>NC_056742.1:26979573-27237073 GCF_019279795.1 Protopterus annectens | reverse complement strand
TATATAAGCTTGTTTATTCCTTTGTTCTGGGAGTCTCTCTGGTGCTTTCCATGAGGCTCTCACACGTGTGTACTGTAGTTAATAAAAGCCACTGAAAGAGAGAAAGAACTGTATCTGTCTTCATTCTTAAAGTAATGTATGACTTAACAATTGGTGCTGTTTACTCAGATCTGAATTAAGAGCAAGCTGCAGCAGTCGAGAACTGAACGAAATACTGCTAAAAGGGCCCACAACAGATTTTTCTGTTTCTGTAGTATTTCTTTCATTTTTCTGTCCCTGTCTGCTTTCTAAAGTTTTATGAACAAAAATTTTTTTTTTTTATCTGACAAAGTTATGATTTCTCTCCTTCAGTCATTTTAAGGTAAGTAGCATGCATTTCTTTTCTGCTTTGAATGCGCAGTATGAGAGTAGGGTTAATACGGAAAATACTGGCATCATACGTATGAAAGGAGGAATGATAGTGGGGTAATAAGACATTTTTATAACGCCTTAGCTAAACCTGTGTTAAACAGGTATAGCTTATTGTTTGAGAGTGGGGTAATAAGACGTTTTTATAATGCCTTAGCTAAACTTGTGTTAAACAGGTATAGCTTATTGTGTGAGAGTGGGGTAACAAAACGTTTTCATAATGCCTT
This sequence comes from Protopterus annectens, assembly GCF_019279795.1. Classification (NCBI taxonomy): domain Eukaryota; kingdom Metazoa; phylum Chordata; order Ceratodontiformes; family Protopteridae; genus Protopterus; species Protopterus annectens. The sequence goes on along the minus strand of NC_056742.1, from coordinate 27,236,438 downwards.
AGCTAAACCTGTGTTAAACAGGTATAGCTTATTGTGTGAGAGTGGGGTAACAAGACGTTTTCATAATGCCTTAGCTAAACCTTTGTTAAACAGGTATAGCTTATTGAGTGATAGTGGGGTACTGAGTGAAAATGGGAGCAAGTGCGGGAAAAATAAATGAGCCAGAAAAGGTACACCAGCTGGTTATATGTTTTATCGGGTGTCCCGGGACAGTTGTATGTTTTTATATCAGTGGATCGCCCTTACTAAGGATGACGGCGATCTTGCTTTTCCGGAAAATGGTAGTTTTAATAAAGATGTTCTGACTAATTTACAAAAAAAGTTAAAAAAAGTAAGGAAAAATACCAGGGTTGTGCTGGGCAGCTTTTAATGATTGGATGTGTGAGGCTAAAGAATGGGAAAAAGATTTGGTCGTTTGTAGTCTTAAGGATAGTCAACAAAAGTTAAAAGAGCAGATAAAGGAACTGTGACAAACTGCTAAGAATCTAGATATAGCTAATGGTAAATGTTTAAAAGAACCACCCTTTAAGGGATTATATCTGGTACAAGAATTAAATAAATTACAGATACCTGAATCATCTGAAGATGATAATCCATGGTTCCCACCCACCCCCTACGGCTCCTCCACCACAATATCAACCTTCACAACTACAGGATGGAACTGTTACCTCCACAATACAGAGTGAAGGCTGGCAGAGGGAAGAGCAAATCATTCCTGACCCCAGACGGGGAGATCAGGTGATAGCAGGTCAGTCTAGCCACCTGGCTATAGAACAACCTGACCAAATAGATACAGGCAAATCATTCCCTAGAGTAACCCACTCTAAGATAAAGAAACAGCACAAAAGAAAAGTAAAAATGCTTTTTGACGCTAGGTCCAGTCAGCCGAAAATACCTCAAAACAGGAAAACTGTATATTCACACAAGGGTAAATATTATAAGTAATGCCTAATTGTGATTAAGGACAAGGATGGTTACATTAGTCTGGATAAATCTCATCAAAGCTTTACTTCCGATTTGAGCATGAGCTCATCAGACGAAGCAGGAGTATTTCCACTGAGGTGAGGTTCCAAATCCAGCACATGCTAAAGATGCAGAACAACTGGCTACTGTAGTCGTACCTAGGGCGTGGTCAGCAGTTGATTTTCAAGCTATTACTAAATCACTTCCACCCATTCGTAATAACCCAGCAAAGTTTCAACCCATATTAGCCGGACACATTTGTTTACAAAATCCTACTATAGAAGAAGTTAAAGCTGTCCTCTAAAAGCTGATCTGATGAAACGTATCTGGGTTCATGCCAATGTCCGCACCCCAATACCAAAGCATAACACACAAGGGGAAAATGGTTTTGAAGCAGTCAGACAATGAATAGTTGATGCTATCATCATCATAGTGCCACCTACCCCGAATTGATCTAAGATTAAGTCAGTCATACAGAGAGAAGAGAAACCTGTAAATGAGTACTTACAATGACTTACTGATGCCTTTGAGGCATATTCCGGATACCCACAGCCCACCGAAGAGCCAGCAGAGAGCGGGCTGTCAGCTGCTTTTGTGGATGGGTTACGCCCTCAAGTGAGAGATAAATTAAAGGAAGTATGTTTGAATTGGCCTAGTCTGGGCCTGCATGAGTTAGTTGAGCAAGTACAATACCTATCTGACCATTTGGCTAAAGAAAAAAAGGATTTACAGGAAAAACTAGTACAAGCACAAATTCAAATGTGGAATGCTATTGTCCAACCCAGTCACCGAGTTAGAGGACGAGGGCGGGGAAGAGGGAGGGGTAGAGGTCACAGTCCAGCTACTCAAAATAAACAAAACTATTAAGGTACACAATCGACCCAACCCCAGAATCCCAGTAATCAGGCTGAATGTTTCAATTGTGGCCAGATAGGCCATTGGAAAAATGAGTGCCCATATTTGGCTGAACAACCTGCACCATACACTGAGTGCCACAACAATGGAATTCTAACTGGATGCCAAACCCTCGACAGCAACCACAATGAAGGTTCCCTGAACAGAAACAACAGCAGTTGTACCCCTTCCTTCCTGTGGATCAGGATGGGCCACATGTCATGTTACTGGTTAAAAATAAATCATATCCATTTTTGATTGATACCGGAGCGACTAAATCTATGCTAACTAGCAGAACGGCCATGAATATTCCACTTTCTAATAAAGTAACTAAAGGAGTATGTGTCTCCGGTATACCTATTGAGTATTTTGAAACCGTCCCAGTTCCAATAACTTTGGGACTGTTGCAGGATAATCATGCGTTTTTAGTAGGATCCTCAGCGCCTTTAAATTTATTAGGAAGAGAGTTGCTTTGCAAAATGGGGGCCACCATTTTTTGCACAGCTGATGGAGTTTATCTCCAAGTACCTTCAGACCAACAGGACACTACTTTAGCAGCCTTGGATGATACCATCACATTACAACCGATGTGTATTCAGTCAGATTCTAACAGAAATTAAAATTTACACTCCCTACCCTCTTACCTGTGGACAACTCATGATAATGATGTAGGATTTTTGACTTCAGCTATCCCTGTAAAAATAACCTTAAAACCAGGAGCAAAGTTGCCACGAGTACCACAGTACTCTCTGACGGCTGAGGATATCTCTGGTTTAGCCCCTGCTATTTATGCACTAACACAGCAAGGGATAATAGTACCCACCACAAGATCGTGTAACACTCCAATATTACCAGTAAAGAAACCTGGTAAACAAGCTTACAGATTTGTGCAGGATTTACGGGAAGTTAAAAAAGCAGTATTCCCAATTGTGCCAAACCCAGCTACTATTTTAAGCTGTATCCCACCTACAGCTAAATGTTTTACAGTAATAGATATTTCATCAGCCTTTTTCTCTATTCCAGTACACTCTGACAGCCAATATTTGTTTGCTTTTACCTACAAAGGACAGCAGTATACTTGGACCCGATTGCCCCAGGGGTATGTAGAATCCCCGACTTTATTTTCAAGGGAAATGCAAAGACAATTACAAGATTTACAACTACAGTCACGTTCAGTTCTAGTCCAGTATGTGGATGATATACTTATAGCCTCCCCAGACAGTAATGCCTGTAAGGAAGATTCTCTTTTAGTGTTAAAATTTTTAGCCGCACAAGGATTTAAGGTAAATAAATCAAAACTACAAAATTGTCAAGATAAAGTACAGTATTTGGGACACATTATTGAAATGGGTTCTCGCCAGACACTCCCAAACCGTATAAGTTCTATTCAAAATGCACCACGTCCTGTAACCCAGAGGTAACTTAGAGGGTTCCTTGGTTTAGCAGGATACTGCAGACAGTGGGGGTCTAATTTTTCAGAAATTACCACCCCTCTGTTGCAACTTTTGAAAAAAAAAATTACAGACTCTCTATCCTGGACGTCACAGCATGATGAGGCTTTTCAGGCAATCAAAACAGCCCTGGTAAATCCTCCTGCCTTAGGTTCACTGGACTATTCTAAACCTTTTGTTTTCTTTTGTTGCAAATGAAATAAGACTGCTCTGGGACTCTTAACCCAGCAACGCACTGAAGGATACCGACCAGTTGCTTACTATAGCACTCAATTGGATCCGGTTGCTTCTGGTTACCCAGCTTGCTTACAGCTGTGGCAGCTGCTGCCATCTTGGTAGACATGGCAGCTCCAGTGACCCTGGGACATGATACTGTATTAGCAGTCCCGCATGCTGTTCAAGCCTTGCTTCTGAAAACTAAAACACAATATCTTTCCAACGCATGCCTTACTAAGTATGAGATAAGTTTAATGGGAAATCCTGCTTTACAAGTTAAACGCTGCCCACCACTAAACCCTGCCTCTTTAATACCAACCTCAGACGAGGGTGAACCATATGATTGTGTGCTAGTGGTTAACTCTGTTCTTTCTCCTAGGTTAAATTTATATGATACTCCTTTGCAAAATCCTGATTTAGTTCTTTTCGTTGATGGATCCTGTTTAAGAACAAACTCTGGAAAATTCCAAGCTGCTTGGTCAGTCTGCACACCGACTGAAGTATTGTAATCAGCACGATTACCTACAGGCGTCTCCACACAGGCCGCAGAATTAGTGGCATTATCACATACATGTAAACTAGCTAAAGACAAGTCTGTTACTATTTATACTGATTCCCGTTATGCCCATGGTGTTGTTCATGATTTTGGTATATTATGGAAAGAACGAGGGTTCTTAACATCCTCCGGAACACCCATTAAAAACCATTTTTATATCAATAATTTATTACAAGACTTATTGTTACCTTCTGAAATTGCTGTTGTTAAATGTGCAGCCCATCAATCCAATGACACTTTTGAAAGTAAGGGCAATAATTTTGCTGACTGGGCTGCTAAACAGGCTGCTTTCTCACAAACTGTTCAGGGTCACTTTTTGCAGCCATTACAATCTATGAAAACATTTGATGAAACAGTGCTAAAAGCTTTACAGAATGAGGTTTCAGAATCAGAAAGAAAAACATGGCTGGTTCAAAATTGTTTTAAATGCTCTGATTTAATTTGGCAACATCCAGATGGCAGATTCGTCTGCCCCTTATCCATGCTAAATTCCCTCATTAAAGCTTATCATTTGCCAGCCCATGTTGGGGTACAAGCTTTAATAAAACAAATCCAAAAGGATTGGTTTGCCCCAAAGCTTTCTGCTTCTGTGCAGCACTTTGTGAGCACATGCTCCATTTGTTTACAGTACAATATTTCCAAAGGCACAATGGCTCCCGCACAACCCTTACCAAAACCTTTGGGACCATTTTGTGCTTTGCAATGGGATTTTATTGAATTACCACTTTGTGCACATTTTAAATATGTTTTAACTGTTGATGTTTTTTCTGGATGGTTAGAAGCATACCCTTGTGTGAAAAATGATGCTATCTCAGTTGCTAAGAAACTTTGTTATGAATTTATACCTCAATTTGGTGTTCCTTGTTATATATATTCAGATCGTGGAACACATTTTATAGCTCAATTAATTGACTCACTGTGTACTATGTTGGGCATCACTCTAAAATTTCATTGCCCATATAGACCGCAAGCATCTGGAATCATAGAATGAATGAATCAAATACTGAACACTAGACTAGCAAAAATTACTACTGAAACAGGCCTCACTTGGGTACAGGCCTTACCACTAGCTTTACTCTCTATGAAAGCTCAAGTACATCCTACTAAAGGTCTTTCTCCTCATGAAATCCTAATGGGCTGTCCTATGTGCATGCCCATGACTCCACCACCACCCTTTTCTGAGTACAATGCATTTGATCATGATGTTATTGTATACTGCACTTCTCTTGTTTCTTTCTTACAGTGTTATCACCGCTAAGTAGCAGTGGCACAACATAACCCTGATCCTTTCAAGTCTTCTGAACTACAACCAGGTGATTGGGTGTACGTCAAGTCTTTCTCCAGAAAAACAGCACTGCAACCTCATTGGAAGGGGCCATACCTGGTTCTATTGACAATCTCTTCAGCAGTACGATTATAAGGCTCACCCACCTGGATTCATATACCACACGTTAAGAAAGTTGTCCCTTCCAAAGATCAAACACCTCTACCTTTCACAGCTCCAGATTCTCCACCTATCGCTTCCCGTACTCAAAGCCATACTATCTCTGCACCTGATAATGTCTGACATTTCTCCAGTCGCAACACTTCTCCATTCCAATACAATTCAACCGAAACCACCATTTCCACAAAAGTACTGTACATCTATTTTGGTGGTTATTTTTGTTGTTCTCATATTTCTACTGTGGCCATTTCTATTTTCTGCTACAGTAACACCTCATGTCAAAAGAACTGCATGGCATCCACCATTCAGTACCTACCAAGCTATAAAATATACTTATGAATTATCCCTTAATGTCTCCAATTGCTGGATCTGCACTGCCATCCCTACGGTTCATGGGGGATTGATGTTAAATATAGTTCCTTTAGGGATTGAAGACACTTGGATGAATCTGATCTACGACACATCAAGAGTTATTTCAAAACACAAAGTAGCATTACAGCAACAAAACAGTGGTATATAACTGCACTGCATGGGGTTGTGTAACAGATTTCTCACCTATATTAAGAATTGTTAAAAACCTGCTCTGTAGAAATGTCAGATGTACCAGGGCAGAACATACCTACAGCCATGCATAGTACAGAAACATACATATTAGCACAAATCAAAGCTTAAGTCTAGCAGCAGTCAAGTTGCTTATGCTACTCCACATAACATATCGACGTGTCATGTATACAATAACCATTACATGCAACTATTACAGACACGTAAAATAGAAGAATGTCCTCTAATCAGGGCAGTTGCAATGGCTAGAGTATTGTCGCATGACACATATGCCTAATGAGGGACTGTCCCATGCAAAGTGGGAAATGTGTTACTCCTAGAGTCTCCTGTCATCCAATCTAAAAGGTGGAAAACCTACAATAGGTATGCGGTAGCATGACCCAGCAGAGAGCTGCATTTCCCAAAGAACATTTATATTTCAGCACTGCAGAACATCGGCTCCCATGTATCAACCAGATGGGAGCAGATTGTATGAGGAACACGCATATAATATGATTATGTCACTGGACAGGCCGCCGAGTCCATACAGTCGAACGCCTGCCGTCGCCTAATGGTTAGACATACCCGATACTGTAATCATGTAGTCAGATGTAATAGGCATCACAAGGGATTGCGCCCACTCAGAGTGCATGACAAATGTAAGCACAAATGTCGGTGCACGTGCAAGTGAGTGAGCGAGCCGGTGTAAGCGTGTTTGTCTACCAATATGCCAGTAGTGCACTGTTAAAGAAATGTGGAATCTAAACAAGTATAAGGAGCTGTAACCAGAGGTCAGCAGTGCTTAACACCGTGCAAACCCATGCACAACCGCTCCCATCTGCTGGAATGTGCCTTACCCACTCTGTATCCAAAGGCATCGTTCTGGCCGCAAACAAAGAACCATCCTTTGCGCATGTTGGTAGCAATACCCTGAGCACACAGCTCATGTGAATTACCAATACACCATGGCATATGTACAGACAATAGACAGTACCACACACATACAGCACACAGTCATCCAACGGTATAGCAATGTACTGGCAGATATGTCCGGACCACTGGTGTTTGCAGACCTGGCTGTCCTGTGTTTCAGTGTGTGAGCATGCCCAGTATGACCGTTATGCATGTTGTCGACTGACATTACCGTCATACCTTCATGTGTTTGAGCATGCCAAGTATGGTCAGCTGAATCGCATGTGTCACATATCCAGATAGTCAGTACTGTGGTGCCGACCCCTGCATTGTACACCGACAGGTGGCATGCCGTGTCTGCAGGGTAGCTAATGGTCATGTGGCATTGACAGTTGCTACATTTCTGCACAGCATGGGGGGACATCCAACTGTATCCACAGTTCTACACAGCACCGGGGGTGGTGCACATGACTCTCACATGTGTACTTTGGAAGTGGGGCAAAGCTGACAGTTGTACACATTTGCCTCTACTGTAATGGTATGCCAGGTACTCCATTTCAGTATGTGGACCTACCTAAATTGCTGGTTGGAGGCATACCAGTGTACATCAGATCCTAGCTTTAATTACCAGCATAGTGGTGTCGGACATCCTAGCCTTCACAACCTACATCCAACTGCCTGGCCTGCTGTAGTCTATGTGTGTGTCTGTGGGGATTGGGGTCATTCATTGGACATATCCAGAGGCCATTGTATAGCATTTGTCTGCATTGGTCTACACCTGTCCAGCTGTATGAGACTTGTGTGGGCTGTATGGACACACATGATGTTCAGCCCATAACCTGCAGTGGGTTATGACACCCTGTGTACTACTGGATACTATTGAGACCCCGGTATGTGCTACAGATGTCATGATGCCACTATGGATGTGTACTGTCTGCTGCCCTAACAGTCAGGCACCAAATTCCCTTGTATGCTCACATCCATACCATAGCAATGGGTAAATACACATTCTAATACAACTGCCAATTGGTAGGTCGATTGACTTACCTTGGGGGTGTTCCAGACCTGAGGATGGTGCGGGAGGGCTGCCTATGTCAGATGCACACAGTGCACTTCCTATACATGGCTGAGCACAGGTAGTGTCATGTTTGGCATCCATTGTACTGTCTGTGCGAGTCAGAGAGGGTGAAATCCCTGGGTACCTACTGTGTCAGTGCATATGCCATGGGTTGCCTCTTTGCCAGGGGCAGGTCATACCGTGCACGGCCCTTTCACCTACTGGGCCCAGCTCAGGTGACTCCTCCTCCAAGTCACACTGTGCCTGTACAGGCCTTGGCATTGGTGGGGGGCTGTGTGGCCCTGCCCCATGCTGTTCCTGCTGCAACTGTTACCGCAGGATCAGATTGTGTAGCATAGCACATACCTTAAAATGTGGGTGCATGTTGCTGGTGAATACTTTAGGGCTCCACCAGATGTGTCCAAACATCAGAACCGTGACCTGAGCATCCCAAACACATGCTCAATTATATGTCTTGCCTGTGCATCTGCCTCATTATGGTGTGGTTGTTCAGGTGTGTGTGCATTGCTGATGGCTGTCATCAACCACGACTCCAGTGGTTACTCAGCATCCCCCACTAGGAGACTGTAGGGGATGTCCATATTGGCAAAGGTGTTGTACAGCTGCATCAGATGCCATATATCGGAATCGTCATAGCTTCCAGGGCAGACAGCACACACATTCAGTTTAATGTCCTGGCCATCGCATATAGCCTAGCTGTTGGAGGGTATGCCCCTGCAGTTAATGTAGGCCCTACCCCACTCATCGGGTGGTGCTTTGATGTATACGTGCATGCAGGCTATAGCACCCAGTACCCCAGGGTAGTCAGCCATGTGGTGGAAGAGACGCATATTGCTGGTCAACAAATCACGTGTGTTGAGGACATGTACGTGGTCACTGGCATGTGGTGACATGGCGTCTGTGAACTGGTGCAATACTCTGGATGCAGATGCCTGTGAGATCCCCATGATATCCCCAGTTGTGCTTTGGGAGGTACCTGTGGCTAGTATACCTAGGCCAACACATACCATGGTATCTACTGTGATGGGTTTCCCTCGGCCTGTTTGATGTGTCAGGTGTGGCCGGCACAGCTCAACAAGCTGCTGTGGGAGGTCTCTATCCACCTAATAACGCTCCACTATCTCCAGCTCATCTAGCCCCTGGTAAGTTACTCTGGGTCTGCAAAGTCTTATGTCACCTCACTAAGGGTTGTTCGGCAGCATACACATCCTCACCACCCTCAGCCTCCTGCACATGTTGGTCTATGTTGCCTGCTGCAGCCCTTCTCACTTGGTTGGACTGTGTTGAGAAATGTCCCCGCATGTATACACTGGTGGTGTAGAGTGTGGAAGAAACCTGTGTGTATGGTGCTTGCTCACATTACCGTAGTGTTCTGGGGTGGGCTGGCCATGTAATCTGCTGATTGTGCTGATTATCACCTGTTTGTGTAGCCTGTTCACCTTGACTACTCCACTACTGCTGTTGTCCCTCCCAATTTCACCAGGCAGGTATAGACACACCCCTAGATTAGGCATGCTAAGGCAGGAGCAATCCTGAGACACAGGTCTCCAATGTACGTACAGTATGCCTGACCACCCTCCCATGCTTTCACCTATATTCGAGCCCTGCACCTGGATATCAACACACATACACTCCTGTGATTTGCATCACACCCTGGGGATAAATGGGAATCACTATTGTCAACCTCATTTGCATAGTATAGTCTTCTAATGCATAGTTATATGACCCATACTGACCCTCCAAATTAATAACCACGGCTTACTATCACTCAGATCCGTAAACAACTGGTTAAAGGTGCCTTACTATCACTGTATTCGATGTCCCTTGGTCTTCCCAGCAACAAAAGAACCGGTGTCTACATGACTAGAACCTGGGACCCTGCACACCAAAGACGATGTGCTTTACCACTATGCCATGGCAGATATACATACATCTGAGGTGATCACGTACATATAATCCAGCACAAACATTCAATAGTGCTAATGTCCACATACATATATGTATATATCTATGTCTATCTATATCTATATATATATTATATATATATATATATATATATACATACATACATACACAAACATATACATATACATACACATACGTAGATATTGCATTTATATCACAACAGCAGACCACATGACACCAAAGCATTAGACAAGAATGAAAAGGAAACCACATGTGCCACCTGCATTATGTAGTGGTGTTACTATCAAGGCAAGTGTGTTTTGTTGCGTCACATGGGTCAGACTGTATTAAGGGTAAGAGTAGGGCTGCTGACATTTACTCACCAGACCTATTGGTGAATGTATGTGTTGACAACCCAGTGTCTTGGGCGATTATGAGATTTGTGGACACTATACAGGAAAACAACAAAACACACTCAACACATCCTGAAGCTAGCCACCCACAGATAACAACACATAGGGTATGACTGCCAAACACACACACCTGTCATGCCTTGGAATCAAGCACCTACCTGTCTATTCTATCATACTACAGCATTACGTAGTTACAGAATGTGCTACCGAGATTACTGGATCACAGCACTCCCAGAGGCATACTTCTAGGTGGTTGACATCATCAGCAAAGGCAAAGACGCCGATAGGGATTGTATGGAGAGTGAGCTGTCGAAAAGCATTACTCTGTCCCCAGGCAGCTGGAAATACACACACACACACACACACACACACACACACACACACACAGCAGGGCTGGGATTAGAACATAGACCTGATTACCTTATCACATCACAGCATTACGCAGTTGCAGAACACGCTGCCGAGAGTACTGGATCACAGTGCTCCCAGAGGCATACTTCTAGGTGGGTGACATCATCAGCAAAGACAAAGATGCCCATGAAGATTGTATGGAGAGTGAGCTGTCTAAAAGCATTACTCTGTCCCCAGGCAGCTGGAAACAAACACACACCGATAGGGATTGTATGGAGAGTGAGCTGTCTAAAAGCATTACTCTGTCCCCAGGCAGCTGGAAACAAACACACACCGATAGGGATTGTATGGAGAGTGAGCTGTCTAAAAGCATTACTCTGTCCCCAGGCAGCTGGAAACAAACACACACACACAGCTGGGATTAAAACATAGACCTGACTACCTTATCACACACACACACGCAAACACACACACAAGGCAGGGCTGGGATTAGAACATAGACCTGACTACCTTATCACACTACAGCATTATGCAGTTACAGAACGCGTTACTGAGATTACTGGATCACAGCACTCCCAGAGGCATACTTCTAGGCGGGTGACATCATCATCAAAGGCAAAGATGCCGATGGGGATTGTATGGAGTGTGATCAGTCTAAAAGCATATTACTGTCTCAAGGCAGACGGAGACGAACACACAGCAGTGGTGTGAGCAGGACAACTGGCAATCTACGGAGCACTATTACAACACTATGCAGATATGAGATGTGCCACAGACAGTACACCTTTCAAGACAGTCAATATGACCTTCTAGGAATGCAGACATTGACATGGATGCTGGCAGTTACGGTGTACATACCTGTGAACCAGTGTGTTAAATGTAGGAATCCATCCTGAAGTGGGGTATGGCCATCTGTTGCTTGGATGACCACTATCGCTATACAGGAAAACAATGGTCATGCCCATACACAGAGGCACACAACCGGCACAAGGTGTCACTGGGCATGCTCACACACTTAGTAGCACACGTCAGTCTGGAATGCACTATGTGTCCATCTACACAACAGCGTACTGGGCATGCTCACACACTTAGTAGCGAAGGGCTGTCTTGTATGCACACAGATTCTAAACATGGAAGGGCACAGTGTGTCGATAGTCATCATTGTTAGCATGAACGCTGTATGACATATGTCTGACATTGGTCTTCTACACAACGTCTGCTTCTATCCATCACCTTAGCTGTACCAGTTTAAACCTGGCACACTAATACCAGCCGTGGTGTTGTCCTGTCAGGAATGGGTACTTCGCACATGTAGTACCATATATAGATGAAGAACCTGAGACCAGGTAAACACCCTGACACCTACAGGACAACGGCATTGTATGTGTATGCTAAATAGTGCTAGATGTGTAGCGTTCATAATCATAGCTGCCAATCTAGATCCAACAATGGGGAATACTGACATCTGTGCAGTGAGGAACACCTGGCATAAGGCTCAGTTGTGCACAATAGCACTACCACTGTGTACCTCAGATACAGACATGTGGGCCATAAGACCGTTATGGACCGCTCCAGGTGTTAGTGTCCCCACGTATATGAAGGCCACTCACATGTACTGACCAGCACACTCTCAAAAGCCATCACAGATGTGTCAGGTGCAGATCACAGTGGTAAATGCCACACCGTAGTATGTAGCCCACACACATCACCATGTCCTTGGACCAGCAACACACATCCATACATTAGTACAACACCATGTTACTCATGACCAGTGGACTTTACCTAGCTCTACAGCAACTGTGCAAACTACCCATGTACTGACAGGGTTCCATCATGTATTATGCAATGCACTGATACCACTATTCATAACCAGGTCAGCTGTACACATAACAGGGGCCCTGGGTCTTATACAGCTGAAACAGCTAACTGTTGCTGTACACCAGGCAACACACCCATGTTTGGATGTGACATACATGTATCCGCCGTGGATATGTACATGCCCCACACACACCTTTGTGCAGACACGTGGCTACAGTGATTACACGCATGCACATGGAAGGTAGGTCCATGGCTGTTGAATGCTAACAGTACATAAGGTAGCAATATTGACTGAGTTAACATTCCCTCTGTACTGCTGCAAACAAAGAAAAAACAAACTTGGAAAAACACAAACTGGAGGATTGCAGACCCAAACGAACAGCTTAGAAGACAAATGCAGGCAACAAATGCTTCAGGTCACGTAGGTAATTCCACAACATAAACCCAGCACGAATAATTGCAATGTTGCCAATGCAAGCGGTGAATACTGCCAAGCTCAAAGGATAATTCCAAACTGAAGACCGCAAAGCCAAAAAAAAAAAAAAAAAAAAAAAGGCAAACGACCTGAACAATACTAAACGCTAGTGCAAACAGTAAATACTACAAGTCCCAAAGGGTAATTCCAAACCGAAAATCGCAAAGTCAATTTAGCAAAAAAGGAACTTTATTTACGAATAGAGTGAAGCACTTTTTGTCCCACTAAATTGTGGGAGTTCTTCAAACAAACAAGAGCAAATTGTGGAAAACATTTAAATAGCTAGTTTGGCGCCAAAATGTAAGCGCCGTAACCCAGCAACAATAAACAAATCTTATGAGCTGTAATATGTAAGAATTCTAATAAACTCTACATAAGGCTGCAAATAGTAGCACATAAATACTCTAAATCAATTAAAAATTATATGTATTATAATAATCTTAATAAACGACTAAAAATATTAAAAATATTAAAAATTATTATTAAAAAGGACTAAAACAGTATAAATAAAATTCACTGTGACTATAATATCCTAGTATAAATGTGCAGAAGTACAACAAGTAAATAAAAAAATGGCTAATATACAAACCAACTCTGTATATGATTGACAAATAAATAAGATAATAAAAACTAATACAACTAAAAATATGTATATTAAATATTAAATACAAATATCTCTCTACAAATGAAATGTGCAAGGTTTATCTGCATAAACTTTTTAACTTCAAAATAGGGTACAAGGAACAGATTTCATTTAGTCCTGGTGACACACTGGCATTAAGGCGAAGCTGCCAGTATAATTCTTGAACTTCAAGTAGTACCTGTTCAGGACCGTCACATCCATCTGGTACAATTCTCTTTTTATTGTAACCTCTTGGACTAGTTGGTCGAGACATTGTTGTGGATAACCCCTACTGATGAACATTGTTTTTAATAGTTGGCATTCATCATAAAAGTGATCTTCCCTTGAAACCATACAGGCTGCATGTACTAACTGTCCTTTTATGACAGATTTCTTCTTGTATATAGGATGGTTACTACTATAATGAAGAAAGGTATTAGAATACGTTGCTTTCCTATATATTTTAGCATAGAAAATCTTGTTAGTATAATCCTTAAATAATTCAACATCTAAATACATTATTCTATCTTTGTTAAAAGAATACGTAAAAGTTAAAAAGTCAGTACTTGAATTAAAAAAAGTAATCAAATCTGTAGCCATGGTTTCATCACCTTCAACTAAAATACAAATGTCATCTAGGAAGCGTGTATAATACTTAATGTTACTCATCATGTTTATATTCTTACCTAAAATTTCCTGCTCCCAGTAGGCCATGACTAAGTTGGCAAAACTCCCACCGCAAGGGGAGCCCATGGCTACACCTATTTTTTGCAGGTAAATTTTGTTATCAAAAGTAAAATAATTGTAAGACAAAAGAATGTCCAACATTTCTTCAACTAATTTAATTTCCGTTTGTGGTGCACCATGTTTTCTCAAAATAAAACTGACCCATTCAATACCATCCTGATGGGGTATAGAGGTGTAAAGATCCTTAACATCAACTGTTAAAAAATTCAAATTGTCCTCAAATTCTAATTGATTAATGTTGTGAAGAAAGGACCAAGAATCTTTACATATAACTTTCTTCTTAATTACATACTGTTGCAATATTAGATCTATCATCTTGGCACATGGGTAGGTGATACTGTTCCTGGCATCAACTAATGGTCTCATAGGTGGCTTGGCTAATGATTTATGAATTTTTGGAATACCAAAAAGAATAGGTAATCTTGGTGCAAGCATTGTCAAATAGTTTAATGTTGTTAAATCTATTCTACCTTCTATGAACCAATCATTTAAGGAGGATTTAATAATGTTATATGATTGGTGGAGTTGGTTCCTAGATGTTTCCTCGTATGCTGCAGTATTAAGTGTTTCTAACATTTTCTCACTGTACTGCTGTTGAGGTTGTAGGAATCTTACCCCTGTATCTTTTAATGCATGTAATGCTGTTATTTCTAATATTGTAGTATTAGGGTATGTATCAGCCCTGTGTATACTCCCATGAAACATGTTTCTCAGATCATTTTCACATATTTTCTCAAACATATTTAAAGTAGGATGCATTGGTGGTATGAATGTACTAGATATACATAAGTTATTGTCACTTGGAAGTTCACTAGCAAAAAACATCTTCAAATTTAATTTTCTCAAAAATAGCTTCAAATCAATAATAGTTTGAACTACATATGCACTGTTACTAGGAACAAACGTAGAACCACGGGCAAGTAATTCAATGATAATTGGTTCTACTGTCACAGTAGTGTAATTAAAAATTTTAAAATCATTAGTTGAATTATACAGTACGGTTGGGTATACTTACCGATCAGTACTTACCTCCCCCTCCTCCCTTGTGTGTTGGTAAAATTCTTGTTGGTATAGTAATTGTTCCTTCTCAGGTTGTAATGGGAAGTACCCATCCAGAAATTTGCTTGTTGATGTACAGGGCCAACTTGCGGTGAAGGACTGTAATCATGTGAGGTTGATCATCGTGATGTGCGATAGCACCAAGGTTATTGGAACTAGGAACAGCATGCATATTTTGTTCATGTGGTGCATGATCTGAAGAATTGTTGTCATTATAATTGTGTGTTGAAGTAAAATTAGATTTTACCTGGGAGGGGGCAGGTTTCGGAATGAAAGAAACTGAATAGAGACAGACAAGCATATAGTAATGGTACAGCATATCCAAAACCTCCCCCCTTCCAGGTAAAATCTAACTTTACTTCAACACACAATTATAATGACAATAATTCTTCAGATCATGCACCACATGAACAACAATTTCTCAACCAACTAGTCCAAGAGGTTACAATAAGAAGAGTACAAGGTGTTTATTTTCCTATTTTGGGTACTGATCAGAATCAACCATTAAACACATGTAATACTCATATGCCTGTTACAAATTTGGCACTTATTACTCCCTTCAGTTTAGACAGTGACGCTATAATTTTTATTATTAACAAAAACTGGAATTTGATAAAATTTGATAACGGTATAAGTAATAAATTACCAGTTAAACCAAAAATTATCTGGAAAAGGGGTTGGAATCTTAAACAAATAACACAGAGTGACTCAAAAATAGTACCCCTTAGAAAAGGAATGTTTCAATGTAACATGTGTAGATATTGTACACACATGGCTACAGGTGAATCTTTCACCATTAGAAATGTCACATACAAAGTTAAATACAAATTTAACTGTCAATCAAAGGGAGTTGTTTATTTAGCTCAGTGCTAACTATGCCCTGCCTTTTACATCGGCAAAACAGATAGAAAATTACATGAACGGGTTTATGAGCATTTATATGCTATCAGGAAAAATAAATTAGACAATGTATTAGCTAAACATATCATAGAAAATGCTAATCATTAATTTACATTTAGAGCAGTTGACACAATTGTACAAGATGGACGTGACAGTCCTGAACAGGTATTACTTGAAGTTCAAGAATTATACTGGCAGCTTCGCCTTAATGCCAGTGTGTCACCAGGACTAAATGAAATCTATTCCTTGTACCCTATTTTGAAGTTAAAAAGTTTACGCAGATAAACCTTGCACATTTCATTTGTAGAGAGATATTTGTATTTAATATTTCATATACATATTTTAGTTGTATTCATTTTTATCTTATTTATTTGTCAATCATATACACAGTTGGTTTGTATATTAACTATTTTTTCTTAACTTGTTCTACTTCTGCACATTTATACTAGGATATTATAGTCACAGTGAATTTTATTTATACTGTTTTTAGTCCTTTTTAATAATATTTTTAATATTTTTAGTCGTTTAAGATTATTATAATACATATCATTTTTAATTGAGTTAGAATATTTATGTGCTACTATTTGTAGCCTTATGTAGAGTTTATTAGAATTCTTACATATTACAGCTCATAAGATTTGTTTATTGTTGCTGGGTTACGGTGCTTACATTTTGGCGCCAAACTAGCTATTTAAACGTTTTGCACAATTTGCTCTTGTTTGTCTGAAGAAGTCCCACAATTTAGTGGGACGAAAAGCGCTTCACTCTATTTGTAAATAAAGTTCCTTTTTTTGCTAAATTGACTTTGCGATTTTCAGTTTGGAATTACCCTTTGGGACTTGTAGTATTTACTGTTTGCACTAGCGTTTAATATTGTTCGGGTCGTTTGCCTTTTTTTTTTGGCTTTGTGGTCTTCAGTTTGGAATTATCCTTTGAGCTTGGCAGTATTCACCGCTTGCATTGGCAACATTGCAGTTATTCGTGCTGGGTTTACATTGTGGAACTACCTACGTGACCCAAAGTATTTATTGCCTGTATTCCCTCTGTACTGGTTACCCATGACAACTATCATATCATACAACAGTCCAGGTGTCATGTATGTCATCACACATGTTCACCAATTGCAATGCATACAAACATGGCTACATGACAGGGATGTAGGACCTATACACATGTACATGTAATGGTGTGCATTCAGCTACCATGCATGAGCAGTAGCTGATGTTTGCAGTTCATATCTTACTACAACATGCAGTTGCAATGCAGCCCCATCATTGACACCTGTATATGGTGAAATACTGACAGTACGGTAAGATGTACATCAGGTATGGATGGATGTGTGTACATAAAGTGGTGTGCCACCTTTGCAGATGGATGTTTGCTGAAGACAGCTCACAGGTGTGTCACAAGCCGTCCTACCATAACATGTGCAAACAGTAAGCTATGTTTCTGGTAATTGAAGGTGAAGATATACAACCTACACAGCGGCCAATGTGTCACTGACTGTAAATCACTTGACACCTGTAACACTTAAGTCCTCCCGTGTGTATATAGCAGCACAATTGCCGAAGGTAGCGTCGGTACACATTGTAATGCGGCAATACTGCTGCATGTCTGTCAGATGTATCATAAGATAGCAGGTGTTTGATTCACAGTACTGCCATGTGTATTTGCTTGTGTGACCATATATGCCACGTATGGTGGGGAATACATCCCAATTGTTACACACCCCTATACACTGTTGTAGAGATCTGTACATACTGCAGTGTAGAAAGCAAGACATAGGCAGGGATGGTGTGTGTATCACACACATGTTAGCTATCTGTATGTGCATGACATTTGTGGACTCCAGTGTGTGTATGTATATGTATTTATGGCTGTCTGGTGCATGGAGTGAGGATGTATGCTAGCATTGAGGACAGATAGGGACCCTAACCCCTCAAGGTGATGCAATCTACTACCCTGTTGATGCCATCAGTCTTAGGCATTACTGACTACCTGCACATGTTCATTCTCTGTGTTGTGTCATGTGGGTGCACAGTACTGTAATGGTGATTACCACATAGGCAGGGGTCCTCACCTCAACACTATCAAGAGTGTGTTATAGTGTCATTGACCCTGTGAGTGTGGGCATGTTACTGTGTGTGTCTGTGTATGTCTGTGTCTGTGTTCACATCCTGTAATGTGACAGTGTTTTACTGCTACACAGTGAGTCCTCATGCTATCAACTGGCCCCTACCCTTGACATCAGCTAGACTGCTGTGTAAACCCCCTGCACCATGTAGCTGTACCTGTGATGTCACACAGTATGGATGTCATGTCTCTAGCCACTGTAGCCTAGTACACAGCTCACATGCTCCTGGATCAGTAGATGTGTAGAGATCTATGGAATGTCAGCCTTTCTAACAGTGAGGTTGAGGCTATGTATAGCATGCTGGTATTGTCATCCATGCCTGTGAGTACTCCACATTTACACATGTGAAACTGCAAACACTGGTACTTAATGGCACATGCAATTAGACCTTAAGGAGGGAAGCAGGGCATCATTACCAACATGCTGTTACTGTTGTTACCAAGACACATACTGTGAACATAAAACAATGCATTCTAACTGCAAACAATGTTACGTAATGGCACATGCAATCAGACCTTAAGGAGGGACACAGGGCATCATTACCAACATGCTGTTACTGTTGTTTCCAAGACACATACTGTGAACATAAAACAATGCATTCTAATCCTGTACTACATGTTATGTCTGCTGCGTGTCAACAGTACACAACAATTGTAATATACACCTATCTCACTATTCTGTTTACCCTGTGCATCAGACCATATGAGCATGTCCCTGCACCGATGGTGTGGATGGCAGGGATGCGGCACAGGCATCATCATATGCACAGGGTGATAATGTTTGCCATTGACCTCGGCTGCACCAGTGGATGACATCATGTGTGTGGGTTAGGGCCTGTGATCTACTTGGACATGTGTGGTTATTATGCATGTGGGTGTTGGTGCCCTACAGATGTTTCTGGTGTGTGCGTGTATGTGTGCATACAGTTTTGCCATGTATCCGGCCTACACAGGGGTATTATTGACAGCTCCAGATTATACAGACCAGGATTTACAGCTCACTGTGTCCGGCCATGGCCTTGTGACCTGTGCCTGCCAGGGGTTGCACGGGCACTACCAGACAAAGGTACAGATTGGGTACTGTCTGATGACACATATCCACTGGAACCGTGTCCCCACTGGGACCATCCAGGGCCACGTCCACATGGCCTGCCATGTCCTGGTGTGGACAGCGCAGCACCAACTGCACTGCTGCTGCTACTGGCACTATGGGAGCGGGTATGTGAGGTAGCTCGTTCGCGTAGACCTGCACCAGGTGGTGTAGCTGGCCTATGTCCACATGGCCTGCACCTCAATCCTACCAGATGTTCCAGCACAGACAGCTCACATTCACGGACTGCCATGCCATGGTCAAAGATTCCAACCATGTCACCCAATCCTTTGTCCAAAACATCAGCAATCTGCTGTTGAGCATTTGCCAATGCCTGGATGTTTTCGTTTAAAGAACAGATAGCAGCCCTCTGAAGCCTCTGCCCTTCTCTGTTCTGCCATTCAGCACATGCCTGTGCCACCATTACAGTCTGAAACATGTGTCTGGTGACACCAGCTGCTGCGCTCTGTAGTTCAGGTGCATGTCAGCCAGAGGTCCTCCTACGAGCAGCACTGGCCACATGCCTGTGTGGCACATCTGCAGTCATTTCACTGACACCATGGTGTGAAGACACACCTTCCATACCCACCACACGTTTCTGTTCCAAGCTAACACACAGTAACTATCCTTCCTCTATGGCCACTGGTGATGGGGTATGTGTTAGCATGAGAAATGTGTACAGGGAAGAGGGGGATATAGGTGGGATGGCAACCAAAGGCACAGATTCAGCCCCTGACAACTCTGCCTGTATCTCAAGCATATGTTCATCACTGCTAGAGTCCGTGGGGACACTAACATCAGATGGACCGCAGGAGGGCAACGCACCTACATCACCTGTGAAGGCAAGCAAAGACTCTACATTACAATGGAGACACACACACAGACACACACACAGACGCCCACACAGACATACACACAAACACACACACAGACACATACACACACACATAGACACACACAGACACACACACACACAGACACACACAGACAACCATGCATATGATATGACAGAAGGCATGCATGTGATACAGCAGACAGCATGCAGCTCAGACATTAATAGTGTTAGTTAGATTACATCCCTGGGTTGCACACAACAGCAAGCATGTGTCATAGCAGAAGACATGCATTTCAGACAATCATGGTAGTAAACATGCATCCCTGTGATACACCATGTGGACCAGCACAGGTTAACAGTACACATGGTTGATGTGAGGCATATGTCCTTGACATTAACATGTAGTATGACATGTAATCTGCTGATGTGTGCAGTGACATGCATACATGTTTGACACAATGGTGTCCTGACACATGTACAGCGGTGTAATGGTGTCACATTGCAGTGTTGTCTGTATGCCCTACAGATAGAATGCACTTTTAGCAGATGTGCATGACCATTGAGGGTAGTATGAGGCATCTATATTGCTATACAGTGTGAAGTACAGACACAGTGCCATTGCATGGAATCATGAGGCGTCACTATTGCTATACAGTATGGAATACTGATACAGTGCATAGCCATGACTGTGTGCATACACAATACATACATACTGTGGATTGTGACCCACGTTGCTGAGGTGTATACACACTAAACCATGCTGTGTCATGTGTCAGGTCACCGTAAGACATACCGATGACACCCCTGCACAACTGCTAACATTTCTTAGCTGCCTGACAACCGTGCCCACACATGGTGGACTGGTCAATACACCATGTCCCACATGACATTTATGTACCACACACACAAGGTGCTCGGCTGACAGTGATGTCCAACAGCAGCAAGGGAAATGTACGGTATCTCTGGCCTGATGTGGTGTCTGTCTATGTATGTGGAAGCTGTGCAGGTGACTACTTTCATGTTGTGACACAGTCATGATGTGCAACACATCTTATGTGGTCGAATTAAGTGACACCTCCACAAGCTGTGCACAGGCTGTTAGGATGTCCAGTGTTCCACATCTACTATATAACCATTCAACAAAGGCTATAGTTGGACCATGTGTAGACAATGTGCAACAGGGTGTACACACATACACATCACATCTACTGTGTGTTACTACATGTCTCTGGCCATCTTCCATGGCCATGTGTGAACATGTGTTGGCCAGATGTGTGTGATGGCCTTCTATGTCACATGTCTGTGTTGTCCCATATGACATACACCCATAGATGTCAGATACTCCAGTGTTCTCAGGGTTATACAGACAAAGGGTTGTATGCTTGGTATGTGGGGTATGTTTTATGGGATAGTGTGACAATGTTGCAGCCGGACCACTACATGTCTGGGACATGTCAGATGGCACATTACAATGTCTGCACTCATTGCAGGGGCACATTCCACAATGTTGAATCATGTGGGCTGCCAATATCCCAGCTCACTGTGTAATACTGTTTGCGTACCCCACAAGTGTTGTTCTGATGTATAGTACATATTCCTACATTGAACAATGCCTCCACCGTTGTATGCACAGCTATCCACACATCTAGCAATGACAGTTACTGTGGTTTCATGTTGGTGTTTCATTTTATTTGTATATATTGCACATGGGTAGCCAGTGTGATTGATGAAAGCTGCGACCTGTATATCGTGACTGGACCATACATTATGTGTACATGTGTTAACTGGCCACATGGTGAATAGATCTGCACATTCACATGCCTGATACTGATAAATGTCTCACCTGCAATGGACTGCTATCTCTGCGGCATGACAGAGGTACCTGTATAGGGGTGACACAGCAGTTTGATCATTATCTATGACTGTATGACAGCTACAGGGTGCACTTTGCATGTTAACACATTCACCAGTACAATAGCATATACTATGGAGTATGCACATGTGTGCATACACAGGGTAGCATACTATAGTATGCGGCATGTGTGTAAACATACCTTGCATATGATGTTACATTACATAGTGTACAGTGACACATGCGACTAAATGGGATATAATATTTATATGTGCAGTAGTGACTTACCAGGCAACTCCAGGCTCTATGGTTGGGAGACACCCACCTCCACGATGTCAGCTAGAGTTTGTGGATGCTGTTCTGATGGGGTCCCCAGGCTGGCCAGTAGCTCCTCGGTAGGTGTGAGTGGGAGCTGGGTTGGTGGCCCACCACCTGTTCTACCTTGTTCCTTGGCGATTGCATTGGCACGCTGTTTCACATGTCGGATCAGGTCTGTGTAGTGTCTGCGCACCTGCTGGTAGGCGCAGTTATGGCTTCCCACATCATTAACCCTCCTGCGAAGTTCCTGCTACAGGTCATCACACTGCTGGGCATGCTGTTGCACATGGCTGAACAGTACCTCATAGTTATCCTGGAGGTATGGTATGAGGGCATCATCCTCCAAGTGGCTATATGCCGGCAGTCGTGATCGAGGCACTATCTGTAAGACATAATGATGGAGACATGTCACAGCATCTCAGAGATGCACAGAAATACAGATGCACATACATGTGTATTACATTTAGTACTTATGAACAGTTGTCTTTGCAAATCATCATGACACTGACACGACTGACATGTTTGTTTCACACACATGTAACACCAGATGGGGATTGGATGTTATCACCATATACATGTGTCATCTCATTACATTGCTCATACTCCATGTGAATGCTGTCTTGATGTGGGCATGTCTGTTTGCCTGTACTGGTGTTCTTACCTATCAGCACATGCCTGGAGGTGTGCACATTAATGCTGTTGACCTTGATGCTGTGTATATGTCACATATCATCACATACACTGCCTTCACTGACATGGGCAGTGACAATGCAGACATGCACACGGAAACCTTTACATGCATGTGTTTTGCCATATACATCTACACGGCACTGTACAGCAGTTCAACATCCTGCCACGTTTCGCCTGTGTTGCACATGTGATACACATGGGACAATGGCTAGCCAGATGGTAATCGCAGAGATGGTTATCAACTATAGAATGTACGGCCAAGATCATGTAGTAGTGTGTATGCCCTGGGCCAGGTATGGGCATAGGATGTAAGCTTTTCTAGCTGTATCCGACAGCCATGTTCCCGCCGACAGGTGAATCAGAGCAACATTACTGATCCAGACAGTTACTGATACATCTACCTTGCCGTCATTGCATCATGTATGGCAGAGATGACATGTGTAGCTTTGCTGGACAGGGTTGCATGGTATGGCAGGAGTATGTCACATGTATGGCACATGGATCTGTCCAGCATGTGGCGACCCTTGTACTAGGAAGGTGGCTGTCCATGACGTATGTCTTTCAGATCAGGATATGTACGTATAGCATGTCCAACATCACAGTACTGCACATGTCTTTATGCAGGGTAGGCAGCATGCTACACAGTGGAGATGAGGATTGTGAAGGCTGGTGTCGCCCATCCAAGCATGGCCAATACCCCTTAAATGTGATATGTGATCCGATATTGGTCACTTGAGTGCTGAGTATGGCTGTCCAATGATCTTTACAGCTCATGGATGGCACCCTGTCATGACTTGGGTTGCCTGTTATGACTACCTAATAGGCCTGGTGATGTCACTAGCTCAGGGAGGTAAACTGCACAGCACCATCCCTTACACACAGTGTCCATAATGTTGACCACTGCCTAAGTGGTAGTTAATGGGTACAGGGTTATTAACATAGTGGTGACAATGCAATAAGCAGCTGTCAGATTGTGCACATATGTCACGCACCTCACCCACAAAACCCATTCTGTATGTTGTCTACAACACTGAGTCAGCTGTTGCTCCTAGGTCATGGCCATTCACATACTCACATATGCAGATGCCTCCCATTTCTCTATGTGGTATGGGCTACAATGACGAGGGAGTGCAAAACATTAACCCTGTTTTAATGTAGCTGCCACTGGTGTGATATGCAGATGTCACTCAGACACCTTTTGTAGTATTGCTTCTGTGAACAGGCCACTGGTAGAACACTCCTGTGACATACGAAGGTACATGTAGTATACTGAGTGTAGGTGGAACACAGTATGGGTGATGATGTCCTATGACCTGTCACAGGTATGCTATGCAGTGTGAATTCATCGGTACTGTCATCTACATCTGTACTGCTAACAACATCTACATTGATTAAGGTTCATAGACTTTCAGACCATACTCAGCAGGGTAATAGTGCTGTGCCTCCCATTATGAGTGGCGTCTCCACTTTGTGGGTTGTGATAACTGTTAGTGTGATCCATTTAGTATTTTCACAGACTGCCATGAACCTATGTTTTACATGGAAGTGTATGTGTAGAGTAAACTGTTTTGCCATATGTGTATTATATGACCAGGGATTTGAACAGGTCACATGCAGCCTGAGTGCACCTTGTACCATCATAGTTATGGTTACATGGGCTCTGTAGTGTTCATGGATATGTGATTGTGTACCTATTGGGGGGGCAGTGAGTTTATATTATCCAACACCCTATCTGTATTGCTTATCCATGCTCAGCACTTGTTCAGAACATGTACACACTTCTTGAGCTACTAATTACTATATCACTCAATCCTACTCATTTCCTACAGGTAAACACTGTTTGTCCTTACATTTCCAGCATGCTTACAGTACAACAGCTGTTATACACACTTACCTCACATATCTTGTGAGAAATGGTTGAATATACAGGCATGTCCAAATGTCAATTACCAGTGTTTTTGCCTGTCTATATGATGAATGTGGGCAACATGAGGCAATATAGCAATCGTCTCATGTACACAGTCAATGCTCACCTCCTAACATACGGCACTACATCCTGTGGGAGATGCACATATGTAGCCATGCTGTAGGTAATGCTCTCTCCAACCCAGACTTAACCTGACAATCATGTGGGGATGTTAAACATTTGCAGCACACCCCACTCATCACATAGTCTCACTAGATCTCCACCACCACAGGCCACACATAGTAAGAGTACAACATTTGCAGAGCCTCTCCATACTACTCTGTGTATTCAGCAGAGGTAGCCCCCATCACCAAACACAACACCAATTACTTATAGCCCATAGACTCATGTGTGCCCATCAACTACAGCCAATAGGGTGTTATAACATACCCAACACACTAGTCATAGGTGACTCTGTAGGCGGTCACACTGATGTCCCACTCAGCAGGCTACACAAGGCGATAGTCACTGTCATCTGGCTGTTGGGTAACAGGATCCACAACATAACCTATGCACTCAGGTCACCCCTCAACAGCTACAATATGACTGTCATTCTCCACATTAGTGTGAATGCCCTGAGATGTAACTTCCTGGACTACATGTACAGGGACATGCAATAGCTCTCCGATCTTGTAGCCCAGGCAGGTATTGCCCAAGCCCTGAGAAGCATTCTACATTAGTCCAGACTGATGACACAGTACAACAACAGAAGTATTCACTTCAACAGTTGCCTATGCTGCTGGTGTCATTCCAAGGGTATCCAGTATCTGTCTGCTTTGAATGACATGGTCGACAAACCACAATGCTTTGGCACAGATGGCCTGCACCTGTCAGCCCTGGGATTATGGATAACATCTAAGGCTCTTGCTGCTCCTATACTGCCTGTTTTAGACACATTTAAAATCACATATTCACCACCAGAACAGGTACTTGCAAGCAAACCCTGAGGGTAATGTTACTCAGTGCTTGACACCTTCATCTCAAACGCACTCAGCTGAGGCACTCTTTATAATGGACCACTTCGATATCTCTGCAGTGACTGTGACCTGCTTCTAGGCTCTGGAGAGCACCCCTGCACTGATAGGCTATTACGCAGACCACACCTTTCAGTCATGTAACCAGGACCGGAACACCAATGGTGGAGGTGTGTCCATATTTCACAGGGATGTACACACCTCCATGCTGGTTGCTTAGCACAATGCATCAGAGGTAATCCAAGTGCAACTAACTGTGGCCAGAACTGCTATGTAAATTGTAGCTTGCTACGGATTCCACACGATACCCCATGGTTAATGGCCCTCATTTCTTGGTGTACTGGAAAGTAGGGTTCAAACAGGAACTACTGATCTGAGAATGACACCTACTCATGTACCGACACATTAGGCCAACACTTTCAGGGATTCATAAACTCCAATCAGCTGGATCAACCTATACACACCCCCACCAAGGCCAACAATATCCTAGACCTGGACATTACCAACATGTGTGACTGGTGTTCCACACCTGGGGTTATCCCCTCGTTGGTCAGTTCCGAACGTATGCTAATCACCCTTGTTATCCACATCCCGACACCACACCCTTCATGGAAAACACAGTACAATATTTCTACAAAGCCAACTTCAGGTTTCCTTTGACAGAAGCAGTAAATGCCATGACATCCATGCAGATGGACAATATAGTTACAAAGGGCAGAAACATTCACTACTGCACTTCATTAGCACTTACATGACTGCATGGATCATGCTATCCCAAACATAGCCATGACGGTACCCACCAGATAATGGACGACACTCTGGGGGTCCACTGCCATGGACATAATGCACGACAGAAGGAGACTGTTGCAAAGCAGAGTACACTCCCATGGGTGGGGTAGCTCCCTGGTCAGCCTCAGTAGGAATCTGGGATCCCTTATCACATCCTCCAAAGCTAGCTACGTAAACATTACTGTGACATATTCCAAGGACTACCACTAAGCGTTATGGAGGTATGTCACTACTCTCGATGGCAATACCCACATCTGCTCTGACATACAATGGTTAGGCAGAAACATTACAGAACCGACTGATATTGGCAACATCCTGGCAGCTAACTTTACACCCCTCTCACACCCTAAAGGGCCCAAATCTATACAGGATCAATGCAGAGTCCCTGCAGTCACAACTACACAGTTCAAACCTGCTCTGTCTAAAACCTGTATCTGTGTTACTCCTTTCCTTTTTAAACAGTTCTATGGCATGAGCATACAGTTTGAATATATGGCAAGCCATCGTTTTATATGTGGATACCTGTAACATGTGGTATCCTGCCACCAATTGATGTTCCGGAGTAAATTATTACATGCACATCAACTGTGCAGCTACTCCATTGGCCATTTACACGGCAACAGAGGGGTATAATTGAATACTCCACTTGGGCATTGTCCTTTTTCCCTATCTTTGAGGGAGACGGTCTGGATGTGTTCTATTGTGATGAATTGCAACTTCTATATGGAGAGACATAGATATTTTGAATTCATGTCCCCCGTGGATTATGTGTGATGGCTAGAGTATATAGTTCTACATGTGAGTGTAGCTGTTATCTCAACCATCTGATAGGAGACTATTGCAAAAAAAACCTGTAACATCGGCGTCTGTTCCATTGTACAACAGCAACGATTTCACATGGTGCCATTACAAGTGTGTCTCTCATAAGGTATGTTAACACTTCTGCAGATGTCATTGAGTGAGTGGATGTTTGTGATGTTATTACAGTCTGTATTGCAATTGTTTCAGATGTGGGGGAGATGTAGGTGGGTGTACATAGCAGATAAAGGTTTGTGGGGACTGCATTTATACATATTCCATATGTGTGTGGGGGTCCTTTCCCTAATTGAAGACCTGTCATTTAGTAGACTAATACTATGGTTATTGCAGGCTTATTCATTAAGCCATTGTTAATTGGTTCCTGTATAGCATGCAGGTGATGTTAATCCTTCAATCCCTCCAAAATTTATTTATATGTAAAGAAATGCTGCTACATGAAAGCTGTCTCATGTATTTCTGTCACAGATATTTGCACTCATTGCAGTAGTGTTGGTGACTCAACCTCTTTGGCTTGGGTTTCCACCTTTTCAAATGGCCATAGTGGGATATTTGCAAGGCACACATCAGGGTTTAGAGGCCAACACATACCCACTGTCAGTACAAAGGATAGCACTTCCTTCTGTCCTAAATAAAACCTTATTTTTGTACTTTAGTTGCTTATTATGTTTCTTGTACAATTTACGTATTTTAGATACAGGAATAACTATTTAATGCAGCTATTACATAATATATGGGACATCATTATGTCCTACAATCTCGGTACATTTGCCCTTTTTAATATTTGTTGTCAGGACACAACTGCCCAAAGAAGGACTGTCCCTCTCAAAGTGGGACAGGTGGTAACCGTATGCCTACTATGACCACAACTACTGTAATAATCTACCACCGAGTTAGCACGAACAGACACACGATGCAAACACACGCACGCACACATTACAGTCTTACGGAAACACACACCGCACTCTCAACATGCACTTACACACACTACAGCAATCTGAACCACACTTAAACACAGTACCTACCTGGACCGCAGCACCAGCAGCAATAACTAAATATCCCTTAACATCGTGATAATATTACTCGTGGATATAGTGTTCCGGTACTGTGGTCTTTCGGTCTTTAAGCCTCGTGATTACGCGTGTCGGTATGTAAAGCATTCGGTAGTTGGCAGTATCCTATTTATTTGTACCTCCATGGTTGTGTACAAGTCGTTAACCTGTCTATATATTCACAGATATATGTATATCCGTACATATCGACATACATCTCTCTATCACCCTTTCTATCCCTATTATATATATATATATATATATATATATATATATATATATATATATATATATAGACAGGGAGAGAAAGAGAGAGTGTACACACCTTTCCTTGGGTACACGGCAGTGTATACTGTTTGCTGAACTCCACCGTTTTGTGTTTTAACCTGTCACAATACACACCTGCCATTGGTACATCTCGGGTAGCTTAGTGGTAGGTGATTGTGTACATGGTTGCGTGTTCTACTCCTGCCAGTGGTTGTTTTACCTCTCAGAGCAGGCACTATTAGTACAAGGGTGAATATTGCTGGTTTCACCTGTTCTGGACATCTTTGACCATAATCTGCACGGAATTCGGCAAAGCTTAGACCTGTTTTGCGCATATCCATGTAGTCATGTTTAAACGACGCTTACCGTCACTTGCCGCTGCATAAACCCGCTAACATGTGCTTAAACGTGCTCTAATAACCTACATCCAACATCCATTATTTGTGCCATCGGGATTACATAACGGACCTTGCAGGACGTGGAACCGGGTACATACATGATACAGTCAGTGCTTTACCACTTGGCCATCTGGGATTTGCACAAGTTTTATGGTGTTTTCTATGTGAACTGTACTATGGCGGTTCCTCCATACTGCAATCAAATGTGTAACTCAGTTAGTTTATATATGGATGATACCAATTAATGGTATGTCCAAGTGATGTTTAATGGATGTGCTCCAGCATTGGGAATCTATGTCACAATGAGCCACACACTGTAATGTGCTACACCTTGACACAACCATAACTGGAGAATGCTGGGGTGGCAGATACCTGTCATGGGTACTCCCCATGCTTTGGCACTACATCCCTGATTACATTATATGGAGGCCCTCATTAACACACTGGGGAATCCATGCAGAGTAGGTGGGGAACAGTGGTTACACACATGGATCCCGCAACTGGCTCTGCTCCACAGAAGGGCAGTTGGTTAATTGATGGGGTGGAGATAGCAGACACATTTTGCCTAGGCTGATGAATGGCCTCTGACAATCGGGCATGTACCTACCAATGTACCTAGGAAACTATACATACAATATCAACATATGCTGTTAGCTTCGTTTACTGTTCAGGTGTTGACGTTCCTTGCTCCAATAGCTGTTGTGTGTGCAATAGTTGAGGGCTGCCTATGTAGGATTCACACAGTAGGCCACCTATACATTACAATTTGCAGGTGGTTGTGTGTGTGTGTGCCATCCGTTTTACTGTGTGTGCAGGTGGAGAAGTGTGTCAGTCCGTAGGGGCCTACACTGTCAGTGTATGTGCTATACGTTCTCTTTTTGTCAAGGCGTGGGCATATTGGGCATGTCTACATCTGC
Organism: Protopterus annectens; assembly: GCF_019279795.1. Taxonomy (NCBI): domain Eukaryota; kingdom Metazoa; phylum Chordata; order Ceratodontiformes; family Protopteridae; genus Protopterus; species Protopterus annectens. The sequence continues at coordinate 27,205,997 of NC_056742.1, read as the reverse complement.
ATACTGGATCTGGCACAGGGTGTTTGTGGTCTGAATACCTCTGTGCCTGTGATGGCCTTGGCAATTGCGGTGGGCTCTGAGGGCCTTCACCATTATGTCCCTGCTGCAGCTGTTTCTGCAGGATCATATTATGTAGCATGGCACATACTATAAAGATGTGGGCACACGTGCCTGGAGAGTACTGCAAGGCTCCACCAGATATGTCCAAGCAACGGAACCATGATTTCAGCATCCCAAACACATGCTCTATGATGATTCTGGTTTGTGCGTGTGCCTCATTATGGCATTCTTGCATGGATGTGTGTGCATTTCTGATGGAAGTCATCATCCACGGCTCCAGTGCATAGCCAGCATCCCCCACAAGGTGGCCATATGGGATGTTCCCCCTGACAAATACCTGTTACAGCTGTGAGTCATGCCAGATGTGGGAGTCATGGTAGCTTCCAGGGCTGCCAGCACACAGATCCGTGATAATGCCCTGGGCATTGCACGCGACCTGACAGTTTATGGAGTGGTATATCTTGCGGTTTATGAAGCACCTACCATGCTCAGTGGGTGGTGACTTGATATGTATGTGCGTGCAGTCTATTGCACCCAGTACCTATGGGTAGTGTGCCACATGGTGGAAGAGACGCATATTGCTGGCCAACTCCTCCTGAGTTCGGGGGAAGTATATATGCTCACTGGCATGTCGTAACATGGCATCCAGGAACTGGTGGAGTACCCTGGATGCTGATGCCTATGAGATCCCCATGATATCTCCAGTTGGCCTTTGAAAGATACCTGTGGATAGTATTCTCAAGCTTACACATACCATCGTGTCCAGTGGGATGACTTCCCCTCTGTTGTTTCTGGATCTCAGGCGTGGCCTGCACAGCTCAACTATTTGCTGTATGATGTCCCTGTCCACCCTGTAATGCTCTGCTATCTCCAGATCATGTAGCCCCTGGTAGGTTACCCTTGGTCTGAACACTCTTCTCCTCCTCTGGGGCCTGAGGTGGTTGTCAGCATCATCCTCCACAACACCTTCAGTCTCCAACACATGCTGATGAATCACAGCTATGGCAGCTCCCACCAAGTACATTGTAAAAGTTCCCCGTCTGTTTACACTGATGGTGCAGTGTTTGGGAATACAGTGTGTGTGAGGTGCCTTCACACTTTATACTATTGTGCTTTGAAGACTAATGATGTCATAGGGTGTGCATGTACATTCAGAGCTGCAGGGTATCTTATGTGTTTTACCACATGTACTGCTATTGCGCTGCCTTTGGTGTTGAATTACATTTAGCTTCCATGGATTACCTCTTGCCCTTGCCTCAACTTTTCTTAACGATTCCCCTCCCATTGTCTGGCATGCATCCAGCAGCCTGCTTTCCTGTTTTGTACTTTCCCAAACCAGGATTGTCTTGCAAAATGTGTTCTATAGCCAATCTATTGCAGGTTTGCTTTGCTCAGCAGTTACAGTTCTCTTTTCTTTGCAATCCAACACCTCCCCCATCCTGTTCTGCAGGTTGCTGCTAGCAGCCTTGTTAGCTGCCGTCAATGGCCCACTGTGAGTTAATAGGTGTTAATTGCTCAGTTGTACTCCAATTACCCTACTGCAGCATTTCCTTATTGTCTTCCCCTAAACTTCCTTTTTGGGCTGTGGTGTGCGGCGCGTGCATCCGCTTATCGGGTTTCGGACACGTTTTCATCCACGTACACATGCGCTTTCGGGCACCATGTGTGCTCTCAGCTAAGCAAAGCTATACCTGCATCCACGCCCCTGTTCTGTGGCTTTGCTTAGCAATGGGCAGCCCATATTTGCATTGCTCCAATGTGCTTACAGCTGCAGTGGCACACCCTACTGCTGATGTCATGTATTCCTCCAGACCACTCCTCGGTGTTGTAGCACTGCGCCGTATGGTACATCCTTAGGCCAGCTGGACATTTGCGATTCACTATTACTTGCCTCATTTGCATGGCCTTGACTACTAATTCATAGTTACCACACCAAACACTGTCACAGGCCCTTAGCAACCCTTACAGCTTGGTTACCATGCATACCATTGACTATTATGGTGAAATCATGATTTCTGTTACATTGCTATTTCATGACATTTGTATATATTTTCCTTGTGTTCCTGTTTGCGCACACATGCCCTATGGTTGTACTTTGCAGTACTGTGGCCATGATATTAAATGTTATTAAATGTTATTTTTTATGTGTTGTGCATCTTTTCTCATGCCATTGGCTGTATATTTAGCCATTGGCATATGTTAACTTTGTAATACATGATTCTGGTCTGCTTTCAAGGCTCCGATGTTCTGTTTGTCAAAATGTAAACCTTTTTTTTGGTTTACATTTCTGGAGGCTTACGCTATGCCTATGCCATTTCATGAATCGCTATGTACCTTCATTTGCATGTTGCAGTACTGTGCATGGGGTGATTTGCATACCTACGTTGAGAGCTGCGCAGATCTGGCATACGCTGGTAGTGCACATGGAATTGGATCATACCTGAATCGCTCGGTGGCCATATTTGGCGTTATACCACCTACGCTATGCCTGCGCCTGGCACAAGCTTCATGAATCCCGGGGTATGTCCACACATTCTTATCACAGGTGCCAAATTAAATTTTTTGGATTTTAGGCTATTTATTAATGGTCATTTTAATTGTCAGTCCACTAATTTAGTTTACTTAGCAGAGTGCATGACATGTCCAGTATTCTACACTGGAAAGACATCTCTGCGTTTACGTGGCAGGATATATGAACAGCTTGCAGACATTAAAAAGGAAAGCAAGCTAATGCTCTGTGTAAGCATATAATGTAGTGTTGTGGGCATGAATTTTGTTTTTCAGTTACACAGCAATTAACACCAGACCCTCAAGGAAGAATTTTACCAGAGCATCTTGAACTTTGCGAATTAAAATGGCAGGTGCGTTGTAATGCCTTTGTATATCCAGGGTTAAATGAATTTTCTAGTATTTCTTCTTGCCTTTTAAAAATTCAGCATTTTAAGGGTTAAGCTTTGGGTATGTGTTTTTTAGCTCTCTGATTGTTGGAGAATTAATTGATGTGACTATTTTAAGTGTGTCTTTAGTATTGTGATTTAGTTCTGAAGAAGTCCCTTGATGTAAACTAGGGATGAAAGCACTTAACTGAATGCATCTGATGAATAAAACAGTTTTTTTACCATCTAATGTTTCTTTATTTTCTGGTTTATTTGGTTTCTGAGTTGTATGACACAAAGAATAGCTTGGGTCTTCAGAGTCTGTCTGTGTAGGATGTGTGTTTTATGCCTGGGAACCCCTTGGGGGGGGGGGGTTCTGTTGCCTCTCCAGCTGTAACAGGTGTCTAGTGAGGTACATGGAAAATGGGCCATAAAGGAGTGGTCTAATGAGGGAATAGTAGACATAGATCATTACCTTTGTCTTCCTGGAAGCAAAACCCTTAGTAATGCAATGTGCCATATAGAAGGACTTCCTGACCACAGTGGCAATATGGAGCTTGAAGGAGAAGTTGCTGTCAACCTGTGTCCCCAGATCTCTTATAATGCCTACAGTGTTCCTTGGGCTCCCATGATATGGTACTTACTAAGAACTGAGTGCTTTACCAAAGGAGATGATGATGCATTTTGTATGTTATGCTTCTGGCCATGGTTTCCATACCATTCATTGATTTCAGTGAGGCCTTTCTGTAGGATGGCTGCATCACATGTGGAGTTCATGATAGCTCCCACCTTGCAGTCTTTTGTGAACTTGGTCGACCAGAGTTCCTCTGTGTTGGGCTAGACTCCTGAGAAGTAGATGCTGGACAGGACATTATCCAATACTGACCCCTGTGGGACTCCACTCGTGATTGCTTGCCAGTCTGACTTGGAGTCTGCCACTGTCACAATGTGTGTTCTCTGAGCCAATTTGCAAACCACACACTGATATAGGGGTTGATGCCTAATTTGTTGGGTTTATCAATAATTCCTGAGTGAGGAATCATATCAGAAGCCTTGGCCAGATTGAGGTAGGCTGTATGCAATGGCTTACTGTCATTCACATCCCTGGTGACTCACTCAAAGATGTCAACCAGGTTGAGCAGGCATTATCTGCCATTCATAAAGCCAAACTGTGTGGGGTCCAGAGTTATGAGATCACCCATATCTTCGTCAATCAGGTCCCTGATGATGTGGTCCATACCTGGACATAGTAGACTTGTCGGGCTAAGGGCCCAATAATCCCCTGGGTCTGTAGATTCTACCCCTTTATGGAGAGGGATGACTGTAGCTGTGTGCCATTTTGGAGGGACAAAGCTTGACATGAGGCTGTGACTGACCAGAGCACACAGATGTGGTGCCAGGTCTCTTTGTATGTCATGTAGAACACAGCCACGGATATGTTGGGGTCCCATGGTAGCTGTATTCTTGCCTGTGGACAATACAGGTCCTACCTGGCCTGCAGTAATTCTGGGTGCCTGGCATTCATCTGCCACTGTGATTGTCCCCTTTTGGGGGGGGGGAGAGAGGGGTAAAGCTGGCACTGAATGTGTTGGCAGGACTGTAGCCAATATCTGTTGTCTCAGGAAAGGAGTTAGCATTGTGCAGTAACTCAAAGCACTTGCGGTTATTGCTGTGGAGGTTCTTGATATAACTATCAAAGACTTGTGTGATTGTCATCAGTGTCTGCTGAAATTCTGCCTTCATAGCTGCCTATAGGTGATTCCATGAGGGTTCTCAAGTTGTGTTTGAGGCTAATAAGGGGGTTCACCAGTCTTGGGACACCACCTTTTCTGCAACAGTGTCCTCCTTCTGTTGTACACTTTAGTAATGACAGGGGACCATCACATTGGCTTCCAGTGTTTGGAGGACAGTGTCTGGGTTTTGTTGGCTATGGCTTGTACCATGCATCCATGTACATGTTTGTGCAGTGCATATGTGCATGATTTGACAGTCATGCAGCTATTTCCTATTGGCATGGTTGCAGTGAAGTCATCCACCCTTGTTTTTATGACTACAAAGTCAGCTTTGGAGAGGTTTAGCAATGTGGTTACTTTTGTGGTGGGTGTGGGTGAGATGTTGAGCTCCATGTTGATTACATCAGGTTTGGATCTGACCAGGTAGGGATTGACAACTGTGGTTGAGCAACAGTCTCATATGTAAGCAATAAACACAATTCAAGTTTGTTGCATCCTCTACTGGGGGTCAGTATGAGCTGGTCCAGGGCATTGGAACTGATGAATTCCAGTCCATTCAAATAATGGCTCTATTATATTCCCAGACTCTACCACTAAACTGTTAGGACTAACCATTGACAATAACCTTACATTTGATTACCATATAAATAACACGATTAAAACAGTCAACAGAAAAATAGGCTCCTTATATAGAATAAAACCTTTCCTAACCCCAGCAGCCAGAACCAAGATTGCTCACTCACATATAATAACTACTCTTCTGTACGCCTCATCTATTTATACCAACCTAAAGAAAAATAACCTTAACAAACTAGCAACTTCCTACAATAACATTGCCAGATTCGCTACTGGCAATCCCTTTAGAACCCACCACTGTTTGAATCTTAGGCAACTAGACTGGTTTGAATTCCAAAACCATCTGATAATCTCCCAACTCACAATTGCCCACAAGATATTTTACCAACCCAATACCACCCCTATGCTCTCCAATCTCTTAATCCCCTATAAAAATCTGAATTCCCTACATTCTTCTAGCAAACTCCTCACTAGCATAACCAAGTCTAATAACATGGCTGGTGACTCTCTGTTTACTAATGCAGCAGGAAAAAACTGGAACCTGCTACCCAGTGAACTAACTCTAATCACATCCTTGCCTCTCTTTAAACAAAAACTCAAAAAACACCTCAAAACACACTGGTTATGCCCTTGTAGTAACCCTGACTAACCACCCTCTTCCACTACTGTTTCTTCCTCTTTCAAACAAACTTCCAAACATTTTAATGCTTATTCATGTAAGCAAGACTGGTACTGTTTAAACTCAAATCAACATACTGCTGAAATCTTTCTACTTGATGTGAAAAATTCCATATGAATCTTACTGTGCTACATTTTTATTGTTGCTTTCTTAAGTGTAAACATTTTTTACTGTTGCTTTTTTCAAGTGTTAGTATCTTTAGTATGTAATAATTACTTGTTGTATTTTTTATTAATCCTTTCATTTGCCATGTAATGATATTTTTACTTTTTCTATCTTGTTGGAGATTTTCTCCCCGGGCCTCTACTGAAAATGGAAATATATCCAGCTAGACTAGCCCAGTTAACAAATGTAAAATAAAATAAATAAATAAAAGCATTGGGCCAGTGTACTGGTGACTGGCTACTTTCCCCAGGTGATGGAGGGGTAGTTGAAGTCTCTTACTATGTCAGTGTTGGGTTGGACCTTCATAGATGCAAGGGTATTGAAGAATGGACATTGACAGTCTAGGTACATAGATGGGGACTGATAGCAGGCTATGGTGTGGATTGCACTATTACCCAAAGTCAGTTGTACCAGAAGTACCTCTAATGCATTATGCTGGTATACTCGTCTGGAGGTGTGCATATCCATTATGAATATGGAGACAACACCATCTGTGGAGGTGTGGTCCATGTTTGGGGGCTGACAGCTGTGGAATGCATCATAGTCTGTTAGTGAAGGGCTGTAGTTTGCTGCTGTGAACTGCCTCTCTGTTACAGCACAAATGTCAATGTCCTCCACTCTGAGGAGTGCTTTGAGTCACTGCATCTAGACCGTTAGATGTCTAATGTTGAGCAGCATGACCCTCAGATTGCATACATGTCTAGCTGTTACAGTGGTAATTTGATTTGGAACACTGCCTAATAAGGCAATATAGGGGTGGCAAGACACTAACCCTGTACCTGGACATCTCTGGCAAGACATTGAGGTCTATCAATCATGTTACCCCAAGCAGAGAGATACTGGATCCCCTGAGAATGACATACAACACATAAGCCATGTTGCAGTCAAGTAACTGTTGATAGTACTCCAGCATCATTCTGGGTGACTGCGGTATACTGCTTAGGGCTACTGTCACACCTGCCTGGATGACATAATCCAAGAGTTTAACCATGTTTCTTGTCATTTAGTTCAGGGAGGTGAGTCTCAGGTCATTCACACCCACATGGATGATGGCAAAGTGCTACTTGTTGTGGAGTGACCTGAACGGGTGTGCCATGTGTTGGATGCTGGCATGTGATAGTTGGCTGCTACCTCCTCCATAATTTATTTATTTATTTATTTATTTTTATTTTTATTTTTATTTTACATTTGGTGACCGGGCTAGTCTAGCTGGACAAATATCCGTTTTCAGTAGAGGCCCGGGGAGAAAAGCTCCAATTACAAGAATTACAAGAATTAAAACACTCATTAACAATAAAAGATAATAAGCAACATAAAATAGGTACAAAGTTATACATTTGTATGAATTTAACAATAATAAAGCCAAAAAAGCAGAACCATAATCTGTCAGAGAAATAGTTGTTTAACAGTCATGGATTAAGGAACACATACAGTTAGATACTAAACAACATTCAATATGTGCTAGAGAGAAAGAGAAAAAAAAATGTTAGAGGCAATCTAAAGATTAGTCTGTCTACAATAAAAGTTAGTTTTATAGTGGGAAAGTTAGGAGTAAATGAAAGGGGGAAGTTGTGAGTAATTCAGAAGTAATTTCAGTCAGGATTAGTACAAGGACATAGCCATTGAGTTTTTAGATGTTCTTTGATATGTTTCTTGAAAAGGAATGTAGAGTCTAGGTTTGCTATTTCCTGAGGTAGTTGATTCCAGATTTTCCTACAGCATTTGAAAATAATGAGTCTCCAGCTTTATTCTTTGATTTGGTTAAGGCTACAAGGAGTTTATTAGCCGATCGTAGTGTGGCTAGGTTTTATACGGTGAAATCAGTTTTGTAAGGCTAGGGGTAGCGTCTGGGAAAAGAGGGTCTTATGAATGATTATTAATTGTTGATAGAGTAAGTGGTTGTCGAGTTCTAACCAATCTAGTTGCTTGAGGTTAATACAGTGGTGGGTTCTAAAAGGGGTAGCAGTAATGAATCTAGTAATACTATTGTAGCAGGTAGAAAGTTTGGTGATGTTGTTTTAGACAGGTTTGTATATATAGCAGAGGCATAGAAAAGGGTGGAGATCAGGTGGCTCTGGGCTACAGTTTTTCTAGCAGAAGGGGTAAGAAAGGGTTTAATTCTGTAGAGAGTACCGATTTTTTTTATTAACTGATTTAATGGTGTTGTTAATGTGGTCATCAAAATTAAGATGATTGTCAATTGTTACACCTAATAGGCAGTGGACATATCTGGACTAATACAGGTAGCATTGTTAGAGGAGATAGTGAAGAAAGGTGTCGGAGATTTGTGTGTAGGGGTAAAGAGAAGAAGTTTTGTTTTTTTGGGATTAAGAAGGAGGAGAGTTCCATAAACCACTTTTCAACATTATGGAAGACTGTTTGGGTGAGGGACTGGAGGGAGGAAACATTATTGGCAGCACAAATAAGAGTTGAGTCATCAGCATATTGAATGCAGATGGCTTGGGGTATATTCAAGTGAAGGTCATTGATAAATAATGAGAAAAGAAGGGGACCTAGGATTGATCCTTGTGGAACCCCAATGTTTACTGGGAGTAAGGAGGATAGGTTGTTGTCCCAAAGCACTGCTTGTTGCCTATGTTGGAGGTAACTCCTGAACCATTGGAGAGTATGTGAGCCAAGTGAATAGAGATTTAGTTTGTCAAGAAGTATATTATGGTTAACCATGTCAAAGGCCTTTGACAGGTCTAGAAATAAAGCTGATGAGAAAAGATTGTTGTTTCTATTATTATTTATGGCATCAGAGAAGGAAAGGAGGGCAGTTGTAGTACTGTGGGAAGGTCTAAAACCATGTTGACTATTGGCTAGCAGTTTGTTTTGTAGAAGGTGGTTAAGAATTTGTTTATGTATGCATCTTTCCATAATCTTTGCTAATGGGGATAGTAAGGCAATAGGGCGAAAGTTTGTGAGCTCGATAGAGGAGCCACCTTTATGCAGAGGTATAATGTGAGATATTTTCCATAGGGTGGGTATTTTTCCTTCAGAGATAGTCCTATTGATAAGAATGGATATGGGGTAGTCAATAGCTTTTGCAGCAATTTGTAAGTATTCTGATGGGAGTTGATCAGCTGATGGGGTGCAAGGTTTAAGTTTCTTAATAAGCTTATAAATAAGTGATGTAGGCACTGGTTGTAAGTTAAAGACATTGGATGAAGTGTTAGAGGTTTTAGGTAAGGAGGTAGTAGAAGAGGGTAATGAATTAGCTAGGGTTTGAATGGTTTCTATAAAGTACTTGTTAAAGGCATCTGGGATCAGAGTGGAGTTATTGAGATTAAAGCCTGAAGGGATAGGAGTAGTTGAATGTCCTGGTTTAAGAAGTTTGTTAATACCTGACCAGAATTTTTGAGAGGAATGCTGGCTAGTTCGTTGAATGTGAAGGTAGTAATTCTTTTTATCTGCAAGAGTATCTTTCTTAGTGGCATTTCTTAATTGTTTAAAGAGTAGGTGATCAGATGAACATTTGGTAGTTCTCCATTTAGCCCATATTTTATTTCTAAGGAGCATTTTTTGTTTAGTTTGTTTAGTAAGCCATGGGGCTGATTTGGTCCTTATCCTAGTAGAGTGAATAGGAGCATGATAGTCAAGGATTTGTAGAAAGTTGTTATTAAAGTAGGCCACTGCTTCGTTTAGTTCAAGGGTAGTCATTGGAGACCAGTCACATGCTTTCAATTCTGCCAGAAACATATCTGCGTTAAAGAATTTGTTTGAGCGAGACACCTTAACTTTATGGGTAGTTGGGTTATGTGACTTTTGTCTAATAACAAATGTGAGCATATGGTCACTAATATTATCGGGAAGAGTTCCTGGAGAGTACTTGTTTAGGTGGTTATTAGTAAGGATCCAGTCAAGAGTTGTTTCTTTATTTGTGGGTTTATGGATTCTAGTTGGAGTATTAATTAATTGAGAGAAGCCATAAAGATTTATATGGCTGGTGGGGTGTTGGGATGAACAGGTCATCCAGTCAATGTTGAAATCCCCAAGTATTATGGTTTCCTGAGGTAGTTGGCTAGAAAGTGAACTAAGTAAGTTTTCTAGGATATGAGTATTATTTCCAGGCGGAAGGTACATACAAATGAGATAAATTGATTTGTTATTGTTGATGCTTAGTTTGATAGATAATATTTCGGCTTTGGAGTCAAGTGATGGAAGTTCATTGTAGAGAGTGATTTGGAGATTAGATTTATAGAGAATAGCTATGCCTCCACCTTTCTTATTTATGCGGTCGCGTCTAAGTATATTATAGCCAGGAGGGGTGATTTCCTGATCTTGAATAGAGGGTTTTAGCCATGTTTCAGTAAGACATAGTATGTCGAATGCATGTAAGTCAAGAAGAGAGTGTAGGTGATGAATTTTATTATTTAAACTTCTTATATTGAGTTGTGCTATTAGTAGGGAGTTAGGTGTTTTGGTACATGATGATATTATAGGTGATGTAATACTATTAAGATTAAAATTGTTATTAGTGTAGGGACCAGGATTAGGATGAATATCTCCATGAAGGAGGAGGTTTTGCTGGGAATTCACAAGGAATTTCAGGGATTTTGGTGAGTTGTAAGAGTACTTTTGTTTAAGTAGAAAGATATATGAGTTGTTCTATGGTATTTTGGGAGTAGAAAGTTAGAGTAACAGGTTATGTTACTGTGAGTCAAGATATTGAAAAATGCAGTTGGTAAAGTTTGTGGGAGGTGAAGGTTTTGTTCATGTAAAGTGATATTTTCATAGAAGGTATAATAATATGGTATGGATAGGGAGGCTATAGTAATGGTAAAAAATAGGGTATATGTGGAATAAGCTTTGAGTATTGGAGACATGATAGAGTAAGTGTCAGGTAAATACTGCTTGTAAGAGAATGTGAGCTCAAGACTAAGTAGAGAAGAGCTTGGTTACAGAGAAGGGTAAAGGAGCAGCGAAGAAGAGCAAGGGGGAAAAAAGTAGTTATGTAGAGGTTAAAGTTAACATTTATGAACTATAGAGAGAGTTACAATAGTGGAGAATGAGGTGGAGATAAAATAGATAGTTATAAAGTATGGGAGGTAGTGGTGGAGATAGTGTTTGATGGTGGTTGGCTGAGAGAAATAGGGGAGTGTCTAGTGAAGTATAAGTGTAGGACCCCTGGGGGTGGGTGGGAATTGGGGGTAGGGAGGGGAGCGGAGCGGGGCCAGAGCAAGTAGAGACAGAGAGAGCGGAGACAATCAGTAAGCAGCAGGATGTAGGGAGGAGTAGCAGAGCAGGCAGTTCGCAGGTAAGGAGAGCAGAATGGGGAGTAGAGCAGAAGGAGAGTAAAACTATAAAGCAGTAGACTATTGTAGTAGATAGGAGAAGAGGAGGTAGAACATAGATATAGGGAGGAAGGTAGAAGTTAGGAGAAGTCAGGCTCCTAGGGAAAGGATGTAAAGGTATCAGGAGGAGAGAGATGTTCAAAGAGCAGATACTTTGAGGGGAATAAGAAAGAGAGGTAGGGCACAGGCCTATTGTATACCGCCACCTAGTGGGCAGCGTTAGTAATAACAGCAGGTATCCAGGGTAAAGACACCATAGGTGAAAGGATATGGAAGGTAGCAAGGGGTATATCCTTCCAGAGGCTAAAGACAGGGAAGGATGGACTGGCTGCAAGCTTTCCTGATCCAGAGGCTACTAGTTTCTAAACATGTACTTACAGTTTAAATTATACAGATTGGCCTTCAGAACGGGTCAAGTGTAAATAACCAGAGGCTACTAGTTACATAACATATAATTACAGTTTAAATTATGCAGATTGGCCTTCAGAACGGGTCAAGTGTAACACATACTTTGTAACTGTAGTACAAGCAGGTGGAAGCACAGGGCAGGAGAAAATAAAGGACGGTCCACTCAGGTAATGCTTGAGGTAGTTCAAGGTTCTTGGTGCAGTCAGGACACTCAATATAAGGTTGAAAGATAGTTAGTTTGTAACTGTAGTACAAGCAGGTGGAAGCACAGGGCAGGAGAAAATAAAGGACGGTCCACTCAGGTAATGCTTGAGGTAGTTCAAGGTTCTTGGTGCAGTCAGGACACTCAATATAAGGTTGAAAGATAGTTAGTTTGTAACTGTAGTACAAGCAGGTGGAAGCACAGGGCAGGAGAAAATAAAGGACGGTCCACTCAGGTAATGCTTGAGGTAGTTCAAGGTTCTTGGTGCAGTCAGGACACTCAATATAAGGTTGAAAGATAGTTAGAGTTAGTTAGCTTTGTAGTGTAGTAGCATATCCCAAGGTTCAGGGCCCGCAGCAGCCAGGTAGAATAGGGGAATGGTAAACTTAGTGAGTGGGACATCTGTGTGCCGCAGTACTGAGTCACACATGATCACTGTATTGTGCAAGGTGGTTAGCCTTAGGATCTTAGGTTGAGGGGCACATTGTGTAGGTGGCATGTGTATCCTTTGTCATGTGCTAGTCCATGGTGTCTGAGTGGGTATCTGTCATGTTTGTCTGTGCTGTTTGTGTAACTGTCCATTGAGTGCCTCTGTGAAGGTGGGTGTGTGGCTTTTCAGTGTATGTCAGGGCTGTCATAGTGGGTATTGTGGTGACTTATGTGTTCCACATGGTGTGGTGCAGGTGTTGATCTTAATCTCTTGATCAGCTAGTCTGGTCTTTGCTGAAGAGTGCATATTTCCACATTTAGTGATATGGGGTAACTCTCACTGAACTGAGTGTTTGGACTTTAGAAGAGATGTTGTCTGTGTACACAAAGCAGTTGCAACAGTGCTTCATAATGGACAAGTGCACCAGGTTAATGGGTGAAAGCACAGAAAACTGCACTGCAATCATGCCAGGAGGGGTGGTCATAACTAGTTAGTACTGGGGATAATTCCATGATGAATGAGTACTGATGATGGCTCCCAGGTGTGATATACTTATTGATACAATAACCTGTTGAAGTGCCAAGCTATAATGCTATCTGAAGTGCAAGACAGAAAGAACTAGCAAGAAGTAAGGGAGAAACTCAAGGCAGATGTCCTGCCACCTATAATACTTTACCTCAGCTATGCCATTATCAGCACCTTTGGCCAGTTGTAAGTCTAGTAAGTGCTGTAGCATGTGCAGCAACTGCATAACACTATAGTACAAATAAATGGATAGGCAGGAGTTCTAATCTCATTACTAGCAAGTGTGTGTGTGTGTTATACCATTTCTGACTTGTGTACCACCCTTAGTAGTCCTGTTGATGAAACTCACCTTAGAAGTACCATTGGAGTAGGTGAAATAGTGCAAGCTCTGTGGTGTGTCTGATAACTGTGCAACACTATAGTAGAGATAACTAGATAATCCCAATGGCAACTGTGTGTGTGTGTGTGTGTGTGTGTGTGTGTGTGTGTGTGTGTGTGTGTGTGTGTGTGTGTGTGTGTGTGTGTGAATCATGCACTGCATGGCTTATACTATTTTGATTTGTGTACCACCCTTTACACTTCCCCCACCCTACTTTACTACTGCTGCTGTTGTCATTCACCTTAGAAATACCTTTGGACAAGGTGAAATTGTGTAAGATTCATGATGCATTTGCTAACTGCATGATGCCATAATACAAATAACTAGATAGGCAGGAGTTCTTATCTCAATACTGGCAACAATTTGTGTGTGTGTGTGTATTTGCACAAGATTCATGTACGATGAAGGTTATACCATTTTGAGGTTTGTACCACCATACTCATCATAATTTAGTAGTCCCATTGATGGCATTCACCTTACAAGTACCTTTGGACAAGGTGACATTTTGTAAGTTCTGTGGCACATCTGATAAATGCATAACACTATAGTGGACATAGGTAGAAGTTCTAATCTCAATACTGGTGTTTTTGTGTGTGTGTGTGTTTGTGTGTGTGTGTGTGTGTGTGTGTGTGTGTCTGTGTGTGTGTGTGTGTGTGTGTGTGTGTGTGTGTGTGTGTGTGTGAGAGAGAGAGAGTGTATGTGGATGTGTGTGTATCATATCTCGTGTGGCTGATACCATTTTGATGTGTGTACCATACATGGCAGGTGACCTTGTGTGGCTGATACCATTTTGATATGTGTACCATACATGGCAGGTGACCACCTCCTGATGCCATTACTTTATATAGTGTGGTAATGGCATCTACCTCACATGCAGCAAGTGAAACCATTGTCCAGGCCATACCAGTCCTCTGTACAGATATGTCTGGAACATTCAAGTGTTTGGAACCTATTAGTGCTCTGTCTGCCTTAACAATGCCCATGTATGTGATATTGTTGCCAAATAGGCCACAGTGAGTGTACTGACTCATATGTTAGCATCAGGTATCATACCTGACTGAAACAGCATATTGATACAACATCTGCTACCCTCACACTTGTCCAGGCTTGTAGGTGCAATACATGAGTCCAGCTGCTTGGTTTTACAAGGGAATTGTTCATGCCATGGGTCAAATTAAAGGTTGGGAAATGTGTGGACTGACATATTGTGGTCTCAATCAGTATATATCAGAAACAAATGGCATCTGAACAGGTGTGTGTATACATTTTATATCCACCATACAGCAGTAAAGTTTCACACATGTCCCTACCTTAGTCAGTCTGTCCAACACATTTTGATGGTGTCTGTCCAGACATCTTGCACTGACAGGTTGTGAGGTATGCTACAGGAATGTTACATTCTCTTCAGATAGGCCCCTGTGGTGACCACTGTGATGCAATAGAAATAACCCCAATACAAGTGAACATGCACATAAAGCAATATGGCTATCAGTCATAGTTGTGTGCATGGTAACTTGCATGCCCTACACATGCCTGGGGTTATGCCAAAGCACAAATGAACAATTCCATAATCACCAGCTTCAGGCTGCTCTCCCATATGCAGACCATAGTGACTTATGTAGTTGTGGGAGAGAGGTATATTCAGCTGCCTCACATGTGCCCTTGGTAAAGGATGGATGCAGCATGTCTTCACATTTACAGTGCAACACCCAATACTACACAATTTGCTGTCCTTCACCATAGATTTGCACTTCTGTGCATTAGAAATCCCCATCCACAACTGCAATCTGACCTGGCACGTGCATGTAGATACTGTACAGATACAAGTATATCTCATACAGTAGTCTACCAATCCCCACTGGGACCTTACCTGCATGGTCCTTGTCTGCTGTGTGGGTGCCACTCACCTCCAGCAAGTGGGACTTTGTACCCTGGTGTTGTACTGTGATGGGTGGCCCAAACTTGACAAAGAGCTCCTCATTTGGTGTCAGTGGGGGCTGCATGGCTGGGCCCCCACCTGTGGTTGTGGGGTCCCTGGCCACAGCAGCAGCCCTTTGCCAGACATGGCTTATGTGGTTGGTGGCATGATGCCACACCTGCTCTTATGTAGGTGCGTGCAGGCCCACCAAATTTACCCTGGGGACAGGGTCATCCCACAGGGTGGTCCTCTCCTGAAGATGTTGCTGGCTTTGTCCCAACAGTACTGTGTAGTTCTGTATTATGGCTTCTATTATCAGGTTGCATTCCACTGATGTAAAGGTGTCCCACCTGTGATGTCACATTGCACCTGGTAGACACTAACAGGGAAACACATCACAGGACCCCCATACATTTGGCAACAGTATGTCCAGTACCTGCACATGTACCTTGAATACCAGTAGACAACACTCACAACCATACCAGTAGCCACCACTCACAACCACACCATGCCCCTGTAATCTATCAGCACAGTATCAGCTTGCATTGCACTCCTGGTCCTGATTAGTCATATTGCCCACAGTGAGGGCAAGCTGATTGCATAATCCATCATTCCTCACTCAGGTCTGTGTAAATGGATGATATTAGCCATGTTCCATGCAAATGGTGTGTGGAAGGTGCTGCAGCTTGGTGTGACTACAGTGTGTAATGCAGCTGGGGGCACATGCCTGAGTTCATGTAGGATGCAGACAGGGATGATATGATGTCCCATGGATACTTACATTTGTTGCCTTTCAGTAGGCAATATGTACCTGCTCACTGATGATGACGGGAGGGGTGTGGGTGCAGTACATATCCACCTATAGTGATGCTGAGCCAGGGGTTGATGGTTGCCCTAACCCTACCTGTAACAGGTTGCCTGTAGCTATGTTGTGTGTGTATGTGATCTGATTGGCCACCATTACAGGTTGGGTTGGTTTGTTGCCTCTGAAATTGCAGACATATGGGAAGATGGCCTTGTGATTGTCCTTGGTGGATGTCTCCAATTTGTACTCATAGCTGGCCTTACAGTAATCCACCTGTGACCTTATATGTTTGTTCAGATAATGGATGACTTGATGCCAGGTTGGTTCCTGCCCCTACTTTGCCCTGTACAGCCACTATAGGGACCAAGTCTGTGGTTTGTGTAATGCTGCTGTCCAGCAGAATTGGGGATTATTCTACTTTGTTGAAGGCAGGTATGACAAGTAAGGTATTGCTGAGTCCATACAGCCATGTATGTGTTCAATCAGTTGTTTGGAGTGGGCATGGTAACAGTCATAACACAGTTGGACACTTCTCCAATTTAGTAATGATAATCATACTTATTGTACTAACTATGGCTGTGTCAGGGTAATGCAACAACCAGTAGCTATAGAAATGTCTCTCTTTTGGGTGCACAGTAACTAAGATTACACATGTTTTAGGTTCATAGATTCATCGGTAGGTATTAGGCTATCAGCCCTGGGGCCTATATAAGCCTAGCTCAAAAGGTTCCCTGGCTTTCACCTCACAAGAAATGTTTTTTTTGTGTCCCTATCAAGCAGTGCTGCAGAAGTGATCCCCGAGGTGAATTTTCTATTTCCCATCCAGTTGTCAAGGTTTTTCTTAAAGAGGCCCAATGAGGAGCTTTGCTTGACATGAATGGGTAGTTTGTTCCAGAGTATGGGAAGTCTCTGGGACAGGAATCTATCCCTCCAGCATGTTCTGTTTATTGTGGTGACAAGGTTTAGGTCCCTTGAGTGTGTGGTTCAGAGAGATTGGGATTTCTTTAAGTGTAGCATGTCCAACAGCTCTGGGTTTGACATAGATTTGTATGTTAGGCAAATATTGCCTCTGAGTAGGCGATAAGCGATGGAGTAGAGCTGGAGTTTTTTGAGACAGTCTGCGTATGGCATCTGTATGAGGCCGGTAATCCTCTTTGTGAGGTATTTCTGTTGCCTTTCCAATTGTTGTAGGTGTATTGTGAAATACATGCCAAATGGGACATTGTACTCTATAATGAGTCTGATAAGGGATGAGTAGAGAAGAACAATGACCTTCTTTTTTTTAGAGGAGAACCCTTTTGTGATGAGGTGTGCCATGTAAAAGGATTTCCTGACTACTGTGGAGATGTGATTATCAAAGGAGAGACTACTTTCCAGCTGTGTCCTGAGGTCTCTTATCACACTTTCAGTGTTTAGTGAGCTACCGCCTATGTGGTAGTTCATGGGTACCAAGTTTTTCCCAATGGGGATGACAATGCACTTCTTGTCATTGAGCTTGAGGCCATGACTTTGACACCAAGCATCTGTCTCTGTGAGACGCTTTTGTAGAATGTCTACATCATTACGTGATTCTATTATGCTTTCCAGTTTGCAGTCATCTGTGAACTTTGTTAGGCAAAGACCTTCTGTGTTGTGCTGCACTTCAGAGAAATAGATGCCGAACAGGAGGGGACCCAGGACCAAACCCTGTGGTACTCCACTTGTCACTGGTCTGAAGTCAGACTTGGAGTCGGCTACTTTTACTGAGTGGGTTCTGTCAGTGAGCCAGTTGGCCACCCATCTTGTGACATAGGGATTCATGCCCAGTTTAGTGAGTTTATCTTTAATTTCAGAGTGGGGGATGGTATCAAAAGCCTTGGCAAGGACAAGATAGGCTGTGTTCACTACCTTTCCCTCATCTACAGCTCTAGTGACTGCTTCAAATAAGTTAATCAAGTTTAGTAGCTATGATCTACCTTTCACAAACCCAAATTGAGTGGGGTCCAGGGTTTGGAGGTTACTTATGTCTTTGTTTATAAGCTCCAAGATGATATGTTCCATGGCCTTGCAGACCAGGCTCGTCAGGCTAATGGGGTGGTAGTTTCTGGGGTCCATGGTGGCACCGCCTTTGTGGAGTGGGATAACCATCACTGTGCACCATTCAGTATGCACATAGCCTGAGGTGAGGCTATGATTGAACATGGTACTTAGGTGGGGTGCCAGTTTGTTCTGTAGTTCATGCAGTACACAGCCTGGGATGTTGTCTGGTCCCATGGATGCTGTGTTCATGGCTTTGAAGAGTGCAGTCTTTACTTGTTCATCTGTGATTACAGGGGCTTTGCATTCTTCCGCTATTAAGATGGGCCCTTTGGGGGGTGAGAGCGAGTTAAACTTAGCACTGAACCTATCTGCCAGGATGTTGGCAATATCGGTTGGTTCTGTATATTTTGCGCCATTGTGCTGTAGCTCAGAGCAGATCTGAATGTTGCCATTGAGATTTTTGACATAGATGTAGAATGCTTTGTGGCTACCTTTGAAATCAGTGGACATTTTATTTTCATAACTGGCTTTGGAGGATTTTATGAGGGATCTCAGCTTCTTGCTGAGGCTGACCAGGGAGTTCCTGCAGTATTGGGATTTTACTCTTTTTTACAACAGCTTCTTCCTCTATTGTAGATTTTGTTTATGGCAGGGCACCACCAGATTGGCTTTCTTTTTTTGGAGGATAGTGTCTTGGTTCTGTTAGGGGATGGCACAATCCACGCACTCGTGTATGTGCTTATACAATGCATTTGTGTTAGATTCAGCAGTCGCACCTCTATTTTCCATCTGCATGGGGGTCGTGAAGTTTGCCACTTCTGTCTTAAGAAGCATGAAGTTGGCTTTGGAGTAGTTTTTGATGGTGGTTTCCATAATGGGGATTGGGGGGGCATTATGGATGTCTAGGGCTATAAGCTTGTGGTTGGATATGACCAGTGAGGAGCTGACCTCTGGTGTGGAACATAGGTTACCCATATTGGTAATGACCAGGTCCAGGATATTGCTGCCCCTGGTGGGGGTGTGGACAACCTGATCCAAGTCATTGGAATTTATGAATTCCAGAAAACGTTGAGCGAATGAGTTGGTACATTAATAGTTTTCCCAGTTGATGGCGGGGTAGTTGAAATCACCCATAATTAAGGTATTGGGTTGTACCTTAATATTTTCCAGTATCTTAAGAAATGAAGAGTGAGAATCCTGGGGCATGGTGGGGGATCTGTAACAAGCTACAACCTGGATTGCAGTCTTGCCTTTGCACTTGGAGAATTTCGGATGCATTATGTTGAGCAACTAGCCTGGAGGTGTGGATATCCTTAATGAATATGGACACACCTCCGCCTTTAGTGTTTCGGACCTATTTAGGTGGCCGAAAGGTGTGGTATGAATTATAGCCTGGTAATGCAGGGGTGCTCTCTGGAGCCTTGAACCAGGTCTCTGTCATTGCACAGATGTCAACTTTCTCCATTTTAAGGAGTGCCTCGAGTGAGTGCATTTTGAGGTTTAGACTTCTAGCATTGAGTAGCATCACCCTCAAAGTTTGTTTGTTTGTACCTGTTATGGTGGTAAATTTAGCATTTGAACCTTGCCGTGTACAACATGTACAGCTTTTTTAACTGACATTTTGCATCCCATGGTTGTTTTCATGAGGTGGACACATACACCTACCCATACTAATGTGCATAAGTAATACCTCACATACATGTCTGTTCTATGTCAGTATGACACACTGTATTCACATTCTTGCTGCACAGTCATCCCTGTCAACTTGTTCCAGTAAGACATCTGTAGGATGTCATGTATACATGGGTGCAATGGGACAAAATCAGTGAAAGTGTCTCAATATTGTTGTAACATACTTGAGTCATTTGCATTGGCAGGCACCCCTTGCAGGATGTCCAACAGTCATATGGTAGGAAGAGAGGAGAAAGGCTAGGAGGATGGTATTGAGGGTAAGAATTGTTATTGTTGGCAGTATGGCTGGTATAGGGACCAGGCTAGCTGAAATGATGGCCAGGGGATCGTTGATATATTGAGTGTGTGCAAGAGACCACATGGAAGGGGATTATCTCTGGGTGTATGGTAGGCAGGTCACAATTGTGTTATCGTGACATGGACTGGAAGATGAAGTGGGTAGGGCTTCTGCTGAAGGAACAGTATATCAAGAGTATTTTAGGAGGAGGACATAAGTGTCTGATAGAGTGATGTTTCTGAAGCTGTAAGCTGATGGTGTAGTGATGACTGTTGTTAGTGCATATGCTATGCAAGTTGGTTGTGCAATGGATGAAAAAGAGAAATGTGACGTCAGTTGTATGATGTGGTGATGACTGTACTCAAGGGTTGATAGACTGGTTATTGCAGCAGATCTCAATGGGCATGTCGGTGAATGGAACAGAGGGGTGGGGAAATTGATGGGTATGTATGGTGTTAAAAGGAGTGGAGACAGTGAGATGGTAATGGAGTTTGTAAAAAGGATGGACATGGCTGAGGTGAATATGTAGTATAACATGAGGGAGGAGCATAGGATGACATATAGGACTGGAGTAAGATGCACACAGGTGGAATATATCCAATGTAGGAGGGCCAGTTTGAAGGAGACTGGAGACTGTAAAGTGGTGACAGAGGAAAGTGCATTTAGGCAGCAAAGAATGTTGGTATGTAAGATGATGTTGATGATCAAAAAGAGGAAGAGTGTGGGGGCAGCACCAAGGATCAAATGGTGTGAATTGGAAAAGGGTGATTGTGAGGTGGAGTTCAGGGAAGAGTTGAGATAGGCACTGGGTGGCAGTGACAATCTAACAAATATCTGGTTAAGTACAGCAGAGCTGGTAAGGGAGACAGCTAGAAGGGTGCTTGGTGTGACATGTGGATGGAGGAAGCAGTACAAGGACACCTGTTTGTGGACTGAGGAAGTACTAGGCAGTATACAGAGACAGAGGTTGGGGAAGAAGGAGTTGTGTTGTCAGAGAGATGAGGAAAGTAGGCTGGACTATGAGGAGATGATGTGCATGGCAAAGAGAGAGGTGGCAAAGGCTGAGGATGAGCATATGAGGAGTTCTATGACAGGTTGGACACTAAGGACGGATGAAAGGAATTGTACCGGTTGGCTAGACAGATGCACTGAGCTAGGAAAGATGTGCAGCAGATACGGGTGATAAAGGATGATGAGGTATATGTACTCATAAGTGAGGGGAGTCTGTTGAGCACATGGACAGTGTACTTTGAGAGGCTGATGAATGAAGATAATGAGACAGAGAAGGTTGGATGATGTGGGTATGGTGAATCTGGAAGTGCAATGGCTTAACAAGATGGATGTAAGGATAGCTATAAAGAGGATGAATCATGGCAAGCCTGTTGGTCCACATTACACACCTGTGGAAGCATGGGGTTGTTTAGGGGAAATGACAGTGGTGTGTTAGCCATACTGTTTACTGATATCTTGGGAAGTGTGAGGTTGCATGAGAAGTGTATAGAAAGTGCTTGGGTATGATGTTAAGAATGAGGTTGATGTGCAGAGCTGTGATAAATACAGAGGGATAAGATTGACCAGTCACAGCATGAAGTTATGGGTAAGAGTAGTGGAGTGCACTACCAATGTAATGTTTGCTCTGAGAGTGTTACTGGTGGAATACAGAGAAGGTCAGAATTGCTCTGTGTCTCTCTGGACTTACAGAAAGCATATAACAGGGTGTCTAGACAGGAGTTGTGATATTGTATGATGAAGTCATTAGTGGAAGAGATATATGTCAGAGTGGTACAGGATATGTACAAGGGTGGTGTGACAGCATTGAGGTCTGCATTGGGATTGACGGATGTGTTTAAGGTGGAGGTGGGATGACATCAGGGATCAGCTGTGAGCCCTTTCTGATATGCAATGGTGATGGACAAGTTAACAGACAAGATCATACGGGAGTCCCTGTCAACTACGTTGTTTGCAGATGACATTGTGATCTGCATTGAGAGTAAGAAACAGCTTCTGGAGACTCTGGAGAGGTGGACATATGCTCTAAATAGGAGAGGAATGAAGGTCAGCAGAACTAGAACAGAATATATGTGTGTGAATGAGAGGGAGGATAGCGGAATGTTGAGGATGCATGGAGTACAGGTCAAAGGTTGACGTGTTCAAATGATTGAGATCAACATTTCAGAGTAATGAGGTGTATGGAAGACAGGTGAAAAATAGAGTACAGGCAGGACTGAGAGGGTGGAGAAGAGTATCAGGAGTGATTTGTGACAGACAAGTACCAGTAATCATGATATGTAAGGTCTACAAGAGGGTAGTGAGACTACCTATGTTATATGGGTTGGAGACAGTGGAATTGACAAAAAGGCAGGAGTCATAGCTGCACATGGCAGAGTTACAGATATTATGATTTGCACTGGGTGTGACATGGGTGCACAGGTTTATCAATGTGTACATGATAGGCTCAGGCCATGTTTGATGAATATGACACAAAGCTGGAAAGGCACCACTACATCAGTTTGGACATGTGCTGAGGAGTGGTGCTGAGTATATTGGGAAAAGGATGGTAAGGCTGTAGCTGTCAGGTAAGAGGAAGAGAAGAAGGCCTCAGATAAGGTTTCTGGATGTGGTGAGAGAGGACATGCAGGTAGTTGGTGTGAGAGAGCAAGATTCAGAGGGCAGGCATAAATGACAATAGATGATCCACTGTGACAATTCCGAATGGGAAAAGCCAGAGGACAATGAAGGGGGATATTGTAATGTCAGTCTTCACAGGTTTGGCAAGTGCACATATGGTCAGTGTGCAGAACACTGGAAAGTTGAATGGTATGAGCTCAGTATATAACATGCAGTTCACCACACACATCTGCAGCAGCACTTTACTATGCAAATACCATGTATAGGTGTCTCACATTTCTGAGACAAACAAATATACCCTAGTTGTATTCACAAGTAAGATATGGGTATGTACAACATCCCAGTAGCTGACCTAGTCACCACAGACAGAGCCACATGCTATGGCCACCAGTGCTGTTCAGCAGTACATCAGTACAGCAAGTCTTGTTGAGACATATGCTTTCAAACCCCATATTTTCCATTATTACAGACCACCTACTGCATTCCATTACATGCTTATTTGTTTCACATACTTTATTTTTTTTCTAGATTTTTCAGAGATGTATCCTTTTATTTTTTTCTCACACTACTTCAGCTTTGCACTGATGGACTGTCTATGACATAGATGGTTTGAGTAGATGGCAACTTGTATTTTGTAGGTAATGCTCATGACCATGTGATTGCCTGAGCACCAATTGGTGTTCCCCAGTTGCTGATTGCATGCAGAGCAGCTGTGTAGTTATTCCAATAGCCAATGTCATGGCAATACACTCCTATAATTGAGTACTCCATGTGGGCGTTGGCCCTTTCCCTTACCTGTGAGGAAGACATCCTGGAGGTGTGTGAGCTAATACCTTTTAGAACAAGACCTGCGGAGACAAGCCAATGAAATGGTGAAGATTCAAGACTTAATGACAGGATGTGAGTATTGCTGTTATATTTTTTGAATACTGCTTGTTTAACAGGGTTTGTCTGAATATGCTACTTCTGCATGGGTTTCAGTATGACAAAGTTCTGTGTCTGCATAGCTCTCAACTGTAGAGCTATCCACATAATGGCCAGAGGTTTGCCTGTTATGTTTGGTCTGTTCCCCAGGCAGGTGTTGTCCTTGGGAAATCAGTAGCACACTCTGATGATTGCAATCAGTAGATGCTAACATCCATTTGTGTTTCAGACTTTATATCCATCGGTAAAGATATGTTACAACAAACCCTGTAACACCAGCAATTTTCACAGTGTATAACAGCAATATTTCAAGTATGGCCATGTTTTTGGGCCTCTGTCCCAAATTATGTCAGGCTTTGTACAGATGCCATTCAGTAGGAGTTTGATAGGTAGGGTCTACCATTATATTGTTCTGTCATTCCTGCCGAGGGGAAAGGGTGGGCAACATGTCAGACTCTATACATTCAAGAAGTAGGTGTATGGAGAATGCTCTTAGATGCCCCTGTAACATATTTTACGTGGGGGAGAGTAACAAGTGTTTTAAAACTAGGCTGTTAGAACACGTGAGACATTTTACTGATGAGAAAGAAGACAGTTCTATAGCTATACATTTTAATAATTCTCCCCATGGGGGTAGTAGTCATGAAAGAACATTTATTATGTACAGAATCCGTTTAAATTCTTAAATGTGATACTTTTTCCCCTAGGGGGTTAAATGAGTAATGTGGTTGTGTATACACATGTAATTAAATGTAGTGGGTTACAAGGTACTGCTTTGGAAAAAGTCTGTTTCTCAGTTTAATCTGTCATAAAAGAACAATTGTTATGTACAGAATCAATGCATGTTTTTAAATGTGATACTTTATCCCTTGGGGTTGAATGAAGAGTGTAATTGGAGGCTGTGTTTTGAAATGTACTTAAGTGTTAATTGCTTCTTCTAATTAAGGCAAGTATTTCTTGTAATGTGTAACTCTTTGAAGGTTTTGGCAAAGACATCAGAGTAAAATGAACTTGTGTGAATTACTGGCTGTTTGTATTTTTTTTCCATAGATATCAGTCCTGAGCTTGTACATTCTGAGCTGAACTGTACATTGTCTGGCCATTGTAGACAGACTGTCAGGATTGTGTACACATGTCATGTGTACGTTATTTGGTATGCATATGGAAGGGGATAGATGTAAGTGCTATGGCTCCTTTTTTATCTGACTGTGCATGCTGCTACAGTGTCTGCTGGTCTACTGGCTGTATGCCTTTGTAGGGGCAGACTGAGATGTGTCCTGTATCATGGTAAGAATTCAGATTATACTAAAAACTTGAACATTATATGTAGTGGTAGTGTGTGACTGTAAAACTGTTATGTATTTCTTCACACAGTCCATATACTCTACTGTTTACCTGACCTACTGGTATGCAACTGTGGGGAATTGGTTGTGGGTATGCACTTTCACACTGTTGTCTGATTTATGGTACTGTAACATCCCTGTAGTGCCTGACATGCCAGTCATTGGTCTCAGTGAGGCCTTTCTGTAGGATGTCAACATCACTTGGGTAGTTAATAGCTCCCAACTTGAAATCATCAAGCAAACATTGTCAGCCAGAGTCGCTTCATGTTGGCATGGACTTCAGAGAAGTTGATACCAAACAGGAGAGGACCCAGGACCGAACCCTGTGGAACTCCACTCATGACTGGTCAGCAGTCTGACTTGGGGTCAGCTGCTATCACACTATGGGATCTATCTGTGAGACAGTTTGCAACCCACCTACTATTATAGGGGTTGATGCTTAGCTTAGTGAGTTTATCCATGAACCCTGAGTGGGGAATGTTATCAAAGAGCTTGGCTAGATTGAAGTAGGCTGTATGAACCACCTTGCCTTCATCCACAGCTCTGGTTACTGAATCAAAGAAGTCAACCAGGTTGATTGAACAGCCATGATCTATCCTTCACAAAAGTAAACTGTGTGGGATCCTCAGTCTGGAGATTCCCATATCCCTGTTTCTTAGGTCCATGATGATGTGTTCCATAGCTTTACATGACAGCATTGTCAGGCTAATGGGCTGATACTTTCCAGGGTCTGCAGCCATTCCTCCTGTGTGGAGAGGGATAACTGTAGCAGTGCACCAGTTAGTAGGGAACAAAGCTTGAGGTGACGCTGTGATTGAACAGGGCACACAGGTGAGGTTTACTCTGTAGTTCATGCAGAAGACAGCCAGGGATATTGCCAGGTCCAATAAAAGCTGTATTCTTGGCCTTGGACAGTGGTGTGTTAACCAAAGCAGCAGTACTTCTAGGTGGCTGGCAGTGTACTGGTATTGTGATTGGTCCTTTGGGGTGGGGAGAGGGGTAAAGTTGCCACTGAATCTATGTGCCAGTATATTGGCAATATCTGTTGCCTCAGTATAGGAGGTAACATTGTCCAGTAGCTCAGAGCACATTTTGATATTGTCATGCACATTCTTTATATAACTATAGGAAGCCTTGTGTATGTCTTTACTGTGTGCTGCAATTCTGTTTTCACAGCTAGCTTTAGAGTATTTGATGAGGAATCTAATCTTTTTATTGAGACTGTTAACAGGAGTTTTCCCATCTTGGGACTTTACCTTATTCCATATCAGTTTCCTCCTTCAGTTGTAGAGTTTCTTTGGGCAGGGGACCATCCGATTGGCTTCCCTTTTCTGGAGGTGAGCATCTTGTTTCTATTGGTTATGGTGGAATCCATACATTTGTGTATATGTTTGTACTGCACTGGTGAGTGTTTGGAGGTCATGCAACTAGTCTCCATTTGCATGGGTGCCGTGAAGTTAGCCCCCTCTGATTTTTGGAGGTGAAAGTTAGCTTTGGAAAGGTTTTTCATGGTGGTTACCTATGCAGTGGGGTGGGAGGGATGTGGATTTCTAAGGTGATGACATTGTGGTCAGATCTAACCATGGCAGAGTTGACTATTGGTGTACAGCAATAGTCACCCATGTTAGTACTGACTAGGTCAATGATGTTGCAACCTGTAGTGGGTGTAGAAATGAGCTGATCCAGGCCAGTCGAATGAATGCATTCCAGGCAGCACTGGGCAAGTGCATTGATACAATGAATAGCTTTCACAGCTAATGGAGGGGTAGTTGAGGTCAACCAGTATGATAGTGTTAGGTTGGACAGTAATATTCTCCAGGGCCCTTAGGAATGTGGGGTTTGACTCTTAAAACATGGTTGGGTACCTATAGCAGACTATGACTTGAATTGCTGTCTTACCCTATGTTAGCTACACCTGCAGTATCTGTGATGCATTATGTTGGGCTACCAATGTGAACATGTTTGCATCCTTTGTGAATAAGGAGTGCTTTGAGTGAGTGCCTTTTCTGAAATTTAGACTTCTAGTGTTGAGCAGCATGACCGTCAGATTGCATTTGTTTGCAACTGTTATATATCTATGTATATTTCTGTGTGTATATATTATATATATATATATATATATATATATATATATATATATATAATTTTATATATGTGTGTTTGTATTTATATACTTTTCAATATAAATATATTATATATATATATATATATATATATATATATATATATATATATATATATGTATATATATTTATATATATTTTACATGTATATCTCTATAGATATAGTTTGTGTCTATATTTGTCCACATATATGCATCACCATACTTAAATACATGTATATATAGAAAACCTGACTGATTCTACAGAATCTTTTCCCCACTATTGAATGACTCTACTGACTGATATGTTGTGAAAAGCATCAGTATTTTGTAGAGCTCACATGGTGTAGAGGTACTTTGCTCTGTCTATGGTGTAAAATGACTGACAGGACCGATAGTTTTGTTGCAAGGCAGAACAGTTGTTCCTGAAGACAGAGGGATAAGGGCAATATTTCAAATAGGTCCCTATTTTGGGCCCCTTGACCCACATTTTGACATCCTTTGGACAGATTTGTTATAGTAAGAGATGTGGGATATGGATCTGATGTGCAACTCCAATACATATACATGTAAACATATATATATATATATATATATATATATCTATATATATATATATATATGTGAATATGTCTCTCTCTCTCTCTCTCTCTATATATATATATATATATATATATATATATATATCTATATGTCTATGTCTATATATATATATATATATATATATATATGTATATGTATATATGTATATATATTATATATTTATATATATATTTAGTTTATCTATACATGTATTTCTAAATGTATATATTTTATATGTATATGTCTACATATATTATGTATATATTTGCCCATATGCATATGCATCTCCATACACATATACATTTGTGTGTGTGTGTGTGTGTGTGTGTGTGTGTGTGTGTGTGTGTGTGTGTGTGTGTGTGTGTGTGTGTGTGTGTGTGTGTGTGTGTGTGTGTGTGTGTGTGTGTATCTAAATATATATATATATATATATATATATATATATATATATATATATATATAACTTGACTAATTCTACAGAATCTTTTCCCTACTGTTGAATGACTCTACCAAATGATATGTCTGAAAAACATCACACATATTTGCAGCTCAGATGGCTTAGTGCTAGTTTGCTATGTTGTGCAGGGTCCTGGGTTCAAGCCTTGCAAGGGCTGATTAATTTGTTGCTGGGCAGACCAAGGGCTGCTGGATTCAGAGTGATTAAGTCACTTTTAAGCAGTTGTAAGCGGGTTTGCGTGGGTTTGAGCAGCGGTAAGTAATGCTAACTTATGGTTAACTATGCTTACACACAGTTAACCCTAAAAGTGCTTAATCTGAGTTAGCTTCACTTAGCACCGCTTAAACGCGCTTACTCCTACTTGGCTTTGGGTGACAGGATCCTGTCCACGCTCTCACCTGGGGTGGTAGATGAGCCACATCCCCAGAGGCAGTTCCACCCAAAGGTGGTGCAGGACCAGCGGATGAGGAGGTCCCCGGTGGGTCCTAGACTGGCTGGGGTCCAATGCCACAGCTGGATGAGGCAGGAGAGGAGGATACACTGGGATCAGCCTTACTAGACATGCTATGGTGTCGCAGTTGTAGAACACATGTTGATTAGTCATGAAAAACACATTCCAGGATTAGTTATAACAGCATGCTTGAGTATTCGCATTAACCCAAAACAACAGATTTGGAACAGTTGCATACCAAACAGAACACATGCATATATTATTTAGTATTTATTTATTTATTTATTTATTTGCAGTTTGTTTTCTAGGATAGTCCATCGGGCTACAAGGAGCCTGTTTTCGATGGAGTCTTGGCGAGAAAAGCTCCAGAAAAAGCACAAATCCATAGTATACATTTCAAATAAATGTTATATACGTAGTTCAGAAAGTGCAAATCTGTATGACACATTTCAAATAAATGTTACATAATACAGAAATGAAAAAAAGAGATTTTCAGTTGCAAAATTATATCAGGTCAATTCAGTAAGTAGCAATTTTTTTTTTTTTTTTAGGCAATTACAATGAGGTAACTTTTTAGTCATTGGTCAAATACATGGACTCATAGTGGGCACTATAACGGCATGCAGGTTACACTGATAGAAACAGGCTACCAATGATAGTATTTGAACAGGTCACATTAATAGGACAATATTTCAATATTTGTAGAACAATAGGACAAATGTCCCAACAATAGGTTTGGTGGAAAACATATCCATTGATTTATATGGTTCAATTATTGGTGCAGATAAGGTGAGGGAGAGAGAGAGAGAGATGTCAATTAACAACTGTATATGCTTGAAGTGCTCACAACTTTAAAGATCATTGCTCTAATCATTACTCTACAGGTATTACCTCACTTTACACTGACCTATGGCCTTGGGTTGGGCAGTGGTATGTTTGCACATAGTGTATAATTACAGGCTTCTTAGAGCTTATTTATACCTTTTCTTACCTAGCAGACCTGTGGAGGAATTTCTGTTATCAATACCTGACTGTTTCTACACATATTGACATAGTCAAGGTTACATATGTGCAGTCATAACTGTGTGTGTATGTGCTAGTGCCATAATCCACCTTGATTTTTAATGGTCACCCTGGATGTTGGCTGCAGTGGCCACTAGCTGTGGCAATGTGACCCTTGAGGGACATTTCTTGGAGGGGGACTACTTGGTGTACATACTTATCTTGCTGTCATTTGCAGACTTGGAGTTGGATAGTGGGTGTTGCACATGGTGTATAATTACAGGCTTCTTACAGCTCATTTATACCTTTTCTTACCTGGCAGACCTGTGGAGGAAATTTCTGTTATCAATACCTGATTGTTTCTACACATATTCACATAGTAAAGGTTACATATGTGCAGTCATAACTGTGTGTGTGTGTGTGTGTGTGTGTGTGTGTGTGTGTGTGTGTGTGTGTGTGTGTGTGTGTGTGTGTGTGTGTGTGTGTGTGCTAGTGCCATAATCCACCCTGATTTCTAACAGTCACCCTGGGTGTTGGCTGCAGTGACCACTAGCTGTGACAGTGTGACTCTTGAGGGACATTTCTTGGAAGGGACTACTTGATTTATGTACTTCTCTTGCTGTCATTTGTAGCCTTGGGGTTGGACAGTGTGTGTTGTACACAGTGAATAATTACAGGCTTCTTACAGCTCATTTATACATTTCCTTACCTGCCAGACCTCTGGAGAAAATTTCAGTTAACAATACCTGACTTTCTACACATATTCTTGGATGGGATTATACATATGGCTTAATAGCACTCCCGGGATTCGAACCGTGCTGGTTTGTGCAAAAATAGGACACAAGGTTGTGTTTTATCACAATGAGATACTGACGAACTGCTGTTTCTGTTCTGACTGTTTTCAGTATAATAGTGTGTTGTTTGGACAATCTCCCTTGTAATTCTGATATTCATGCATGGTAGATGCTTGTTATAACCTACAGTCAGACCTTGGCATATTACAGTATGGAAAACAGTGGTAAACACAGCATTACTCTTCAGGACCAGATCCTGCTGCATGGAACATTTTTTATAGCTAGATCTGTTGACGTCAACATTACATCTATATTCAAACTGCCATATACCAAAGTACATACAACAGTCTGGTGTTTAGAGTTTTA
The DNA here is from genome assembly GCF_019279795.1 of Protopterus annectens. Taxonomy (NCBI): domain Eukaryota; kingdom Metazoa; phylum Chordata; order Ceratodontiformes; family Protopteridae; genus Protopterus; species Protopterus annectens. The sequence continues at coordinate 27,175,308 of NC_056742.1, read as the reverse complement.
CTGACAGGCACTTCTACACTTTTACTAATATATATCCTGTACATCAGTATTACTCTACTAATGTCTCGCTTATTCAGTACAATCAGTAGACATTACTAACTACTGGCAGGTGACATTCTACTGCATTCTATTTATTTGCCCTGACTACTGCTAGCTAGATTAGTACACACCAGCCTTACAACACAGCCTTAGTAGCCTGCTGGCATGAGCTTCCAGGTTCACAGCTCTCTCTTTTGCAGCTCTACAGGAGATAGAGAAAAATTTATGCATAGCTTTCCATGTCATACTTAGGTTGGTCTTTGATACACGAGAATTGATAGTAGTACTTACACACTGTTGAGACATTCTGTTCCCGAGCAACTTTGATCCACTGCTCCAAGAGGTCTCTCTTCCTTTGCTTCAAGTCAGCTTAGTGATGCCGGACCTGCTCACCAGTTCGAGGGATGCCAGTTGCACTGGTGAGGTCACGAGCAAGACTGTCCCAGGCCTCCACTTTGTATTGCCAGCCCTGGTACTGGTCCTGCAGCAGTCGCCCTTCATGTTTTTTTACAAGGAGTCCAACCATGACCCTGGACTCCTGCATGCCCCAATGCTGTGCCCAAAAGCACACACCTTCTACAACACCAGCCAAAGTACCTGCAGTGATCAGCTACAACTGGTTATGGTTGTATTCCCACCTGTGGAGTTTAAGTAGGGCTGGATTCCCACCCTTTGTTGTATTTGGTCTATTTTGAATATGCTGAGCCGAGCTAAGCAACAGGCAAACCCACTTAGCTGTGTAGATGCTAAGCACTGTTTACCAGTGCGCAAATGTACTTAGCTACTCTAATTATTGATAAACACAACAGTTTAAGTGCTATTTACTTTGGGTAAGCATAGCTGAACATAAGTAAGTGATGTTCAGCTTTAATTTTATGGACTATCAGGATTGTTGGATCAATTCCTTCTTAATGCCGTCTTATGATATGTATGTTTTCCTTCCATGACATCCCCCTATGTGCTTTCATTACATTTACATTTATTTACCGGGAATTACATTACATTTTTTGTGGCCATATTGTATGGGACACATGTTTAAATGTGGGTTTCACATCTGTACAACACTGACACCTCACATTTGGACCTGCTACACTACCCTGGTCAACAAATATATATTATTCACTACCTATTTATAAAAATATATATTTTAGTCCTGTTTCACATATGAAAATGAACAGATTGTATTGAGGCTTGAACCATGAATGCCTGCATGTTAAGCAAAAGCTCAAACCACTATGCTATTCCACTTTGACAGCTTGGCAGTATATTGCCATTTAGCTCCTTTAGATGTTTACACTCTGCTATGCATAGCTATATACCCACTCAGCTATGCTTAAACTTTATTGTGAACAGAAAAAAAAAGTTGAAATGGGTGTTCTGTTTTAATTTTCCTTTAGGGTATGCACATTGCTTTCTGCCTCTTCACATCTGGTCAGACATGATGGGGGGACAAATAGGGACAAAATTTTAGATATTGCTCTTGCCAACTTAGAAAGTTGATAGAATAACAGTCTTTGCATTGACATGACTTTTCTGAAGACCATAATGTCTGAGACTCAAATGTGTCTCATTATTTTCCAACTTCAGACTTTTAAGATTTAACACTGATTTGCCAGACAACCATTCTTTTATGGGAAGTGGACGAAATATATGAGGCTAAAGTCTGGCATTCTGAAAGAATCTGTATAGTTGAAAGTATGTGTGCGCATTTGCACACATTTCCTGCTTCTGCAGGATGCAGTAGTGCCATACGGAGCTTTAGCAACACAGGGGGTGTGCCACAGAAGCTGTAACACACCCACTGTATTGCTTTCTTCTTTTCGGGTTTCATATCATTGTCTGCGGACACTGAAATTATTTATTTTACATTTCAGTGTCCGCAAACACTGAAATACTGCCATAAGTTAAGCTCTAATTTTATGCCTGTATGGCTAAGAAAGTGCCGTACTACACTTTCTGAGCTCAGGGTGCATGTTTAGTGTCTGTGCACTGCACAGACATGTCCCCTGCACTCGTTCTTGTTTCATGGCCATCTAGTGTAGACAGCAGCATGTCCTCATGATTATTTAGCCCTAGACATCCACGGAACGCTCTGTGCAAGAATAACACTATTCTTGCATGGAGTTTAATGAATCCTGGGGATTGAGTCTCTGGCTTTATTCAAAACTGTAAGATGCAATCTTTATGGGCTAGGCCCAGTAATTACATTTTAGAATATTTTTCAAAGTCAGGTGGATTGTGATTAAACATCTCTTCCAGTATTCTCAGCTACAATGTATTCATTTCAACAGTTAAAATGCATACATTTAATCAGTTACTACACACATGTATATTTATTTTCTGTCCAGCAGGACCCACTGTTGATACATTTTTAACACAAGTATCTGTACAAATCAGTTTGATATACAAATGACATAATTCTTTACAAAATTATGGCTAGCTGTGCTGGCATATGTTACACATCCATTGCCCTACTTCACCTGGCAGATACTGAAAGTGATATATTTATTACATTTTTTATTATTTTGCAAGCATTGTAGGTAATTAAATCAAGATTGTGGGATTATGAAGCAGCTCATGCATCTTATGAAGCAGCTCATGCATCTAAATGGTGTATCTGTGTGTGTGGGAGGGTGGTTATGGCATCATGAAATAATTACTGGCATTTCTGCTGCTCATTTTTGTGACCCTCCATGTCTCAGTCTATTGTGGTCTATACCATGTTCCTACTTAGATTTGTGTTTCTGTACATTTACATTTATTTAGTATTTATTCCCCTGGATGTAGCTTTTTTTCCTGCTTTTTTCATTCTGAAGACACCAGAAATGGCCAGAGTGTTCTAAAAGACATGTCACTAGTAACATGTTGGAATTTATATTAGCCATGCTTTTCTTAGTGTAAAGAAATAGACTAGTAAGACATATCAAGTGTTTCTGATACTGCATATATTTTATATCATGTGGAATATGTTGTTTCTGGGGAGAGATACAAGAAAATGCCTTATGTTTTTGGATGTATCAAGTTTTAAAAAATGTTTAACAAAGTAGTGAGTCATGAACCTCGCTTCGTAGTTGTACATAAGTTCATAGGCAAGCACTAGAAAAGCTGCCCATGTGGGCCATTTTAGCCTAGTCAAGTTCCCTTTTGGTACTTGAATTATCTTATCCCATTTGGTGTTAGATTGGCCTTACTCATTCCATGGTTGAAAATTATTTATTACACCTAGTGAGAAAAACTGGGATCATACAGTAGCTAAGTTGACCCATACATGGGATAAATCATTTAGGATCTCCTTCTGCCCATTAGTAGTATAGGGGGCAGTCTTGGGATAAATTTTACAATAGCCATGCAATGATTCAATTTGCACTTGAATAGGGACAGCGATGAGCTTTGTTTTATGTGGATAGGGAGTCTGTTCTAGTGTAGCAGTATACTCTGTGAGATATATCTGTCACTCCAAACCATTCTGTTGGTGTTACAGAAGAGGTTTGGATCCCTAGAATGAGTTTTTCTGATGGTATTTGAATAGTGACATGGCTTTGAGTTGGTCCATGTAGGACACATTTTTTAGGCCTTATATTCTTTCACTAAGGTATATCTGTGGGAATTCTAGTTGCTGCATGTGTCTTGACAGCTACATGCAAAAGGCCTTATATTCTTTCACTAAGGTATATCTGTGGGAATTCCAGATGTTGCATGTGTCTTGACAGCTACATGCAAAAGGGGGCTTTATACACAATGATCAACCAAACAAGGGTTGAGTAAAGTGGAACAATAACATCTCTAAATCTGGACAAAACCCATTTGTTTATAAGCTATGCAATAAAGAAGGAATTTCTTACAACAATGAATGCATGCTTGAAAAATAGATCACTGTCCACATGACTTACCAAATCCCAAACAACTGGGTCAACTCTAAGGGGTGAATTGTCAATGTGGTAGTTCCCTGGGGTAGATGACTCCACAAGGGATACAATAATGCATTTTTTGGCAATTATTTTTAGTCCATGATTCTGGCATCAATTACTTGTTTGGGACAAACTTCCGACAGGATGGTTAATTCATTTTAGAATTCAATGACTGCTCCTAGCTTGCAGTTATTGACAAAATTAGTCAGGCAGAGCCCTTTGTTACTAGCTTTTACTTCAGAGAATTAGATGTCAAACAAGAGAGGTCCCAGCACAAACTCCAGGGTATTCCACTGGTGACTCGTCTCTTTCTAAATGAAGTTTCCCCTGCTTTGGTCTCCTGCATCCTATCCATGTGCCTGTTGGCAATCTTGCAGATGACACACAAGTTTATTCCTAGTTTTAGTTTTCTACAATGTCTGATCTGGGGATTGTGACAAAAGCTTTGGACAGGTTGAGGTATACAGTTTGTATTGTTTTATTGTTTTGGGGACCTTTTCAGAAAAGTCCACAAGTTTGTGTATGCATGACCTGTGCTTGTTGAATCCAAACTGAGATGGGTCCAATGTTAAGATGATCCTTGTGTTCATACTGATTAGTTCCATAAGTCTTTATATGGCTTTGCATATGCTGGTCAGATGTATGCTTCTATAACTGCCTAGGTCTGTGGAATTTGTTCATTTATGCAGGGGAATGACTGTAGATGTTCTCTGCTCACTTGGTACAAAATGCTGAATGAATACTTAGGTTCAACAATGTGTTACAGATTTGGCTAAATCGTGCTTCATGCTATTTAAGATGTATCCAGGAATATTGTCAGGACTCACTGTTGTAGTAGTTTCAGTTTTTGATAGCAGTTTCAGGACTTGGTCTTGTTTGAGCGCTGGAGGCAAATAGGTTTCGTGTATATCTTGTATGAAAGATGGAGGTTAACTTTTGAGCTGAATTCATCAGCCAGTAGGTTACCTTTTTTCTTTATCCTTAGTGTAGGTAACATTATTCATAATTGGCTCAGGCCATTGTTTCTGAGATTAAGAACATAACTAAAAAAGATCTTGGGATTGTCTTTGACTTGGATGGCTATTTTAGGCTCAGGCTTGGCTTTGGTGGATTTTGTTAAACTCACAAATTGTAAGTTTATTTCACTGAGGAATGTTCGGCTATTTACCCTTCTCACTTTTGTTCAAAATTCTCTTCCTTTTGTTGTATAGCTTAATACACCTGGTGTTAAAGTCATGGTCTCAAGCTAAATGCCAAAAAATGCATAGTCATCCCATTTGGGAAAAACAAAACACCCATGAATTACCACATAGGTGACAGCCCCCTTAATACAGAAGAGGTAAAAAGAGATCTGGGGACTCAGGTAGATAGTAATCTCTCCTTTGACAATCATATTGCCAAAGTAGTTAGGAAATCCTTCTATGTAGCCCATCTAATTACTAAAGGCTTACCATCTAGAAATAAAGAGGTAATAGTGCCCCTCTACTCGTCACTCATCAGATCCATCATAGAGTACAATGCCCCATTTGGGATGTACCTCACAAGACACTTCCATCAGTTTGAAAGACCACAAAAGTACCTCACCAAGAGGATTACTGGCCTCAAACATATGTCCTATCCAGCCCGACTGGAAAAACTCTAGCTGTACTCAGTTCCATATTGCTTACTCAGAGGTGATCTCTGCCTGACTTACAAAGCCATGTCCAACTCAGAACTGATGGACATGCTCCAGCTAAAGAAACCCAAGTCACTGCAAGCCACTTGCTCTAGTGAGCTAAACCACACCACAACAATAAATAGAACATGCTGAAGGGATAGATTCCTGTCACAGAGACTCCCCATGCTTTGGAACAAAATTCCTAACTACATTAGGCAGAGCCTGGATAGCCACGGCGGTGCAGTGATAGCATTGTTGCCTCACAGCAAGAGGTTCTCCCGTTTGATTCTCAGCTGGAGCACCGTCTGTGTGAAGTCTGCATGTACTCCCCGTGGTCGAGTGGCATTCAAAAGACATGCGTGAATGGGCGTGCCTTCGTTGAAGGTTGGGCATCGGGCTGGCACCTTGACACCATAAAAATCGACTGCCAATCATTAGCGGACCAGAGTTCCACTGTGTTGACCCCTAACCGGGAAAAGCCAAAAGAAAACAACAACATTAGGCAGAGCCCCTCACTAACACTCTTCAAGAGAAACCTTGACGAGTGGATGGGTAACAGAAAATACACCCCTGGGATCACTTAATTGGCTCTTCTTGACAGAGGCTCAGTTAATTAATCAATGGGGCGGTGAAAGCTGACACACTCTGGCTAGGCTTATAAATTCCCTCGGGCAGATAGCCTAGTACCTACCTATGAACCTATGAAGATACAAGATGTTGTTCCACTAATAGGGGCATTTGTATCGACAAAGTCCGGGAATCCCTGTACTTGTGCACTAGAGGTGTTGTATGTTTCCTAGTCTATAGCTGGATAGATTAGATCAGCTAGGAAAATGGTATTGGGTTTAATACTGAGTGATTCCAGAAGGAGTCCTATAGCTATGAAATATATGAGACGGGTCCTTAATAATGGTGATTTGGACATGAAGAAGCAATAATGCATCATGCTGTTTAAAGGCATTGTTGAAAGCCTCTTCTGGATGAAGATTGAGACAATAACTCCACTGTTTTAAACACTTTTAAGTCATTACACAGATGGCCATATCCTCCAGAGTGAGGAGGGCATGCAGTGAGTGCATTTTCTAGTTCAGGATACTAGGATTCATTAGTAACACCTTCATATGTCCCTTTGCTTGCATGGTTATGCTGTTGCATTTATCAGATTGGTATTGCCGAAAAATGCACTATGGGTGTGGCCAATGTTTTAGCTAATTATTCAAAAGCCTATAGGGGAAAGGTGCAGTCCATTCATTTCAAAGCAGCTTGGTCTGTCAATCATATCCTCAGAGGTTGACAAATATTGTACCCTCTTTGAATGACAATAAAATCTAAGACAATTCTTGAAGTCAATTATGTTTGGCTGTTATTGAGGTATCATCTATGGGAAGGTAAGAAAAAGTTCTGCTCAGTGCTAGGTTCATACCTGCCTGGGACACATTTTATTTATGTTTTATTTATCTGTTGTTGACCAGATCATCCCTATTAGGCTAGTAGCCACTTTTCTGGGGGTAGACACGAGGCGTTTTTTTTTATACTACTGGGGAATGTTGGCCAGAGAATTGAAGAACTTTACCTAGTCTTTTCAATAGGTGACACAGGATCTTTTACTTCCACCTGAGCTCCTACCAACTCAGGCAGGTGGGGCCACAGTTTAATGTTTCATCCGAAGGAAAACACACTCAGGAGTGCAGCACTTCCCTTATGCTTCACTACAGTGTCAGCAATCAATCTGTCTGGTGTGGGAATAAAATCCACTGCATTCTGCACCAAAGGTGAGTACGGTAATTGTTGTGCCACCGACACTAGTTTGAGTGCTCCATTATGTCTTTCTCTTCATATACTGCATGGAGGTATGTCTTAAGTTATTTATACCCACATGTGCTATGACAGAGTAATACTGGTCCTTGCTGTTCAATTGCTTGAGTGTGTACATGAGCTGATGAATCCTGGCACCAGATAAGTCCTTTACTTAGTCTGATGAGTAGTGCATCAGTATGTTTTACAATGGACTCATCTATGACTAGAATATTTGATTGGGTAGATGCCTGCCCTTATGGGCTCAATATCTTTTCAAGTGGGACCAGCCCCTAGTTCTTTGTGAAGTGTTATGCTTTACAGACTTATGTTGTTTCTGTGGGTAGTTTTGGAGGTGTTTGTGGTTTGGGTAAGTTAAGCTTTAGAACTTCAGCATATGCTAGATTATATGCTTTATGTGGGATGATAGGAGGTGTGTTTTAGGAGAACTGCTGATTATCCTGGTGTCAAGTTGTTTTTGTGTGAGATTTTGGCCTCCAGTGACATTATATACAATCATTTCTCACATATTGTGTTACGCTGCTTGATCAGAATGTGATAATCAAACAGCATAGGACAATGTCTACATTGTCTGAAGCCACCCATCTTAATCAAGCTGACTACAGACATTTTGGGAAAGTGTTGGCCCATTGTTTTAACAAGTATGATTTTGGGGCTAGGGCAGTCAGTACATGATGGGGTAGGTAGATGAGTTTGATTCTGCAGTACAGGGTAATAATACCTGCTGGAGTAGTAGTTTGGTATGTCTACTTACACATGGGGGGGGGGGTCATAGGAAGTTACTAGGCTAAATGGCCCTAGGGCACTTAAAAGCCTAGCCAGGTTCTCACCCTTTATTTACACTGTCAGCACCTATTGACTCTGTCCAAGAGGGACACAGGTGTAACCCCTGGGGTGAATTTAAAGTCACCCATCCAATCATCCAGACTGCATTTGAAGAGGGCCAAAGAGGTGCTCTTTTTTACATGAAGTGGGACTCTGTTCAAAAGGTGTGATAACCTCTGAGTGACAACTCTGTCTCTCCAGCAGGTTTTATTAATGTCACATATCGGGTTAAGGTCTTGAATAACCCATGTGCGATTTGACTTAAGGATACACAACATTTCCAGTAAACCAGGGTCAGAGATTGCCTTGTATGTAAGGTAGAGATCACCTCTGAGTAGTCTGTATGAAATAGAATAAAGTGACAGTGATTTCAAATGATCCCCATAGGACCGATGCTGGATCTTGAATTCTCATTGTGAGGAATCTTTGTGGTTTCTCCAATAGCTGCATGTGCCTGGAAAGGTACATACCAAAAGGGGCACTGTACTCAATTATTGGCCTGATAAGATAAGAGTACAGGGAGGTTATAACTTCTTTTTATCTGGAAGCAATGCCCTTACTTATGAGATGAACAATATAGAGTGCCCTTCTTACCACTGCAGACATGGTGATCAAAGGTAAGGTTGCTGTCAATTTGTGTGCCAAGGTCTCTCACCACTTAAATAGCACTTAAGATGTTTCTATTGATGTTGTAGTTAGCAGGAAAATTGCTTTTACTGAAAGGAATGATAATACATTTTTTTTGCATTGAGTTTAAGGCCATGACTCCGGCACCTATCATTTGTTTGTGTAAGACCCTCTTGAAGGATGTTGACATCATTTGGAGATTCTATGACCAATCCCAGTTTGCAGTCATCAGCAAACTTTGTCAGTCACAGACCTTTAGTTTTTGCTTGTACTTCGGAGAAATAGATTCCAAACCATAGAGGTCCCAGAACTGATCCCTGTGGAACACCACTGGTTACAGGTCTGCTGTTGGAGTTTGATTCCCCTATTTTGACTATATGAGTTATATCAGTGAGCCAGATAGTGACTCATCTAATGATATAAGTGTCAATGTTTAGTTGGGTGAGTTTGTCAATGATGCCTGGGTGGGGGATAGTGTCAAATGCCTTGGCTAAGTCTAGGTAGGCTGTATGCACACAGATTTCCATTTGTCCAGGGCCTTGGTGACTGTCTCAAAGAAATCCACAAGGTTTAACAGATATGATCTCCCTCTGACAAATTCAAACCGAGAAGGGCCTAGTGTTTGGAGATTGCCTATATCTTTGCTGATTAGGTCCATGACTATCCGCTCCATGGCCTTGCAGATAAAGCTAGTCAGGCTAATAGGTCTATAGTTCCTGGGGTCAGTGAAAGTACCACCTTTGTGCAAGGAAATAACAATGGCTGTTTTCCATTCAGCTGTTACAAAGCCGGTGCTTAGACTATGACTGAAAAAGAGTACCCAATAGTGTTTCTAATTCATGTTGGAGCCCATATAGGACGCAGCATGGGATGTTATCAGGTCCCATAGATACTGTGTTTTTGGCCATAGAGAGGGCATTTATGACCTGATCTTTAGAGATACAAGGTAGGGGACAGGTGGGAGGGATGTCATGGGGTACATGTGGCAGGGACAGGGGAGTGAAGTTTTCACAGAACCTGTTGGCCAACAGGTTAGCTATGTCCACAGGCTCAGTATATGTGGTATCCTTAACTACCAGTTTGGCACAAATCTGGACCTTTCCTTTTAGGTTGTGGATGTAACTATAGAATGCCTTGTGGTTGCCTTTTGTTGAGGAAGCTAATTTGGACTTGTAGTTTGCTTTGGTTGACTTCACAGGAAGTCTTATTTGCTTCTTTAAGTTGAGGAGGGAGTGTTTCCAGTTAAGGAGTGCTCACTCCCTCCTACGCTTAGACAGCAATTTCTTCTTCTTAGTGTAAATCCTGTTAATGGCAGTTGTCCACGAGGCAGGTTTTCTCTTCCTTGAGGAGATTGGTTTGGTCATGTCAGGTATAACTGAGTCAATGCAGGTAATACAGGTATTCGTATAAAGCATTGGTGTAGAGCTTGGCATAGTTTCCAGTTCCATCTGAGGGAGGAGGCACAGTGAAGCTATTTAGACCATCCCATAGGTCAGGTGTGACAGTTACTTCGAATGAGACAGATTAGTGGTCAGATCTCACAAAGGAGAACCTCACAGTGGAAGTCTGCAGTGCTCTGCCATATTGTTAAGCACCAGATCCAAAATGCCAAGGCATTGGAGTTAAAGCCGAGGAACTTTTGGGCAAGTGAGTTAGAGCACGAGTAATTTACCCAGTCAATGGATGGATAGATAAAGTTACCCAAAACCATGGTGTTTGGATGTATCTTGATAAACTCAAGTGGATACAAATAGACAGAGTGGGTGCCCTGATTCATGGAGTTGGTCCTGTAGCTGGCAATAACTTGAATAGGTGTCCTATCTACAGTTAATTGCACCTGAAGTAAGATACTTTAGTTATCCTTGGTTGGGGGGGACTACTATACTTGGCATGCCATGCTGCAACATAGAGTGTCTTATTTACACTCAGTGCTGTTCACAGTAGCAGCAGGTTTAGATTACTGAAATCACTTTGTCCAGGCAGGCTTCCTATGGAAAAAAAAGCTTTTCCTCACACTATGCACTGTTGAATGAGTCCTGCAGCAATGGGGCATTGAGTGTGGCTAATTCAGTAAACCTGTAGCCATATAATGTAGCCATAGTTTTAACAGTGAATTTTTGTTTGTAAATAAAAATGGTTGGCAGTCTATATGCATCACTGTTGCTTTAATACTCTTGCGGTAGTCTCTCAGAATGTGAAATATTACTAATTAGTCAGAGCTCATGTGAAGAAATGAAAACTGTTGCACTCATTTGACATATTGCAAATAATGCACACTTTCCCTCTAGGTTAGCTATAAATGATAACAAAACTATCAAACCCGTCTGTATACATATTGGATAAGTATATCCATGTGTGTGTGTGTGTGTGTGTGTGTGTGTGTGTGTGTGTGTGTGTGTGCGTGCGTGTGTGCGTGTGTGTGTATGCGTGTGATACGACACAGGATTATAAATGTTCTCATCTTGTTTTGTACTATAAGCATTCTCAGAAGATAAATTTAGTTCTTAATACTGTATGGGAGCAATGCAAGTATCACTGGATCCAAAAAAATGACACTAACGATACTTTTCATTCTGATTTATATGCTGCTGCAACAATTTAAATCATATGAGCAAATAAACTCCCTGAACACTTGCATATCACTGGCAAAATGGGCTGTCATACATAATTGGGTTAATTCACTTTAATAACTGCATGCATTGTAAGCACATTATTAGGAATGAAAGCTGACATATGGAGCAGGTGACCTTGCTGATACCAATGTACCATTTGTTAGTTCTATATTTTACACGAAGGTATTCACAATTTTAACATTTAATTGTATGTTCTGCCTAAAAAAAAATCTGACTACCTCAACACCCAGTAATTTTCAACGTAAAAAAAAATAAGAAAGAAAATCATTGCACTGAGTGTGCAATATATTTAAAAGTATAACTCAGAATTTAAGATGGCTGTTAGTGATAAAAATGAAAATAATTTAATGACACGTGGTCGTTTATAATATAGCATTCTCTGACTTATCACTTATATGAGCTTTGTACAAGATTTTTTTGCAAAGTTTAAGTCATGAGTCTGTCTGTGAGAAAAATGAACAAAACAATCCATTTAACTTAAGTAAGTAGGTATTTTGGTGGTTAAAAAAACTAATTTAATTCTTCATTTAAACACCATTGAATAAACAGATAGAATGAAAGCTTTGGCTCACCACCTTATAAGGTTCTAACACCATCAGTTTGCCCTTCCTTTTTTAAATCCAATTCAGTTAATTAACTCATTCTGACCTAAAAAATACAATAAAAAGCTCCATTCAGAAATAAATAACACTTCATTTCAGAATATATATGGTGCAGATAGTGAAAAAGCTCTGTTAAATATTTCATCCCTTATGCATAATTACACTAAATATTTCACAATAAGTTCATTATTCCTTCTAGGTTGTAATGTCTCAAACATAAAAATACTTCCTTTTTCAGAAGTAAATCTGCAATATTAAGAAGCAGTGCTCGACTTTGACATAAAACATAATAAAAAACTCAATAAATCTGGATTTTCATTATGACACTCAATTTACAGCTACAGTGCTTGTAAGAACATCATGCCTAATATCTCTAATGTACTCTTTCACTCTGTCCCTCGCTTGCCATATGATCTGCCCAATATGAATTTTTTCACATGGATATTTAAATCCATACACCACCCACCTCCTCCTGATAACAATCCTTATTATTAATTACTTTACTTTAATTACTTTAAAGGGTCTATGTGAAACTCCCTTTGAGCGAATACCAAAACACCAACACGAATTGTGCGAACCGTGAGAATACCAAATGCACTAAACTGCAAAATTTTAAATCTTGAACTGTCATAGTCGGCCAACCCCACCACCCACTACATACTACCTACCCAAACAAAATAAATAAATAAACCACATACATACATACACTAACCAAACCCTACTTCTAACCCTAAAGTAAAGCACCAAAACCTACTTCTAACCCTACACTAAACCCCACATACACAACTATCTATGCACTATCCTTAACCCCTCCTTAACCCTAAGGTCAGTAACTACTGCACCCTTCCCCTACGAAAATATAAACAAACAAAATAATTAATCCACATACATACATTTACCAAAACCCAACTCCTAACCCTACACTAAATCTTACATACAGTAACTATCTATGAACTTACCTTAACCCACACCCTAACCCTAAGGTCCATAACTATCGCACACTTACCTTATGGAGCTATACCACAGACTGGCCAACCATGGTAATTCGACATTTTCAAATTCACGGTTTTGGACATTCTCTGTAATGCCGGTTCGCGCAATACGTGTTGATGTTTATGGATTCGCTTAAACATACATTTGCTCTCGTAATAGGGAACCACTTTAAAACACTGACCATTTAAATTTATTTCTGATACATCTTAAAATAAGGGCATATTGAACACCCTTTACATTTTCTTTCCACTTGATCCCCCCATCCACTTATGGAGGTATAACTCTGTCACCTATGCTAGGGGTATTCCGTTATGAAATTTTTAATTTCAAAGATTTTAAACACTCCTTTAAGTTAACATTATAGCAACAGTTTTTTTCAGAATTTGACACCCCTTTTACAAAAGTATCACAATGTGTTATAAAATACACATCTTCACAAATTAACCCAGGTAATGTACATCTTTTTTATTCCTATCTTTATACCATCCTTCATCACATTTTAAATCCAACACTTGTAAATAGGAAGACAATTGCTTATACTCATAACCTCTTGCCTCACCTTATATAGGCTCATAGATTCATATTTAAATACCAGGCTATCTGCCCTTGTGGGCCATTTTAAAATGAGGGAGTTTACCTTTTTGTGCTCAAAAAAAAGCTATACCATTTGGTTATAGATTGTCCTTATCCATCCCATAGTCAACAATTATATATTATCTCTAATGAGAATAACTCAGATCATACCATAAATAATTTGAGGGGACCCATTCTTTGGATAAAGTATTTAGGAGTTGCATCTGTCCATTAGTATTACAGAGGACAACCTTGAGGTAAATTTTCTGTTTCCTATCCATAGATCTCAGTTGCACTTGAAAATGGATAGGGATGGACTTTCTTTTATGTGGATGGTGAGTCTATCCCACAGCAGTGGTATCCACAGCGAAATATATCTGTCCCTCTGAACCGTTCTGTTGATGTTATAGAAGAGGTTTAGATCCCTAGAATGAGTATTTCAGATTACATTTGACTTAATAATGTGCTGTAAATCCATCAATAATGGGTCAATGGATGCCTTGTATGCCAAATGCAGGTTACATCTCAGCAGTCTGTAGGATACTGAGTATAATGACAGGGCTTTGAGTCAGTCAGTTTAGGACACATTGTTTAGGCCTTATATACTTTTAGTAAGGTATCTCTGTGGGTATTCCAGTTGCTGCATGAGCCTGGATTGAAAGGTGCCACAGGGGGCATTATATTCAATGACTGGGGGGGGGGGATTGACTTCCCTAGAGCTAGACACGATCCCTTACAAGCTGTGCAATATAGAAGGACGTTCTTACAACAACAGCCACATGTTGGTCAAATGTTAAGTCACTGTCCAAATAAGTTCCAAATCCCAAACAACTGGGTCAACTCTTAGGGGTGTATTATCAATGTGGTAGTTCCCTGAGGTAGATGACTTTCCAAAAGATACAATAATGCATTCTCTGGCTTCTTGTTTCAGACCATGATTTTTACACCAGTAATTTATTTGAGACAAACCTTACTGATGTACGGCTAAGTCATTTGTGGATTCAATGACTGCTCCTAGCTTGTAGTCATCTGCAAACTTAGTCAGCCACAGCCTTTTGATATCAGTTTTTACTTCAGAAAAGTATATGCCAAAAAGAAGAGGTCACAGCACAGAACTATGGGGACTCCACTGGAAACTGGTCTCTTTGTGGAGGTAACTTCCCCTATTTTGATTATCTGCATCCTATCTGTGAGCAATGCAGCAACCAGTGAGTGACAGAAGGTTTTATTCCCAGTTTATTTAGCTTTTCTACTATGCCTGAGTGGGGAACTGTGTCAAACGCTTTTGGCCAGGTTGAGGTATGTGGTATCTATCATTTTACCTTCATCCATTGCTTTGATGATCTTTTAAAAAAATACACCAGGTTGAGTAAGTATAATCTGCCCTTGATGAATCCAAACTAGACAGGTCTAGTGTTTGGAGGTTCCCTGTGTCCTGATTGATTAATTTCATGATACATTTTTCCCTGGCTTTCCATATCAGGCTGGTCAGACTTATGGGTTTTTAATTGCCTGAGTCTGTGGAACGTCCTCCCTTATGAAGGGGAATGTCTGTACCTATTCTCCATTCATTTGGTATAAGGCCTGTATGGAGGTTGAGATAGAACAGTGTTGTTAGGGGTGTGGCTAAATCATGCTTCATCTTATTTAAGATGCATTCAGTGATATTGTCAGGAACCATTGATGGAATATTTTTAGCTTTTGAGAGTTTTTTTAGGACTTGGTCTTCTGTGATAGCTGGAGGTTAGCCAGTTTCAGGTATAACTTAAGGGACAGATGTAGGGGGGAGAGTGGGTTAAAATGAGAGCTAAATTTATCAGCCAGTAGGTTAGCTATATCTTCAGCCTCAGTAACTCAGTAACATTGTTCACAATCAGCATAGCGCATTGCTGCACTGTGCATTTGAGATTATGAACATAACTAAAAAAAAATCCCTTGTAATTGTCTTTGGCTTGGGTAGCTATTGTAGCCTCAAATTTGGCCTTGGTGCCTTTTATTAAGCTTCCCAGTTGTTTGCTTATTTCAGTGACAAGGGTTCTAACGTTATGGGAATTATTCTTCTTAATTTTGGTCAGAATTATTTTCCTTTTATTATAAAGCTTGTTGATATTATGGTTCTGCCATGTTAATTTGTTCCTGAGGTTTGTCCTTCCCTTTTTCTGACAGGGTACAACTGTATCTATGCTGCTGCTGTTTACATGCTGGTATAGTGTGGTGATGTACATTTCTGCAGAGTTAGTGATGTTAATTGGGTTTGGTGTGGATTTGAAGCTTACCAGTGTAACATTTAGGAGCAGGTGGTTTGTCTTAAAGAAATTTCTAAAGGTACCTTGGGGGAAGGGATCTCTGGTTTCAGTTTTATTTTGAAGGATACAGCTTTATGGTCAGACCTAACAAATGATGAAAATATGCAAGAGATGGTGCAAGTTGCTCAAATATTAATATGGATAAGATCCAAGATTTTACTCCCCCCTGGTAGGTACTCTGACCAATTGTTCCGTATGCATGTGCTTGTGCACTAGTGGTGGTATAGGCATCCAAGTTTATATTTGGATAGTTTAGATCACCTAGAAAAATGGTGCTGAGTTTAATACTGAGTGATTGTAGTTCCTGTAGATAGGCATTGAGGCTGTCTTGTGTCATAGAGCGATTTCTAGAGCTAGTTCATTGGTGCTGGAACCATAGAGCCAGGAGGAGGGGGAGTCCCCCCATTTTTACAGCTGCAAGACCTGTCAAGAAAAATTAATGAAATGGAGTTTTCACGCCAACATGGATTTGCTCGAGGAAGTTAAACTAACTGAACTAGCTGTTCTTGTTCTCTTATTGCTCTGTGTTACAGGAGTTATGCTGCCGCTATTCTGTTGGTTCTGCCAGAGTCATGCCAGTAAGGAGAGTTTTGTTCTTTCATTTGCAGGAGTTATGCAGCGTGTGTGTGTTTGTGTGTGTGTGTGTGTGTGTGTGTGTGTGTGTGTGTGTGTGTGTGTGTGTGTGTGTGTGTGTGTGTGTGTGTGTAAAATGCCCCAGTTAGGTATACCTGGTGGTTAGTGTTACTCAGGCTCAAACAAGGGCCTGAATTCCCCACCCATACCACCACTTGTGATTCAGGGAGTTGAGTCCATAACTCTCAACTGTCCTGATTTTCACAGAATATTTGGCTCATACTTTTGGTCTGCTCCTCTTAAAATTTGTGTTTTTCTGGCAAATCATTGAGAACTGAATTCACTAAAGAATGATAGCCCTTTAAGTTTCAGTCTTCCTATCTTTCAGGAAGCACTTGGTAACACATAACACATTATTTTAGCAACTTTCTAAGATTATGTAAGCAATATTTAAAACATGCCCCTGGTTTTGGGCCTTTAACCCCCCCAAATAAATGTTGGCTTTTTCCAGATTTCTTGTGCTGCAAAGTTGAGAGATTTAGTTGAGTGTCAAGTGGATTTTACAAGGAGCTGAGAGTTTCAGGGGAAGAGACATTTAGTGCTACTTATGCTAAGTGGTGTGCATTGTTAGTAGCACAACAGGTAGTATACTTGTTTCAGTGCTGAAAGCTGTGTGTTCTACTCCCACAGTATGCAGATGAATCACTGTGCTCTGTTGTACTTTAAATGGAGTGGATGCTGCAGTCCTATGAATGTCCTCCTTTAGAGGAGTTACCTAGTAACTATGTTTCTGTTATCAGTTTGCCATTCATTCCCCATTGCAAAATTACAAGATTATCATTTTTTTTAATGTAGCATAGGCAATTTATTCTTCAAGGGCAACAGGCACTTTATTTGTAGATGAAACAATGAAATATAAAATTGTTTGCTAGCAGGAACCTCTTCATTAGTTACAGGTCCCTTTACTGTGGAATTACTTAGATGACTTACTTCTGCAGACATTTTGCATAATTACTGATATTGGTGGATTGTAATGACAGGAGTTTGAGTGGCCTTTTATGGTTAAAAGTTTCTGAAATGAGTAGTTTTGTCATTATTGATTCATAGATTTTGTTTTACTAGAAGACTGTTCCAAACTACAAATTTAAAACACATTCTAACAAGTGGTGCTGTATTATACAAGAAATATAATTGAATTAAATCAGGTTAATACAATCAGGAAGGTGAATCAAAGAATGCATACATGTATTCTTGCTCACAGGATGCAGTAAATCAAAATAGGGGAAGAGACCAGTCACCACTGGAGTCCCCCTGGGTTCGGTGCTGACACTTTTTCTGTTTGGCATATACATCTCAAAAGTAAGAGGAAATACCAAAGGGCTTTGGCCGACTAAGTTTGAGATGACTGCAAGCTAGTAGCAATTATTGAATCCCCAAATGACTTAAACATCATGCAGGAAGGTTTGTCCCAAACAATAACTGGTGCCAGAATCATGAATTGAAACTAAACTCCAAGAAATACATTATCATATCCTTTGGGAAAACATCTACTCCAGGGAACTGCCAAATTGACAATGCCCCCTGAGAACTGATCCAGTTGGTTTTCATTTGGGAACTTGTGTGTACAGTGACCTAACTTTTGACCAATATGTGCCCAGAGTCATAGGAAAGTCTTTCTATATTGCACAGCTTATAAACAAATTGATTGTAACTAGATCTAGAGATGTTATCATCCCCCTTTACAAAGGCCTCATTAGGTCAATCATTTTGTATAATGTCCACTTTGGCGTGTATCTGTCCAGACCCATGCAGCACTTGGAATACCCACAGAAATACCTTACTAAAAGGATACAAGTCCTAAGCAATAGGTCTTGCATGGACTGCCTGAAAGATTTATCACTATACTCAGTATCCTACAGAGTGCTTAGAGGTGATATATCTGGCATACAAGGCATCCTCTGACCTAATAAAGATGGACCTACTGAACATCAGCAAGTCAAATGGCATCAAACATACTCAGTCCAGGTATCTAAACTGAATGTTGTGAAGAAATGGATATATATCACAGTGGCTACCACTGTTCCAGAACAGACTATGCATTCAAGTAAAACAAAGCTCATCCCTGTCCATATTTAATTGCAACTTGGATCTAAGGATAGGTAACAGAAAATGTACTCCAGGATTGTCCCTCATGCCACTGATGGATACAGGCAGTTCCTAAATGCTCCATCCCTTACACGGGTCCCCTCAAATTATCTATAGTATGATTATATTTATTCTCACTAGGGCTAATATAAGATTAATGCCATGGGAAAGGTAAGACCAATCAGGAAATGTTAATTCAAGCACCAAAATGGAAACTAGCTAAGCTTAAAATGTCCTCCAAGTGAACCTATGTCGTGGTAGTAAATAGTTTTAAAAAATTGCCTTTTTTAGATCACTAATTGCCCCTCTCACCCCCCCCCCCCCCAGTCTTCAACAGTTTTCGGCACCTCTAAACTAGTTAATATGTGGTACAGGACTTTCCTGATAGTTATTTGGACATGAAGAAGCACTAATGCATTATGCTGCTTTACCAACATTGATGCGAGTCTCTTCTGAATGTAGACTGATATACTTTCACTTCTTTTTCCTTCCTGTGCAGTGACTTGTCTAAATTTGTTGGAAACATTATAGCCCTACATAAACAGAGTGCTCTCCACTTTTTTTAAAACATGTTTCGGTCACTACACAGATGTTAATGTCTTCCAGGGTGAGAAGGGCTTGTAGGGACTGAAGTTTCTTGTTCAGCCTCCTAGCATTGATCAGTAACACCTTCATATTTTCCTTTGCTTGTTTTGTTATGTTGGTAGGTGTATCAGGTTGGCATTGTCTGAAAAAGCCACTATTGGGGTGGACACTCTCTTTGCCAATAACTGAAACACTAGGTGGGACTCATGCCTGGTGAAGCAGAGTGGTTTGTCGATCATGCCCTTTCAGGCTGACAAATATTGGACCCTCTTTGAATGACACCAAAAGCTAAGCCAATTACTGAAGTTGATTTTTTTTTTTGCTCATATCATGGCATCATCTTTAGAGAAGGTATAATGCTGTTCATTCCCATGCTAATTCCTGCCTTGGCCAGAGTCTGAGAGCTCCATCATGTCTGTCTTTATATAATCCGGGGTGGTACACCTTAAGTCAATGACGTTGTCATGAACTATATTGCAGATTCATATTGGTAATTGTTGTTTAAGACTTGAGTGCATGTTTGATCTGATGGATCCTGGCACCAGACAATCAACTGACTGTCACTCTTTCCTTGCTCATCGTGGTATGAGGCACATCTGTATGTTCTATAATGGAGTGCTGTCTGCTTTACAAGCTCATCATCTGTGACTTTTGGACTCCTTATACTATGTGATGAAGTAGACTTAGTATCCTAAGTGTGCTTTGTGCTTATGTTGTGTTTTGATGGTCTTTGAGGTCTGGGCAAGTTAATCTTTAGAACCTCAGTATATTATGGATTATGTGTATTGTGATGACCATGGAGATGTATGAAGTGTGGTGTACTGATGGTGATTTTTGTTGAGTGAGGTTACTGTGTGTGAGATTTTTGCCTTCAAGGATATTGTATATGCATATATTTCACAAATTGTATTATGCTATTTGAGTAATGGATGATTGTCAGACAGCAAAAGGTTACTGTGTGTGAAATGTTTGCCTCCAAGGATATTATATATGTATGTATTTCACAAACTGAATTATGCTATTTGACTAATGGATGACTGTCAGACAACATGAGACAATTCTTACACTGTATCAATATACCCATCTCAATCTGGCTAGCTGGAGAAGTTCTGGAGAAGTGCTGGTCCATGATTCTGACAGGAATGACTCTGGGACAGGGATAACTATAACTGCTTGCAGTTTAATTTTAAAATAATGTTAGGATGGTCTTGCTACTGAGTCTTTCAATTTTAATATAAAACAACTAGCCTGGAAACCTTGCTCTGCCACCAACAAGAACCAGTAAACTAGATATAGCAATTTAATACTAAAATCAATGCAAACAATATATCTACACTCAGTATTAAGCAATTTTATCAAAGGACTTTTAGCCTGGTGAGTAGTTTAAGAGGAGTGAATTTGCAAAATGATACTTATGTGCTGTCAACAGCTAATAAATGGAGAGAGGGAGGGAATTATGTGGTCAAAATATCATAAGGGGCATGAAACAGCAGACACGTTGTGTTTAAGAACACAACTAAAGCAGGGTGGATCAGAGGAATAAAAGCAATTAGACCGTTAGATCTGGAAATGCTCCAATGCAAAGACAAGTCCTGATATATCTTGACATAAACTTAGTAAACAAGAATGAAACCAGGGCTTAAGAACAACGGTTAGATCACTTAAAACAGAAGATATGCAGTGCACCTATGTACTAGAATCCCTAATACAGGCTTAAAGACCTTAGCTAAAGCACATACAGACTGTTAAAATGAATTTATAATCAAATCAAGAAATTAAAACACTTATCTTTCTTTCTTCCTCTGTTTATGAATATAGAATTTCATCCACTACTATTGAAAATTCTAACTTCAGAGCATAATCTTCTTAAGCAAATGGAAGACGATTTATCAAATGGTGGGGAGAGCTGGTGGTGCACTTCTATCATAAAGAAATATATTAGCAGACATCTCCTTCCAATACAAAATATATAATCTAACATCAACATAATGAGTCTCCATAGGCTGAGACTCAAAAGTAAATGATAACCCAAAACTATTTACTTGCAACCTATCAAAAATTGTTTATAATCTACTTTTGTCACTCTAACTATAAAAATAAATCATAACACTTATAAAACTTACTTATAAAAATAAATCATCACAACACTTACATCATAGCACTTCTATAAAATAACATGAGCTTGAAAACAGGAGTCAGGATAAAACATACACTCTCGACCTCTCCCATAAAATCATATCATAAGAATGGCTAACCTTGCCAATTTTGCTGTAGCCTGCAACTGCCTGAAAAAATGTCATGTTACAATAAAAACAACCACTTGTTAAATAAAATTCAACCATACCTAAAAAAATCTTTCCATGTTTCCATATTTTTCCAAAGCATTCTTTAATACCAAAATACCAAGAACAGAGGAGGATGAGAAACTCACATCTATTATGACAAAACTGAAGCATGTGTCCCAAAATGTAATTATTTGACTTCTTGCTAAAATTACCATTGTCTCTTACATAAAAATATTGCATTTTAACAAAAGGCTGCAAAAAGATGTATATAATTATCTGTACTCTGTCTCTCTCTCTATCTAATGTACCACCCACTTGCAAGGGGTCTAACTGGGGGATCTAATCGAACTTATGAGCTTCCAGAAGAGAAAATACAAGTAGACAAGCCCTGGGATTCATGAAGCTCAGCACAAGGACGGTTTTAGCCTTGTGCTGAGCGTCCCCATTACAGATGGTGCAGCAGCACCACATGAATAATTATGAGGGCGCGCTGCCGAACCCTCGATGGGCACAGGAAATGTGTGTGAGTGCAGGGGGGCATGTTCAAGTGCACTATGGAGGGGGAAACATGCCCCCACAGTTGCACAACCTTACTATGCTTACTATTAGAGCCCGGCTCTAATAGTAAGCAATTAATTCAGTGCCATGGATACTGAAATGTATGCTAAACAGAGTGTCCACAAACACTGAAATAAAATCAAAGTAGTAAACACACAAGCACGTAACAGAATGTTGAGCCCCGTCCCTAGAACTTTCACAATTAGATTCCCCGTGTCCCTATTTAACATTTGTATTGTTTCAATATCGAAAGTGTAAGGGAAGCGCAGTGTGTTTGCATGTCGCTGCCCCCTGCTTAGCATAGCTTACACATCAAAATCAACCAAATAGAGAAAAACATGCAGAATTAAGGTTAACGTCAATAGTGTAATGGTTAGAGCAACTGCCTAACGAGCAGGCATGCACGATTCGAGGCCAACTATAGCACATATCATTTTCCATGTGGAATGTCGTTTTGCTGTATAACCTACATAATAACATGTAAATGTGAACTGGAGTACCGCATGAAATGTGTAACTAATGTCATGCAAAGTGGTAGTGTCATAATGAGTAAGGAACTAGTAAGCAGGTGTAAGCACAAATAAGCAGTAGGAAACATATATAAGTACCAGTAAGAAAGTCTGAGTGCACTTGCATGGGTGGAAGCAGTGCCCAGCATAGGAAATTTATATAATTATGTAGATGTATGTGCATGTGTATGTACAGATATATATAATATATATACATATGTGTATCTACATATATATATATATATATATATATATATATATATATATATATATGAAGAATGAATGTCGTAACAATAAAGCATACAAAAAGAATGAGAAGGGAATCAACAGCAACTCCTGTATTATTTATTGCTGTCAGTGTATGTCATACCCAGCTGGGCAGGGGTGAGCAAAGCACTGCTACTCGCACCACAGGCAGGATACTACCAGTGGGAATAACATTGTCGATCTGCTAAGTCTACTTTATAAACAAACCACTAGAAGGGTGAAATTAAGGATTTTGGAACACCTGGGTGATATAAGGCATAAGAGAATGGAGAGCCCAGTAGGAAAGCATTTTTTGGATAAACATGGGGGGGTTCCAGAAGGATTTGTTTATAGTGTTTTAGGTAGACCCAATGTGTGTGGAAATGAAGCAATTTTTCGTGAGAAACTACTTTTGATGGAGTCAAGGTTCATTCTCAATTTGAAAACCATTTTTCCAAATGGGATGAACATGGAGGTTTAGTATGTTTGTGATATAAGTAACATTCTTACAGTATTTGGATTATAAACAATGCTCATAGTAAAGGCAGTTCATGTAAATGTTCTCACATACTTCTCAATGTTGTTTAATAATTTAAATGTGATTATGTAAATGGCTTGTAAGGTTAACATTGTGTCAAAAACAGGTATACAATTTCATTGTTGGTATTTATATATATGTTCACAGTACTAAAATGAAAGTTATTTATTATTATGTCACATAGAAATGTCAAGTCTGCTTTAAGTAGCAATGAAACTATGGTAATTAATTAATAATAATATGGTGCAACAATTATTTAATTAAAGATTTGTATAAAAATGGGTGGAGCACTTAGTAAAAAATGTATTCCAGGAGAAGGCGAAGGCCGAGGTACCAGAATAATCACAGGGTAGTCCCTGGTGGGACTACCCAAAAATTGCTAGGATGGTTGGACCTCCGACCATTACACAAGGGCAGGTATGTTCAAGGACTAAATGGTGGGAGAGCCTGATAATACATGGGTTGGGGCAACATACGTGTAGGGCCCCTAACACTGGGGAGAGGGTAATGTATGGAGGTGTGTTATGGCTGTGATAGCAACTGGAAAATGGATGGTTTGCATGTATGTCGAACTCGGGTGGGGTGGAGGAACTATGGGTATGAAATTATGAATTCAGGCATGTCAGGTTGGATGGCCTGGTTCTAATTAGCCCACCTCATGGAGGTCAGCGAGTCTGTTATAAGTATATATGCATACACACATGCATACATCTATATGTAGAAGCACATTCCCTGTAACACATTCATTCCTTTCGCAGACATAAATAACATGAAAGTGCCCCTACAAACCTCAACAGTAGATAGAATAATAGTATGTGCATAAGAGGGTAGGGATGAAACTGCTAAAATGCGGAAGTGTGTACAATGCCCAAAGTCAGTGCTGTTCTCAAAAAATCAAATGTGAGGACTTTCTCACACATGGAATCATTCCTGTGATCTGCCTGCTACGGCAACACCAATCACTAAACCGGTCCTAATTGTAAAATAATTTTGCAGAACCGTACATTATTAGTTCTCAAGTGTAACGTGTGCATTACCACATAGTCATACCTATTAATTTATTGCAGTGTCATGTTAACAGGAGTAATGATGTAATGAACTATAGAGTCTAATCTTGAAATAAAGACATGTGTGCCCCAGGTGGGACAACCCAAAAATTGTGAATAGTATCCTATTGGTCACTCATTTCACCAATGTTTGTGGACTAAAAGTTTGAGAAGTCTGAGGATACGTGGAGTGAGTCAACCCATGGGATGGGTCTACAGGACTAGGGAGTGGCCAATGTTTACTGGTGTGGATACACATTGTATTCAATTGGAGAATGGATGACTGCTGTGTTAGTGTAGTGTTGGGGTGGGTTATTGGGGAACTAGGAGTCATGGGTATATGAGTATATATGCAAATGAAGCAGCAAAGCAATAGTGTAGTGGTTAGAGCATCTGCCTAATGAACAGACATTCCCGTTCCGAATCCCACTGCAGAACATACCATTTTCCATTGGTAATCTGTATATGAACATATTTCGACATCTGTCTGCTGAAAAACCTGCATAATAACAATTAAAAGTGAACTGGAGTGAAGTGTCAGTGACATAATAAATAAGGCACTAGTAAGCAGGTTTAAGCATAAATAAGCACAAGTAAGCATGTTTAAGTGCCTCAGCACAGGGGTATGCGTTGCCTTAACTTACAGATATATATATATATACATATATATATATATATATATATATATATATATATATATATATATATATGTATATATATACATATATAGTTGCATACATATATATGTATATAATATATATATATGTATATATATATATATATATATATATATATATATATATATATATGTGTGTGTGTGTGTGTGTGTAGATATACACAGATATACAGCTATGATAGGAAACAGCACACAAGAATGACATATGTTCACAGGCTATGCCAATGGAAGTGAGGAGCCCAAGCAAGAAACATGTAACACGTAGCATGACCTCCCCCCCAGCCGGACAGAGAAAACATACACGCAAACCCATAAATAATGTAATTAGTCCACTGCTCCCCAGACTACAGGCAGGATACAACCAGGGGTGTACACAGTGCACCCGTGAAATCTAATCTTGGAACACAGACAGGCATGTCCCCTGGGGGGGCGCCCCATAAATTGACATATAACCAAAAGAAGGTGATACACCGACCGTTTTGGCCAGGGTGTGTACATACCCGAAATACAAGGGTGGGAAAGCTTGATGACCCATGGGTCGAGACAACGTATGACATGTGTCCTGTGAAGTGGTTTGTGGGCAGCATGAAGTGGTGTGTTCATACCCGACCAGCACCCAGGGTAAGGATGGGTGCTGTAGAGGAGGTGCGGGTAGGGGAACTATGGGTAGCTAGTTATGGGTCTAGGTGTGCAGGTGTTGGCTAATGTGGGTCTATATGGCCAGCCCCAAGGATGTAAGCAAAAGTGTTGATTGGGCAGAGGCGTCGCCCAACGAGCAGCCACACCAGCTACGAGTCCCACTGCTGCAAAGTGTAATCTACATGGCAAGGAACGGAATAACCAGATGTAGGTGTATATATGTAGAGGTATGTGTGTATACATCTACCCATAGCTACATGGAGATATACCTCTCCCTCTCTGTAGTACAAATGTATACATACAGAGACAGAACACATATACATACCCACATATAGATATATACATATGCAGACACCCATACACCCATATGTCGTTAGATATATATAGACAGCAATATATAAATATATACATGTATGCATACATATACAGATATATTTGTATATAGTAACATGTGTATATATATATATATATATATATAAATATATATATATATATATATATATACATATACATACATATATATATATATGTATGTGTGTGTGTGTGTGTGTGTGTGTGTGTAAATATAATGTGTATAGCTAGGATATGATACAGTAGTTACAAATTACATATGTTCGCAGGCCATGCATATGGGGGTGAAAGGTCCAATCAACAAACGTGTAACACGCAGCATCAACCCACCTCCTCAGCTAGACCGGTGAAACATACAGACACACAATAAAAGTAAACACACTACTGCTTCCCAGACCACAGGAAGGATACTACCAGTGGAAGAGACCTGCCAGTTCTAATCTTGAAACAAAGACATCAATGTCCCTAGTGGGGCACCCCAAAAATTACTGATCATCAGAGTTAGTCCCTGTAATGATTCATCAAACAAGGCTGTAGACATACATGGACCAGTAGGTTGTGCAAGCCTGATAACCCATGGGTCGACACAATGTACGACATGGGTCCTGACATATGGAGAGGGGGCAATGTGTAGTGGTGTGGTTAGACCCCACCTGCACCCACAGTAAGAATGAGTGCTGTAGAGGAGGGGCAGGTGGGGGAACTATGGGTATGCAATTATGGGCCTAGGCATGCAGGTGTTGGCTGGCACAGTTGTATTAGCATCGCCCCGGGAATGTAAGTAATATTCTGAAATGGGCAGAGCGTACGCCCATACCTCTCATCCCCTAAGAGCAAAACCACTGGACAGAGCATAAACCATTATGGGAACAAATAGGGACAGAAAGCTCATATTCCACTAACAACCTTAGAAAGCTGATAGAATAATAGGTATGCATTAGCATGACTGGGCTGAAGGATGTGGGGTCCTAAACCCAATTACTTGTCTGCATTTAATGGTGTCAGTTTCCAGGTATTTGCCAGACAGGTGCAGATTGTAAGAGGAACACACCAGTAGTATGAAGCAAACTCTGGCCAGGCCGCGGATTCTGTACAGTCGACCGGCATGCTTATGCCTAACGGGCAGCCATTCCCAATATGGGTCCCACCGCAGCACAGTCCAGTTTAAATGGCTAAGTACAGTATGACCATATGTGTCGTCGCATAACCCACTACACAACACCTACGAACACATGGTCATAACACCCCACTGTAGGCATGTAAGCCGATGTAACAGGCATCAGAAGGTATTATCTTAGTCCTCACCCCCCTCCCAGGGATGTGAGTGGCAGATGCAAACACCAAATGCAGTGCATTTGCAAGTGCAGGAGCAAGTGGGTGTAAGCCTGTTTGGGCGCCGGTATGTGAGTACCACACTGGTGAACCAATGTAGAGACTAAATGAGTGTAAGAAACTGTATACAGAGGTTGGCATTGCTTAGCTCCGTGCAAAGCCGCACACACCCTCTCACAACTGCTTTACAGTGCCCTAATCACTCTGTACCCAACAGCTCATGTTTTGACCAGCAACAACATAACCAGCCTCTGCAAGGCTAGAACTCTGGACCTTGTACATCACAGTCATAATAGTAAACCACTATGCCATGATAGCAATACATATAAAGGAGATATCAGCAAACTAATCCTCACAACAGGGAAATTAAATCAAATATGTGAACTGAATCTATGTACAGTGTAATGTGCTATAACCTGCCACTGACCATAAATAAGTGAATTGGAGTACTGCAGTAAACATAGAGTTGAGGTGTCACTGTAATAAAGATATAAAGTCCCCAGGACCCCCATACAGTGTATGTACACATGAATGATGGATACCAGACACATATATAACCTGTAATGAGTAAGACGTCATTGACAAAAGGCAAATACAATGCAAGATAACCAATATGCAATGCTAACCGTGGCACAGCCCAACTAAGTAATTGTAAGCAATGTGTAGGGAAGCCAATGCAATATGCCCACAGGTACACTTCTTTAAGCAGTACCAACCTGAAGTAAGCAGGTGTGCCCATAGCTTAGCCTTTTCAAAACTGGCCAATTATGGAAAAGTGTGGGAATCTGGCCCTACTTAAACTGAAGAGGTGGGAATATGGCTCATAACTGGTTGTAGCATCCCCCTGCAGGCAGAATGGCTGTAGTGGGAGAAGACACTCACTTTAGAGTGCAGCACTGGGGCATCCAGGAGTCCAAATTCATGGTATGGCTCCTAGTAAAGCACCATGACATGAGGCTACTGCAGGGCCAGTACCAGGGCTCACAGTACAAAATGGAAGCTTGGGACAGTCTCCCCTGTGACTTCACTAGTGCCACAGGTATCCCCCAGACTAGTGAGCAGGTCAGACACCACCATGCAGACCTAAAGCGGCATTGGGGGGATGTCCTGGAACAGTGGATCCAGGAAGCAAGGCAGATGCAGAATGCCCCAGAACTGAGTAAGTACTCCTTCCACTACGCAGTTAATAATTGCCTAGCTTGTGTATACTATGGATAGGTATGGCTAAATATCACTGTACTTCTCTGACAGCTGCAGATGAGCATGCTGCGAACAAGCAAGCCTATGATGCCAGGCTGCAAAGGATTCGTCACGAGGCAGGTTAGTAATAGCCTGCATGTACTGTCATAACAAATAAATGTAAGAGCCTCAGAAAGTATTGTACCACTATACAGAATTGTGTAATATGCTGCGAATAAAGGTGTAATCCCTGCATTGCTTCTGTTTACGCTGCAGTCATATGTTGTTGTACTGTTGCAGTTATTAAATAGTACTGTTGTAGTAAGCAGTGTTACCCAGACTGTGGTATGTAGATAAAATGTGTATGAAGTGCTGTATAACAATGTTGGAAGTGCAAACAGGTCAGTCATATTAGACAAAATACATTGCAAAGCCTCACAATTGCCTGATAGCATAGTGTACAGTGATCTTAACTGTAATGCTTTTGTCACACACAGCAGGACTTTGGATCCCAGGAGCATTAGTAGGTTGTATGCATAATCATTCCACACAACTGCACACAGTTTGTTAGAATGTTCAGAGAGAAAGCTGTATGCATATTTACACTTAACCACTGTACAGATTTTGCTAGAATGCTCAAATAGAGAGTGGTATGCATATTCATACCCCTCGATTGTTCCAATCTGCCCAGTATATCCTGATAAATAGCCCACATCACCTGCCTTTTTCCCTGTTCCCCTGACAAATTAGTGTGATGATCCAAGAAATGTAGGCAGCTGTTAATGACATATAACTGATAGGCAGAGAATGTACATGCAAACATACCTGTCATCCCAGCATCTCATCCAAAGTGTATGAAAGCAGTCTCACAACATGTTGCATTAACACTTGCATCTTGTCAAGCCTGTACGTAAAACACAGGTCCCATACATACTACTCTACAAACATACCATTGTACAATATAACTCCATTGGGTAGTATAATAATGCATGTAAGGGGCAGACCACTGCATTGACTACAATGCTGTGAAAACTAGAAGGATTTATTAGTTGTTAATTGAACTCTCTCTCTCTCTCTCACCACTACCATATGTGCAAAAATAACCGATTTACACAACTCATTTGGTATGTCTACACTCCTAACCTTTGTTGGGCCATATAGTCTATTGTTTTATAAATATTCACATCTGTTTCTATACATGTGCCATGTTAAAATACTCCCATACTGGTGGCCTGTTGCCATCAATGAAACCTGCAAGTTGTTGTAATGGCCACTGTTTACCCATATATGCATGTGTTCTGCCTGCTCTGCAACTATTTATAAATTGTGCCCAGGGTATTGGGAATACCTATGCATGCTGTTATAACTAATCGTGAATGCTCTTGACTATTACTAACCCATATCTGCCTTAAACATGCGACAAAATAGCTTGTATGGGAAGGCCGGTCCCAGTGAACCCACCTGTCCCATCTCAGCTGGCCATGGCATCTGGCACCAGCACATCTGGGGCCCAGCCTGGGACCTCCTTGTCCACTGGCCCTGCACCACCTTTGGTTGGAACCACTGCAGGGGATGGGGCTCGCCCACCCCCCTGGGAGCGGGAGCGGACAGGAACCTGTCACCCGTGGTACGGTCCACCATGGTGTGTAGGGAGCTCGACAGGGAGATTCGAGACAACCTACGCCAGCTTGAGGGCCGAGTGGTGCAACTAGAGGGTGAGCCTGCCCCTCCTACATAGCCCCCAGCACAGCCACCTTCTGGGCTGTGAAGGTGCAGTGGTAACTGCCCATGGGTGGGGACCTCAGTCCCACTGTATCCATTTGTTGGATCATGGGTTTGTGACTTCCAAACACCCCTCCCCGTCCAAGGTGTTTCCCCCCCACATGTGTCATATACCACCCCTGTATGCATCTTGTCTGTAATCCTACCCAACCTATCCTCCCTGATCATACCTACTCTCCTTCCCCAACATCCCACTCTCACCTAAAAATAAAAGAAAAAAAGGGCAATCTGTTCCCGCAAAAAAAGCACGCCCCATACATAGCTGTCCATTTCCCACACATGTCCACTGGACACATGTAAACATTTCTAATTGGCATCACAACATACTATTGTTGTCCTCACCCCTCTCTCAGGGTTGTGAGTGTCCAAATGTACCGCCAAATTTATTGCATATGCACAACCATTGCTTTAGAAGAAATGGACAGCTATGGACCTTCCCTACACCCTTCCTGCACATCCCCTAGCTACCTTGCCTACTGTCTTTCCCTCTTTTTGCCCCTTTTTCACCACTTTCCTATCACCCCTTTTTTCTTTTCTTTTAAAGAAATTAGCATGGGGGTAAGCGGGATTAAGCACTTTTAAGCAGCAGTGAGCGGGTTTTAGCCTGTTTGCTCGAGGGTAAGCACTGCTTACACAGGTTAAGCAATCAGGAAGATAACTGAGTGTAAGGAACTGTAGCCAAAAGTAACCACTGCTTGCCATCATGCAAACCCATGCACACCCACTCACAACTGCTTAAATGTGCCTTAATCACTCCGTATCCAACAGCCCTTGTTCTACCCAGCAATAAAATAAACAGTCTTAGCATGGCTCAAACCAGGACTTTGCACACCACAGCTAATGTGATTTACCACTGAGCCATGGCAGATATACAGACATCTGATGTTATCACAAACATATCATCCAGCACAGTCATTCAACAGTATAGGAAATGTATTTCATTATGTAGATGTGTGTGTGTGTGTGTTTAGGTCCAGATATATCTACATACATAGATTTATATATATATATAGATATCAGGAACAAACCATGTGACAACAAAGCATTAAAAAGGAATGAAAAGGAAAACACCAGCAACTCCTGTATTATGTAGTGGTATTGTCCTATGTAATATCAAGACTCCCTCAGACGGACATGTGTCATTAATACACGCAAACATTTGTACATTGCCCAGATACATTACTTTGAGCATTTTATTTACATTAACAAAACAGTTCCTGTCCAATCATAATGTGAGAACAGTACTCTTGCAAGGTGCTGTATGCAATATCATCATCATTAAAAAGTTAAATGGGGTAACCATAGAGGAATCGGTAGTGTAGTGTGTACACATGGGTCATCTGCATCATGTGCACCTGGAACCTTTAGGAATCATGTGCATACCAGGATTGTGTGCTTGAGAGAGAGGTGAGGACAACAGTAGTATGTTCTGATGCAAATTAAAAAGGTTACATGTGCCCAGTGGACACGTGTGTGAAATGGGCAGCTATGTCTGGGGCGACAGTCATTCTGGAAACAGACTGGCCTTTTGTTTTTGTTTTTGTAAGGTGAGAGTGGGATGTTGGGGAAGGAGAGTAGGTATGCTCGTAGAGGATAGGTTAGGTAGGATGACAGACAAGACAGTATACAGGGGCGGTATATGACACATGTGGGGGGGAACACCTTGGACAGGGAGGGGTGTTTGGCAGTCACAAGGCTATAAGCCCCCAAATGGAAACAGTGGGATAGAAGTCCCCACCCATGGGCAGCCACCACTGCACTTTCACAGCCCCAAAGGTGGCTGTGCTGGGGGCTGTCTAGGAGGGGCAGGCTCTCCCTCTAATTGTGCCACTTTGTCCTTGAGCTGGCGTATCTGGCCTCGAAACCCCTTATTGAGCTCCCTATGCAACACGGCCTGGACTGTACGATGGCTGACAAGTTCCTGTCTGGACCTGCTCCCGGGGGGGGGGCAAGCCCCATCCTCAGTGGTGGTTCCACCCAAAGGTGGTGCAGAGCCAACAGAGGTGGAGGTCCAAGGCTAGGCCCCAGACATACTGGTGCCCGGTGCCATGGCCAACTGAAGTAGGACAGGTGGTTCAGCTGGGACCTGCAATCCCATACAGCCTATGGTGTTGCAGTTTTAACACAGACAAGGCTTAGTAATACCCAACAGCATTCAGGATTACTTATAACAGCATGCATAGATATTAACATTAACCCAAGACAACAGATGTCATACATTTGCAGAGGGAGCACAACACATGCATATATACTGCATGACATCTGTCCAAAGCGTAGATGACTTGTGACTGCAGCTATGAACAGTGGCCCATTATTGGCATGTCACTGTGATAACCTCAGACAGTGACTGTCATACAACTGCTTCATGTGATGCATGTCCAATCAGGGATGCAATGTCAGTAATTCTCATCTTTGTCATCATGTA
The DNA here is from genome assembly GCF_019279795.1 of Protopterus annectens. Lineage (NCBI taxonomy): Eukaryota > Metazoa > Chordata > Ceratodontiformes > Protopteridae > Protopterus > Protopterus annectens. The sequence continues at coordinate 27,142,461 of NC_056742.1, read as the reverse complement.
CTGATTGCAATCCTCACACCATGCTTCTGCCATTCACAGATGTGTGTTCTGTGAGTAACACAAGAAACAAATGGTTCCACACACTGACCAGTCCACAGATGACCCTACAGATGGGGGTTTCCTCACAAACAGAGCACTGTGTTGTCAGTTATTAAAACATGCAGACTAGCCATTACCACATATAACTTGTTAAACTGGCAGTAGTCTGAATGAAGCATAGCAACACTTACATGCTGTAGTCATGTCTGGCACATCACCCTCCTGTCTTTAGGCTATTTTCCACAGCATATGTTGTTTGAGGAATATCCAGATTTCATCTGTGATGCTGTTTACCAAACACCAGATCCAGGTTCCACTCACAGCGACTGATATGGGCAAACACCAACATGATGTTCCTAGATATTGCACTGTGTTTCCATGCAGTTGGCTATGGGAATGTTACCACAGCTGTTCCACATACAATCAGCTAGAGGAGGACTGCAATAGGTGCAGAGGCCATCACCTGATCATGACCATCACTTACAAAACACAAGCTGCTGCTGAGCAGCTGTACTTCTCCACATCCATCAGAGGGTGTGTGAGAGGGACAGACAGAGGCAAAGTACATCAGAGAAGGGCTGGCAGACTAAAACCTAAGCATCTTCTGTCACACACCTACCAGTACAGGGGTTCAAACCCTTGACTGACTAGCCATTACTATTACAAGTGCATGCAGTTACTCCATGTGTCACATAGCTGACATGTTGGTGTGCTGTAAGAACACATATGTGTGCTGGTCAGAGACATCTGCAACAGAGATATAGCAGACATACATTAGGTGTAGCACACATGGCTGTCCACATGAACAGATGCCATTGTCAACACAACCACACTCTCTAAGGGCCCCAGATACAAAGGCACACTTTGACAAGCTCACAAATACACATCCTAACTACTACATTTGCCACACTGCAGTAATACACAGGTATTACATGCACCACAGTGGATATCCTGAGGTACTATGGGCTAGGGCATGTGAACGTGTCTGACATCAGTCAGTATGCCAATGGGAGTTATACTGGGTGTGACTGTAGTTGGGAACATCACACCCCACACACAGACACATGGTGCCAGTACTGACATGCATGTGTGCATTGCTTCATGGGTGTGTATGGTTTTGCTGTGCAAGATGGCTACAAGGCTGGGTGAGGGGTAATCCTTGGCATCAGGCCACATGACAATGGTTTGCAGTGTGGTTCAGGGGTGTAGTGTCTGCAATGTCCCACAAAGATGGGTATTGTATGACCTGTCCTGTCATCCTGGTTACCATTGTGTGTGGCTATTGCTTTGCAATGCATGCCATATTTGTGTTTGATAGTCCTTGACATGGACAATGCCTGGGATGTGCACGTCCCACAATATTGTACAGTGACATGCTTATGTGTACCTGGTTTGCCTGGTACATGTTGTGTACACTGACTGTTATCATCAGATGTGCAAATAATGGCATGTGCCAACACTGGCCTGGTGTGGCAGGACCTGCTAATAGACAGCAGGTTGACCCTGCACCTACAATGAAAGCATGATACAGGTATTCCCTGGTGTCAGTGGAATCTGTTTATACAGGGCATGTGTGTAAGGCATTATATGTCCTTTGTGGATCACGTTTGATAGCACCACATATGTTGCAGGTGTCCAGTGGGGAACATAGTGAAGGTGCATTGTCCACAATTATGTGCCTATTGTACTGTTGGACAGGGTGCCATGCCCTCTGCGGCCCACTGCAATCACACCATGCCTACTATCTGTCAACAATATGCAGGGTACTAACAACATAGCGGGATATTCTAGGCAAGTGTGTTTGTGTATGACACATGGGTTCAGACCATAGTCTGGGTAATATTAGGGTTGCTGTGTTTACTAGGCCTTTAGCCAGATGTAGGGGTATGGCTTGCTAACCCAGTCTCTTGGCTGATTGAAATCTGTAAATCTCGTGAGGTGGACATTGTGACATATAATATGGCCACCATATAGGAAGACTACAAAACCTGCTCCTCAACATGTCCAGTGGTTAGACATTCACAGTCACCTCCACATACCCTCTGACTGTAAAACACACACACACACACACACACACACACACACACACACACACACACACACACACACACACACCTGCCATGTCTTGGAATAGAACTCCTACCTAACTAGTTCATCACACTACAGCATTACACAGTTATAACATGCGCTACAGAGATTACTTGCCTACTTGATCCCCAATGGTGTATTTCACAAGGAATGACATCAGCGGGTTTACCAAAGTAGGGCATTTCAGATTTCCTGCAAGTGAGTAGCCCAAAATGCATTGCTCACAAAACAGACAGTAAGATGAGGATTACTAGGGAACTTATTCCCTAGAGGTGTATTTTACAGGGTATGACATCAGCAGGAGTACCAAAGTAGGGCATTGTAAGTGTTCTGTAAGTGAGTACGGTATAATGCATTGCTCCCTACACAGACATTGAAACACACAGAAAACATACATAACTGCCATGATTGTGGATGGATCCCTACCACAGTTCTAAATCACACTCCAGTGGTACACAGTGGCAGGACGCGCTACAGAGATTACTGGGTTACAACAGTCCCAGAGGTGTATTTCTATGTAGGTGACATCAGCAGGGTTGCCAAAGGTGAGTATGTGAATCGTAAGTAGTGTGCGTACTCTAAAAAGCATTGTTCCATTCTTAGGCAGACAGACACATGCACAGTTAGCCTGTCTGGGATTAGAACACCTACCAAACTAGTTTATCACACTACAGCATTACACAGTTACAGGATGCGCTACAGAGATTACAGAGTTACAGCAGTCACAGAGGTGTATTTCTAGGTGGGTGACATCAGTTGGATTGCCAAAGAAGGGCATTTCTAGTGTAGTGCGAGTTGTACATGTCTTGTACTTGTGTGTACCCACTGCTTACTATCACAAAAACAAATTTATACCCACTTACAACTGCATAATATTGTCTTATTCAATCCTAAATGACATTATCAACAAGCATTGCAGGTCTTAAACCCTGGACCATGCACACCGAGGTCCCTGGACTTACCACTAAGCCATCTGGGTTGTATACATGTTTCATGGTTTTTATAATACACATCTTACTACAGGTATTTCATAGTAATGAAAACAAATGGGACAGTCACTTTGTGTACATATCTACAGTACCCTTGAATGTACTGTACTCTGTGAAACAACATAGACAAGTCTACATCTGTACAACTGTCATAACTAAATACATATATGCACCTACGGGATTTGTACACACATATTCATATACGCATATACACTGACACAGCTATAGCCATATATATATATATATATATATACACACACACACACACACACATGTCTGAACACCCTTTGTGACACAGAAGGGATCCAAAGGAACTGATGTGTACACAAAACAGAGGCATCTCTTGTTTTATAACATTTAAATCATAATCTGTTCACCAGAGAAGGGATGGTTGTTGTGTATGTGGAGTTTGGGTTGGGGAATGATGGCTAAGTAAATATACCTTGGGGATTGTGGAGTTTGGGTTGGGGAATGATGGGTATGGACATACACCCCGGTGACCACTTCTGTGTCACTGCTCGACAGTGGCCCAGAAAATCAACATGCCCAACTGTAGTCATTCATGACTGTCTATTTATTTCTATTCCTATGTAATAAATTGTAGACTCCACTCACTACAAATAACTACCATGGTGTGCAACATGTTAAAAGACATAACACGTGTATGCCTGGCTACAGGGTATTCACACACATACACAAACACACACACACATTTGTCAGTATTGTGCATTCACATCTTGCCTATATAAAGGTAACTAGTAGAGTGGTACGCAGTTGGGATATGTGCCACAGACACCATATAATTACACTTACTCTGATTCTGCTTCTGAGCTGGGTGACATCACAGGGCTGAGTACTTGCAGTGGGGTGGGGGGAAAAGGGTGGTTTAGCAGATGACAAGGATAAAGTTCAGTGCAAAAGGTGGTTTCTCTTTGGAAAGCAGCAAAACCCAATGTCATGACAGGATGCAGACACAAATACACAAAACCACACTCAGCCATTTGTGAACACACACACACACACACACACACACACACACTTGCCAGTGATGGGATCAGAACTCCTGCCTATCCACAGATCACTATTAAAGTACTATGCCATTACAAGATGCCCCACAGAGATTACACATTTCAAGGCAATCAGAATGCCCTTCTAAGAGTGAGGACAACAACAGGGATACTGACAGTTAAGATGTACATAGCTGTAAACTTGTGTGTTTAAAGTAGGATTCCATTACAACTTGTATGCACAAACATGACACATCATCTGCAGGTAAGACATAGGTAGGCCTGAGAGGTATAGTTGTAGCACAACAAGCCCTGAACTGGAGAATGCCCATCTGTGGAATGGACAACTACTATCACTATACAGGGTTACAGTGGTCATGCTCATACACATAGAACCACGGGACTTGTTTGGATGCATTGGCTCCAATTACACAAGGTGACAGTGGGCATGCTCATACACTTAGTAGCACAGGGCCATTTGGGATACACTGTGATTACAACTACACAAGGTTATACTGGGCATGCTCATACACTTAGAAATAAAGGGTTTGTTCGGATGCACTGACTCAAATTACACAAGGTGGCAGTGGGTACCTACCAGTACATGAATACAACAGCCATTATGGTTCACACATGGTCTGGGGAAGGTGTGGAATATATCCTCATGGAATATATCCTCTTGACCTGCTAGTCCACTTACTGATGTAGACTGCATATGTGTACATGTATTGATGTGTGTTTAGATTATGTGCATGTGCAGTGTCTGATGTTTGAAGGTGACTGTTGTCTTAGTACATCATGCTGTTGCAATGCAGCCTCAACATTGCCAACTGTATATGGTGATATGCTCAAAATACAGTAAGTTGTACTTTAGGTATGGACAGATGTTTGGACATGACTACTACTTTGAAGATGAATGATTACTGAGGACAGCTGACAGGTGTGTTACAACCAATCCTACAATAACCTGTGTAACTGCTACACTATGCTTCTGTTAATTGAAGTGGAAGACATACAATGTAGAATGCAGTAAGGGTGACACTAAAGGCAAACCTCTTGACACCTGTAACAGTAAAACCTCCCCTGTGCATGTATTGTGCATATATCAGCACAAGTGGCAAAGGAATGAGTCAGTACGCTTTGTAGCACATGCGATAGTGCTGTAATTCTTTAATACCTATCATGAGATAGGCAGATGTTTGATTCACAGTACTGGAATGTGTGGGTGTGTGTGTCCTCACATATGCCACGCATGGTGGGGAATACATCGCAAATGTTTTTCACTCTCCTGAACACTGTGGTAGACATCAGTACAGAGTGAAGTGTAGAAAGAAAGGCATAGGCAGGTGGTTGAATCTCACACATGTCAAGTGTCTGTAAGTGTGTGACATAGGTGTATGTCTTTGTGAATGCCACAGCATGTGTGTGTGTGTGTGTGTGTGTGTGTGTGTGTGTGTGTGTGTGTGTGTGTGTGTGTGTGTGTGTGTGTGGCTGTCCTGTCCCTGGTGTGAGGCTGTATTTTACCATAGTGAAATGTTAAGCCCCCCTCTCCCCATCCACACAATGCAATCTAGTATCCCTGTTGATGTCATCAGTCTTAGAAGGGAATTCTAACCGCCTGTAAACATGTACACCCTGGGGTGAGGCTTGTTGTTACATAGCCGACTGATGAACCCCCCATCCCACATTCACACACTGCAATCTAGTATCCCTGTTGATGTCCTCGATCTTAGGCCATTCCGACTACCTGTACATGTGTAATCTCTGTGGTGTGTCTTGTAATTGTGTAGTACTATAATGATTTGCACATAGGCAGGGGTTCTCATCCCAACACTAGCAACTGTGTGTGTGTGTGTGTGTGTGTGTGTGTGTGTGTGTGTGTGTGTGTGTGTGTGTGTGTGTCACTGCCTGTGAATGTGTGAGTATGTTACTGTGTCTGTGAATCCCTGACTGTGTCAGTGTGTTTGCATCTTATCATGTGAGTGGGTATTACTGCTTCCCAATGAGAAGCCACTTTTACCACTGGCCTTTACCCTTGTCATTTGCTATATCACTCTTTTACCTCCTCCCCGCTCCAGGTAACTATACTTGTGATGTCACCTACTATGGATTTGACAGCTCTGAACACACTAGCTTACTACACAGCTATCATGTTCTTGGATCATTAGATCAGTAAACATAATTGAAACTTGGGAAATTAAAACTGCTATGTGGAAGCTACAAAGTGCATGCAGGTATTGTCATGTAGACCTGTGAGTAGTCAACATTTACATATGGGACACTAACCGCAAACACTGACATCTCCCGGCACATGCAATTACACCTGAAAGAGGAAGGCAGAATATCAAGATCAACATGCAGTCACTGTTACACATGATACATTCTGTCAAACATACCAAATGCATTCTAAAACTGTACTACATGGTATGTCAGTTGCCTGTCAAACACTACTCAACAATATTAATCTATAATTGTCTTCCTAGTATGCTCACCTTGTGCATCAGACCATATGAGCATGTCCCTGCACCGATGATGTGGATGACAGGGATGCGGCACAGGCATCATCATATGCATAGGGTGATAATGTTTGCCAGAGGCCTAGCCTGCACCATTGGATGACATCATGTGTGTGGGTTAGGGCCTTTGATATCATTGAGCGTGCGTGGATGTTATGCGTGTATGTGTTGAGGTGCCCTACATTTGTTTCTGGTGTGTGTGTTTATGTATGCACACTGGTTTGGCATGTAGCTGGCCTACACTGGGGTATTATTGACAGCTGCAGACTGTACAGGGCAGGTTCCACAGTTCATGGTGTCCAGCCACAGCCATGTGACCTGCGCCTGCCAGGGTTTGCACGGGCACTACCAGGCAGAGGTCCAGATTGGGTACTGTCTGATGACACATGTCCACCGGAACCATGTCCCTGTTGGGACCGTCCAGGACCACGTGCACATGGCCTGCTGTGTCCTGGTGTGGACAGCACAGCACCAGCTGCACTGCTGCTGCTACCGCTACTATGGGAGTGGGCATGTGAAGTAGCATGTTCACATAGACCTTCAACAGGTGATGTAGCTGGCCTACATCCACATGCCGGATGCTTCATTCCCACCAGATGTTCCAGCACAGACATTCCACACTCGAGGATTGACATGCCATGATCAAGGACTTCCACCATGTCACCCAATCATCTATCCATGACATCTGCAAGATGATGGTGAGCATTTGCAATTGCCTGGATGTTGTCAGTTAAAGAACGGACAGCAGCCCTCTGAAGCCTCAGACCTTTTCTGTTGTGCCGTTCAGCATGTTCCTGTGCCTCCATTACAGCCTGAAACATGCATCTGGTGACACCAGCTGATGTGCTTTGTCTTGCAGGGGCATGTTGGCCAGTAGTCCTCATACGAGCAGCACTGGGCGCATGCCTGTGTGGGACATCACCAGTCAGTTGGCTGGGATCATGGTGTGCAGGAACACCTTCTATAGTCTCCACACTTCCCTGTTCCATGCTACCATCCGCCAACTGTCCTTCCTCTATAGCCATTGGTGATGGGGTATGTGTAGGCAGGAGAACTGTGTGCGGGGATGAAGGGGCTACAGGTGGAATGGCAACCAATGGCACAGATTCAGCCCCTGACAACTCTGCCTGTGCCTCAATCATACTTTCATCATCACTGCTACAGTCTGTGAGGACACTAACATCAGGTGGACCACAGGAGGGCAACGCACCTACTTCAACACCTGTGGGGGCAGACAAGAACTTACATTACAAGTTATACAGCACAGCACACATACAGACAGACAGACACACACACAGACACACACAAAGACACACACACAGACAGACACACACACAGACAGACACACACAAACACAGACAGACACACACACAGACACACACACACACAGACACACAGACAGACACACTCAGAGACACATGTTATGGCACCCAACGACATGCAACATTAAGTGATATGGCATATGGCATTCAGCTTAGACAATTATAGTGGTAGTTATCATACATCACTGAATTGCACACAACAGCATGCATGCGTTATAGCAGAAGGCATGCACCTTACACATTTATAGTAGTAGTTAGCATACATCCCTGTGTTGCATCATTTGTGTTAGCAGCTTATGCCCAATGCCTGCAACACAATGCATGCACTATGCACTGCACTGCCATGTTTTGTGAAACATACCCCATATGTTAACAAACCTTCGCTGACCTTTGTACATCTGCCACTGATACTTTGTGTTGGCCACTGCCCCTATGTGTGAGGAGGACATGTGCAGAAGGGTATGTGGAGTGAATATTATGTTTGCCTGGGCCCTAGTTTGCATATCTCCCCCAAAGCAGTGTATGTCTGTTCAACATTATTCTGCCTACTCCTGAGCTGAGTCTACAGACAATGTGCATGTTGCTATACACATGTTTGACATGGCTGTCCCTACTTTGCAATGGTGCCACAGACCAGCACAGGTTAACAGTACACCAGCCTGATGAGTGGCATATGACCTTGTCAATCACATGTAGTATGACATGTCTTCTACTGACATGTTGAATGACATGCATACATGTGTAACACAATGGTTTCCTTTCAAATATACAGTAAGGTAATGTTGTCCCAATGCAGGGACGTGTTATACTAGCATGGACCTTCAGCTGACACAATGTTATCAGTCCACCTTACAAATATGATGTGCATAGCCATTGCAGGGCATCATGTGGCTTCAATATTGCTATACAGTGTGAGTTACAGACACAGTTCATAGCCATGACTGTGTTCAGATACAATACATATCTAATGTGGAATGTGACCCACATCACCAAGATGGATACACACTAAACCCTAATGTGGAATGTGTGGCACAGGTCACTGTAGGGTATACAGATGACACCCCTGCACATCTGCAACCATATTACCGATGCCTGGCAACTATGCCCAGACATGGCTAACTTAGCAGTACTCTATTTCCCACATGCCATCTGTGTACCTCACACACATGAGGAGCAAGCATGACAGTGATGTCTGACACCAGCAAGGTGAATGTACTGTATCTGCGGCCTGCTGTAGTTGTATGTGTATGTTGTGCAGCACATGTATGCATTTGAATACTGTATAGGTGAATGCTTTAATGTCATGACACACTCAAGATATTCAAGACATGTTATGTGGTGGTGTTGATGTCATGCCTACACAAACTGTGCACAGGCCTGTATGATGTTTAGTGCTTCGCATCTGCAATATCACCATTACACAAAGGCCATAGTTGTATTTTGTCGAGCCAATGTACAACAGGGTGTACACACATGTACATCACTTCTACTGTGTGTGTTGCTACATGTCTCTGGCCATCCTCCATGGCCTTTTGTACACATGTTTTGTCCAATGGTTGTGATGGGCATCTATGTCACATGTCAGTGTTATCCCATATGACATACACCCATAGATGTCATATGCTGCACTGAAGACAGGGTTATGCAGACAAAGGGAGGTATGTTTGGGGTCTGAGATATCATGTTTTGCAGGATAGCTGAGCAGTATTGCAGTCAGCCCACTACACGTCATGGACATGTCAGATAGCACATGACATTGTGTGACATTCATAGCACGGGTATAATCCACAAGGGTGAATCCTGTGGGCTGGTCATACTCCAGCGCCAACACATTTAGAGTGTATGCACACATATGCTCTCTGTATAGTACTGTCTGCATTCCCCACATGTGTAATGCTGATCTGTAGTACCTGTCCCTACAGTGAACCATACCTCCACCATTGTATTCACAGCTGTCTACACATCTGGCAATGACAGTATGTAAGGTTTGTGTAGGTGTTTCATATAGTCTTCAATCATTTCACATGGGTATTGCAGGTCTGACCAGTGTATATTAACAGGACCACCATGCATTATGTGTACATGTGTTAAATGGCCACATGGCAGATAGCATGCAATCAATATGATCTGTGTATTATCAAGCCTGGTAAATAACAATCTCACCTGCAACAGGCTGGTGTCGCTGTGAAATGCCAGAGGTACCTAAATAGGAGTGTCACAGCAGTAAGATCATTATCCACACCTGTGTGATAGCTACAGGGTGCAATGTCTGTGTTAGCACATAAGCCAGTACAATAGACTATACTATGGAGTATGCACATGTGTGCATACATAGAGTAGCTGACTATAGTATGTGGCATGTGTGCATACATGCCTTGCATATGATGTCACATTACATATTATACAATAACACATGTAACTATATGAAATATAGGTGTGTTTTATGTGCAGTAGTGACTTACCAGGCAACTCCAAGCTCGGTGGTTGAGAGACACCCACCTCCATAATACCAGTTAAAGCTTGTGGATGGAGGTCTACAGGTGTCCCCAGGTTGGCCAGTAGCTCTTCGGTATGTGTGAGTGGGGCCTGGGTGAGTGGCCCCCCACCTGTTGCACCTTGTTCCCTGGGGATTACATTAGCATGCTATTTCACCCGTCGTATGAGGTCCGTCTAGTGTTGGCACATCTGCTGATAGGTGAGATTGTGGCCACCAACATCATTTACCCTCCTGCGGCGTTCCCCCACTGGTCATCCCACTGCTGTGTATCCTGTGGCACATGGCTGAAGAGTGTTACATGGTTGTCAAGGAGGTATGGGATGAGGACCTCATCCTCCAAGCGAGTGTATGGTGGCAGCCTGGCATGCAGCATACCTGGAAGACATAATGATGGAGACAGGTCACAGTAACTCACAGAGAAGTACAGAAGTACAGCTGAACATACATGTGTATCACATTTATTAAGATTACAAATATGTCTTTGCAAATCTACATGACACTAACACCACTGATACATTTAGCTCACACACATTTGACACTTACTGCTGATTTGAAGTTATCACCATATATGTGTGTGTCATGTGATGACATTGCTCATACTCCATGTAGATGTCTTGATGTGGGCATGTCTGTTTGCCTGTACCAGTGTCTTTGCCTATCAACACATGCCTTGATGTGTTCACATTAATGCAATAGACCTTAATGCTGTGTATATGTCACATATATAGTCATACACAACCTTAAGGGACATGACCTGTGTCCCTGCAGACTTGCTCACAGAAAGTTTTACATATATGTGTTTTGCCATAAACATCTACATGGCACTGTACAGCTGTTTAGCATCCTGCCATGTATTACCCGTGTTGCACATGTGAAACACATGGGACAATGGCTAGCCTGATGGTATTTGCATTCATGGTCATAGTAAAATAGTAGGCTATATGCCCTGGGCCATTTATGTGCCTAGGCTGAAAGGTTACCTAGCTGTAGCCAACAGACAGGTAGGTTTCAGTGGCCAGTTCAAGCAGTGCCACAGAACTGATCCACAGGGTTACTGATATATTTGCCATGCGGTCCTCACACCATGTCACAAAGAGGGACAATGTGCAGCTTCACTGGACAGGGATGCATAGTATGGCAGGAGCATGTAAAGTGTATGGGACAGAGATCTGTCAGGCATGTTGTGATCCTTGTACTAGAAAGGTGGATGTCCATGAAATATGTGTTTATTTGAAATCAGAATGTGTAAGTGTAGCATGTCCAACATCTCTGGGTTGGACATGGCTTTATTCAGGGTAGGCATTATGCTACATAGTGGAGTTAGGGATTGGGAAGGCCAGTGTAGGCCATCTGAACATGGCCAATAATCCTTAAAGGAGATATGTGATCTATTAAGGGTCACTTGAGTGTTGAGTATGGCTGAACAATGATCTCTATATTTATGGATGGCACCTTGTCATGATTAGGGGTGCCACGTATGACTACCTGTCTGGTGTGGTGAAGTAACTATCAAAGGAAGGACTACTGTCCAGCTGCATCCCATACACACACAGTTTCGATTATGTTGACCGCTGCATAGGTGGTAGTTCATGGGTACAGGGATTTTAACATAGGGGATGACAATGCAATACTTATCTGTCAGAGTGTGGCCATACGTCACATGCCACACATTGACCCATAAAGGCCCTTCTGTATGTTGACCGCAGCACACATTGAGTCAACTATTGCTCCTAGTTCATAGTCATTTGCAAACATCAATAGGCAGATGCCTTCTGTGTTAGTCTGTGTGGTATAGATAACAAAGAGGGGGGAGTACAAGGAATTAACCCTGTATTACTGTAGCTGGCACTGGTTTGATGTGCGTGTATTAGTCAGACACCTTCTGTAGTGTTGGTTCTGCCAGCAGTCCAGTTGCCAACCACTCCTGTGACATAGGAATATACACCTAGTATACTGAGTGAAGCTGGAACACAGTTTGGGTGATGGTGACCTAAGACCTGCAAGGTCATGATATGCTGTGTGAATTAACCTTACGGTCATCTACATCAAATAAGTTGATCACGGTTCATGGCCTTACAGACCAGACTCTGCAGAGTAGTAGTGCACTATTTCCCATTATCAGTGGTGTCACCTCCTTTGTGGGGTGTGATAACTGTTGCTGTGCACCATTCAGTGTGTACACAGCCTGACATGAAGCTATGATTGAACATGATGTGTCTGTGGAGAGCAAATTGTACTGACATTTCTGTAGGATACACCCTGGGATCTTGACAGGTCCCATGAAAGCTGTAAGTATGGCTTTAGAGAGTGCAGATTGTACCTGCATAGTTGTTATTACAGGGGCTCTGTAATGTACATGGATATATAAATATGTGTACCTGTTGGGGGGGAGGTGGGAGTGGGTTTAGGTTCTCCAACACCCTATCTAGATGAACAGATGCTATTTCTGTAGGTGCAGTATTTCCCATGCCATAGTGCTGTGAAGCATGGCAGGTCTTGTTGACATTACGATTCATGACACAGCTATAGAATGCTCTGTGGTTGGCCTCATAATATGTGGCTGATTAGTTTCACAGTAGCTTTGTGTGGTTTTATATGGTGTATCTGCATCTTACTGAGGCTGACCAGGGATCACCGCCACTCATGTGTGTTCACTCTTGCAACAGTTACTACCTTCTGTGGTACACTTTAAGGCAGGGTACCACCAGTTTGCCTTCTTGTTTGTGTTTGGTCAAATCTTGGTTCTGTTTTAATGGCACAATCACTGCACTTATGTGAGTGCTTAAAGTTAATTTGTATAGGATTCAGCATTTGTACATGCATTGTCCATCTGCATGGGTGCCATGACAGTCACCACTTCGCTCTTAAGAAGCATAACACTGGCTTTGGAGACTGACTATGTGTAGCATACTGTTAGCTCTGTTTGTGTGACTATGGTGATCCAGGTCATTGGGGTTGATGAAATCCAACATGCATTGAGTGCAGGTGTTGGTACATGAGGGGTCTTCCCAGTTCATAATGGAATAGTTCAGAGTAGCCATTATTATGGTTTTCTGTCTCAAACCTAATATTCTCCATTACAGCACAATATGACAGTTGGGAATTCTGAGGTATGGTGGGTGATCTGTCGCAAGGTGCAATTTGGATTCCATTTTGGCACAAAGGTAGTTGCTCAATCTGACATTATGCAAGTGCAACTAGCGTGGGGGTGTACATATCCTTCAGGAATATGGGTACACCTGTGGCCTGTGTGTTCCAATAAAGGATAATGGGCAAGAGGTGAGGTATGTGTTATAACATGGTCATGCAGGTATGCTCTCCGAAGCATTGAACCATATCTCAGTCACTGCACAGATATGTTCTCCATGTTAAGAATTGACATAAGTGAGTCCATATTGAGTTTCTGAAATGTATTATTGAGTAGCGAGACCCACAGTTTATTGCTTGGCTGCCCCTGTTACAGTAGTGGACTTCCACTTGAACTTTGCATGATGAAGGCACTATAGGGGAAGCTTGAGCCCTAGCCAGTATCCAGATTCCCAGGGGTGACAGGTGCAGGCCTTGTCTGGTGAAGCATCATGGTCTGTCAACCATGTTATCACAGGCAGAGAGATACTGGATACCCTTTGCATTGCACCAGTACATTAGACAATTGTGGAATACAATCCTTTTGTCCCTGTACTGCAGTATCATTCTGGCCAATGGCAGAATGCTACCCAGGCCTTGGGACATACCTGCATTGGCTACAAGACCTGACAGTTCCTACATGTTTGTTTCCATGCAGTCCAGGCTACTGCATCACAGGTCCTGCACAACAACATGGAATATGCCAGGGCCACATAGCTTGGTGTATAACATAGTGCTAGAGTTTGCATTCAAAAATGAGTACTGTCGGGCATGTTTCCAGCCACGTGTTCTGAGGTGTGGCACAATTATGCAAACTATGTCATACAGTTTGTGTATTTTGCTTTCTGTCTATTCCAGCTTGGGAGGTCACTTGCTTGGACAGATACTTAGAAGCCTCTGTGAATGTGTGTGTGTGATTTCTGGTAGTATATGTGGGTGTCCTTACTGTGTACTGGTAAGGGTATGTGTTGGTTGTGATGATGAGATGCATGTATTAACCTACACCTCATCACTGTCCAGTCCAGTCATGGCTGTAGATTGGACTGCCTTCCAGCTTACCCCTGTAGCTGCATCCCAGCCAATTTGCAGGGTGTGGTGTTAGGTGGGTTTGGCAGTGCACATGGCATAGAGATTACATTCCCCCAGGATGGCCACATACACAAAGCTGACATTAGTAAACACCAGTAGCTGACTAGTGGACATGCCTGTATGAGCATTCAGTACTACAAATACCAAGTACTGTATTTAGTGTACTTATTGCTTATGAAGATGTTTTAGACAGTGATGCTCACAAGTAATTACTTGTGTTATGGACGTGATAGCACTGGCTATTACAGAAACATAGTAGCTACCTAATCCTTCTCTGAGAAGCACATCACATTCTGATAGTTGATTACAGATGATGCAAGTTTCTACAGGTCTGTTTCCTTTTCTGGGTATATACTCACATATCTACCAGAACCATGAGCTCTGTTGGGCACAGATATCTACTCCCCAAACAGAGTCATGTATCAATAGACTCTGCTGCCACTATCAACATAATCTGGATATAATCAGATAGTGTAAGCCATCATCTATAAAGCAGCTATTACACATGGGCAGCAGTGTCCTACATCTTACACTCCTACTGCAGATGTTACACTGGAGTTAAAGATGATATGCAAACTGTTTCATTACCAGTACTGTGCACTACCTTACATACAGTATTTGCAAGTGGTTGTTAGGTTGGCAATGAGAGGTTAAGCTGCACAAACCTGAAAGTTCAACCAGTGTGTCTTTACTCTCACTATCCATTCTATGTAGGAGTGCACATAGCCATTTGGACCAGCCCTGTAACAAGGGTCACTACACATTTGCATAACATGTACACATGCACAGCTGTTATTGCTTGCAAACGATACTAGAGAAGTGAATATTGCATGTGTTATGTGCATGGATAATTACCTAGCTCTTCCAATTATCTTTGCTATCATGCTGCTAAACTGTCAGTTGAATAAAAGTCATATGTATCCAGTTATTGAGTATTGTAATTGCCAATAGACATAACTAATGTTTGCATAACATAACAGAAATACTATGTAAAATGGAATACAGATCTGCCTAAAATACTGTACATTACAAAGTTATTGGTAAAATATCCCACAATACAAACCATATTTGCACAGTAAGCCCACCTTTGACATGTTCATCTTACTTATACACCCATACATATATCTACTGTTACAATATATTGACATATACTGTCCTCTGTTATAGCACATACTTGTTGGACCAACCCTGACACGGACAGTGGCTGGAAGAGAATTGGTGAGTTCCAAGCCCATATATATCATCCCTTGTGGTGTATGAGGAGTTTGCCTTGTGACCTACAGCAGTACACACATAGAATACTACAAGCATTACAACTGCTAAACAGTACATTGCTACAGGATAGCTCTTTCCACTATATGCATGGATTACACTGTAATTCTTACAGAAAAGGTACTACATACACAAACATAATAAATGTTATCCTAACCTTCTTAGTAATTGGAGGTGTTATTGACAGATATATTATTCGTTTTCAGTTTGTGTTTCAGTATTTTGTACAGTTCTACAGGTAGATACAGATGGTTTGAATGTTGACAAGGCATCCATTTATAGTTAGAGATCAGTAACATGTGCTATCCTAAGAACCAGTTGGTGTTCCTAAGTAGTTAATTACATGCACATCAGCTGAGTAGCTACTGCCTTAGCCAATACCATGGCAACAGTGGAGTATAACTGAGTACTCCACTTGGGCATTGTCCCTTTGCCTTACTTGTGAGGAAGACAGCCTGGAAATGTTGTTTGAAATATATTGCAAGAGCTGTATGGAGGCAAACACTAATATATTGTGTGTAATGCCTAGTGGATTTAGTCTAAATGTGAGTACTGCTGTTATATTTATGAACATTGCTACTTGTGCAGGGTTTGTCTGTACCTAATACTTCTGCATATGTTTTAGTCTGGCCAGGATGTCTGACCAGCTCAAGGCTGCATGACTATGCAAATAATGTTAGGGGGTTTACAGTGTGCTTACCAGACATCTTTAGTTTGGTCTTAATGTGTATCATACTGTGCTGATAATCAGTACTTAGTAACACTTCTTGGTGTAATTACATTTCAACCCTCTGAAACGGGAATAGTTCAAACAAACCCTGTAACATCAGCAGCTGTTCCATTGTATAACAGCAACTATTTCACATAGGGCCATGTTAGTGTGTCTGTGTCCAGGTATGTTAAGGAGTCAGCAGATGTCGTACAGTGGGTGAATAATTGGTTATGGTATGACAGTATGTATTGCTGTAATTAGTTTGGGTGTGGGGGAGATGTTGGTGGGTGTATATAGCAGATGCAGGTGTGTAGGAACTGCTTTTATACATCTTCTATAGGTGTGTGTGGGTTCTTTCCCTATGTGAACACCTATCCCTTAGTGGACTAATACTAGGTAATTGCAGGCTAATTCATTAAGGCACTGTTAAATGCTTCCTGTATAGCATGCAGGTACTGTTATTCCTTGAATCCTTTTGGCAATACATCGGAATGTAATAGTTTTGCTAAATGAAGGCTGTCTGTGTATTTCTGTCATGGATATTTGCAGTCATTGTAGCTGTGCTGGTGACTGTCCATAGAACATATTTGTAATAGTGTATTGGCATATACTCTTCATATGTTATGTTCATATTGTTGGGGGGGGGGGCAGAATGTGTGATTGCTATAGTCCATGTTATACTCTGATATGAACACTTCAGATGCTATATATACACACGTGTATATATATGTATGTATATGTATGTATGTATATATATATATATATATATATATATATATATATATATATATATATATATATATAAGGGATATATATATATATATTTCTGAGGAATATAAAGTCAGGAAAACAAATGGAATTTAGCATTTATTGATTGCAATCACCAGAGTAGGCTACTGATTTGCCAAGGATAACACCTGTCTGGGGAATAGACCAAACAGAACAGGCTAACATGTGACCATTAAGTGGATATTTCTACATTTGAGAACTATGCAGAGTGAGAACTTTGTCATACTGAAACCCATGCAGATGTAGCATGTTCAGACAAACCCTGTTAAACTAGCAGTATTCCAAACATATAACAGCAAAACTCACATTCTGTCCCTAAGTCTTGAACCTTCTCCTTGTCTCCACAAGTCCTGTTGTAAGAGGTGTTAGCTCACACACCTCCAGGATGTCTTCCTCACATATAAGGGAAAGGGCCAATGCCCACATAAAGTACTCAATTAATGCAGTATGTTGCCATGCCATTGGCTATTGGAAGAACTACACAGCTGTTCTGCATGCAATTAGCATGTGGGGAGCACCAATAGATGCACAGGCCATCGCCTGGTCATGAGCATCACCTACAAAAGCCATACTGCCAGCTATTCAAACCAGCTCTATCCCTATAGTACACATAGAGAGTGTGAGAAAGAAAGAAAGAAAACAAAAGAAAAATAAAAACAAAAATGTAAAAGAGAAAGAAAAAAGGTAAGTGGAACATGTAAGCATGTAACTGAATTTAGTACTTGATCTGTAATAATGGGAAATATGATTTGGAAGAATATATGTCCCAACAAGACCAGCTGTACTAATTTCCTGCTGAAAAGCTGCTATGGCCATAGCATCTAGCCCTCTCTGCAGTGAGAGAGATCACAACCATACCTCTCAACTGTACAGATCTTCACAGAATGTCCAGATTTTCACATAATAGTTTTTTGTCTGTTCCTCCTGACATTTGTATATTTTGGCAAACTGCTGAGGATTGAAGTCATCAAGTAATGACAAACACGAGTCTATGACTCTACATCCTTAAGAATATTCATGGCAATGCAAAATGTGTTATTCTACAAACTTCCTAAGTTGGTAACAGGAATATTTAAAGTCTGGCCCTATTTATCCCGCCATCATTTTAGGCCTTGTCCAGATGTGGTGTTCTAAGAGGTTGAGCCAGACTCACCCTGGGAAAGGGCAGCTCACATATGACAACTGCTGGGGTGTCTGTCAAACAGTTGTGGCTGTGCCACTGCTAGGCCAGTTAATAGGATGTTGTCCATATCCATATGTTACCTGTGAATATGAGTATGATACATGTTTGTCTTGTAAATCTAAGAGACCTATATAGGGCCTGTGTACAGTAAAGCACTGTTGCAAACATGTGTTGAACTGCATGTGATATATTGAATTAATAGCATTCAGCTGTACTGTGTTCTGGACAATAAGCACATTTGTGATTGATATCTGTAGTCATATACACATATACCTATATTATGTCAGCCAAACTGTTGGCAAGTCTGTGAGCAATGACAATGTAACATAATATCTTACTTATAACTGTTGGACATCTTCCAGGTTATCACAGTGATATCAAGGTCTACTGTGCAATCAACTTACTAATCCATGGTGCAGCTTTATTAATACAGTATCAACACTGATGTCCTATTGTACCACCCATTTATGTGTGCCATTGTCCAGACATCCTGCTATAACAGGTTGAGAAGTATGGTTGAACAAGCATGACTGTAACTACAGTGTGCCATACTAACATAGAATAGAAATGTATACCAGGTATCCCCTGAGCAAATGTATGTATGCATATGTTCAGCTGGATGGCACAAAACTAATAACATGGGTTTCAAGCAGTCAGGTACATAGGTTGTGCATGTTGCACATGTGTATAATATCAATCTCAGTGCATACAATAGACATAAATGTGTACTGCTACTAGTTGTTGCATTGCCCTGACACAGATATGGGTACTAAAGTAGGCATGATAATCAGTTAGTAATCGGAGAAGTGTCCAACTGTGTTATGATCCTCTATCCATGCCTACCACTAACAGCTAGATCAACACCTATATACAGTGGATATCATGAGTGTACACACCCCTATTGGAATGCCAAGTGTGTGTGTTGTATGACAATGAGACCATGGAAAAACATTTCATAATGTTTCTCATCATGAATGTGATCACCTAACTTGTACAATTCCATTGAAAATCAAACAAATGTGTTTCTAGGAAGGTGAGCAGCTATTGCCAAGTGAAGATGTGCCATGATGTTAGTCCAAACCAAGATGAATGAATGCTGTAACCATCTCAAGAGATGCATACACAACATATCAGTTTAAGGGTGTGCACACTCATTCAATTGGCTTATTGTACTGATTATTATTTCCATATGTTTTCACAGACTAGATTGGTATGTTTTCAATTGAATTGTACAGGCTATACATCACATTGAAGGTGGGAATTGTTTTGAAATTAGTTATTATGGTGTCATGTTTACATTGCACAAATGCCAGGCATTGTAACAGGGGTGTGTACACTTTATATCCACTGTAGCTAAATGGAGTCAGCATTACCTGACCTATATAACCAGTCTCAAAGGTAGATAAATCCTCTTTGGTGGTCAGCAGCAATACATAAACCACATAATAGATTGCTAAATTGGCTGTACAGGGACACTTAGGTGCAGGCAACAACTTGGAAGCAAGTCTACCTCTATCTGAGCAAGTATGTAAGTTCACAGGTGACTTCCTGTAAGGCTGACTATGACTACAAATCAGACATACCCACACCACCAAGGACAATTGCAACAGTGTCTCCACATATGTTTTCAGTCTCAGAGGCAACAACACAATTCACTCTGTATTGGGGGTAAAGCACACCTCATACACACATACCATGGATATAATCAACCTGCATCACACAGGTTAGGTGGGAACATTGCCACCTTGTCCACCTCAGTTGTATAGGGGGCTATGCACATCAACCACACTCCTCCGCTCAGCAATGGTGAGCATGTACATATTGCCTACTGATGGCAACAACATCAAATCTCTATGGAGCATAATAACATCACGGTCTGCCTCCTATATGAACTCAGACATGTGCTCACAGCTCCATGACACACCACAGTCAAACACAGACCTGCTACCATCCTCACACCATCCACATGGAAGATGGCCACTCTCATCCCTCTACACAGAAATGAATGGAGAATAGAGGATTATGCAATTAAGTGTCTAACATTGGGGGGAATAAGAGAGCTCAGGACCGGGAGTGTAATGCAAGCTGCTACAGCTGTGATAGATTGGAGGTTCATAGTGTAGTTTGGATTATTTGCAAGTAATATCCACTGTCGATGTGCAATTTGACAACTGTGTGAGGTCCTGTGACCTTTTTTTCCTGTTTATGTCTTCCAAGTAACATGCAGAGGGCTTGGCTACCACCATTCTTTGTTGGGGAAATTGACATCATCACCCAATATGTGATCGAACATTATGCCCTGTTATTTGGATGGATAGTACAAAATGTGCAGGACAGGCCTGCCCTGTGGAAAGATCTTGTCCACAGGGTAAATGATACTGGCCTGTACAGCAGAACCTATGAGCAGGTGCAGCATCGGGCCACTGAACTCACTCTCCATGCCTGTCAATGGGCTGCTACTGTAACAAGGGACCGGCTAGCCACAGGTGGGGGCCAAGCAATCCATCCCCCACTGACACCCACCAAGGAGCTCCTCACCAACCTTGGGGCACCTGCACTTCATACAAGTCATGAAGCTGAGGAAAGCATTGTGTGGGTGGGTTGCACCCACACACTGGGCGAGGAAAGTGCAGGTGAGGCCCCAGTGCACATCACTAGAACACTGTTGCTTATCCATTTCTGTCTGTATACTATCTATATGCATATGTCAGATGAGATAGTAGGTCGTTAGGTCTTGCTGGTGTTTAGTAATGCACATACATGTACATCTATAGTGTTGGCCAGCATATTTTGTAGTATTGGGGGTTGTACTGCTAATGTGCTGAAATGCTTCTTCCACCCTGTACCAAGGCCACATCAGTGGCTAGTGACATTACTTCTCTCCCAAAACTATTTCTGTCCTTCTGGCATACAACTGGGACAGCAGCCTGTAGCTGGTGAGTATGGAATTGTTTTGGTGAGGTTTGCCAATACACCAGCCATGTTAAGCCCATGCTATTTTCCATACACACATTTATCACAACTATCCATAATTCATGATGTACATGTTCAGTTTTGTTTATGTTAACTGCACTGTATCACAGTGGTCACCACTGGGGCCTATCTGACATGCAATCAACATTCCTATGACATTCCTCACAACTTGTCAATGCTAATATGTCTGAACAGGGGCCAGCAAAATGGACTGGACAAATGGCCTAAGGTAGGGACATGTGTGACACATTAGTGGTATACAGTGTATATAAATTGTGTACATACCCCTGTTAAGATGCAAGGTGTTCCTGTTGCATACAAATTAGGACCACACTATGTCAGTCCACACCTCTTCCAGCCTTTAATGTGACCCATAACATGAACAGTTCATTTGTAAAACCAAGCATCTGGACTCATGTATTGCACCTACAAGGCTGACCACCTGTGAGGGTGGCAGACATCATATCAGCATGCTGTTTCAGTCTTATATGATACCTCATGCTGCCATATTTGTCAGTACACTCACTGTGGCCTATTTGGCTACAATATCACATATATGGGCATTATTAAGGCACACAGACCACTTCTGGCCATGTATAGGTTGAAAACATCTGGGTATTCAAGCCACATCTGTACAGAGGACTGGACAATGGTTTAACTTGATGCATATGAGGCAGATGCTGTTACTACACTATTTAAAGTAAAGACAGTGGGAGGTGGTCACCAGCCATGCATGGTATACACATCAAAATGGTGTAAGCCACACAATATATGATCTTCACACAAACACAGTTGCCAGTATTTGAAGTAGAACTCCTGCCTATCTAATTATTTCTACTACAGTGCTATGCAATTATCAGATGCACCACAGTGCTTATACATTTCCATCTCTTCCAAAAGTACTTCTAAGGTGGATGACATCAACAGGACTACTAAATTGGAGTGATGGGAAGTATAAAAATAGTATGCAGGTAAAAAATGGTGCAACCCACACACTCCATGAGTCTCACACAAACTCAGCAATTGCTGGCAGGGAGATTAGACCTCCTGCCTATCTAGTTAGTTCTATTATAGTGTTATGCAGTTATCAGGCACACCACAGAGTTTATACATTTCCACATAGTCCAAAGGTACTTATAAGGTAGATGACATCAACAGGACTACTAAATTACTGTGAGGGGACGTGTAAAGGGTAGTACACAGGTAAAAAATGGTGCAAAACATACACTACATGATTCCCACACAAACACACATCCCAACAGCTGCCAGTGGGGATATTAGAACTCTTGCATATCTAGCTAGTTCTACAATAATGTTACATAGTTATCTGGTGCACCACAAAGCTTATACATTTTCATCTAGTCCAAAGGTACTTCTAAGGTGGATGACATCAACAGGACTACTAAATTGGAGTGAGAGGAAGTGTAAAGGGTAGTACACAAGTCAAAAATGGTATAAGCCAGACAATACATGATACACACACACACACACACTTGCCAGTATTGGGATTCGAACTCTTGCCTATCTAGTTATGCCTACTACAGTGTTACACAGTTACTGCACACTCTACAGAGCTTACTGAACTTTCACATTGCCAGAGCTGCTGATAACTGAACAGCTGAGGTAAAGTATTATAGGTGGCAGAAAGTCTGCCTTCAGTTCCAACTTTACATCATACAAGTTATTTCTGTCTTGGACTTCAAACAGCATTATGGCTTTCACCAGGTTATTGTATCAATAAGTGTGGCACACCTGAGAGCCATCAGCAGTACTCATTCATCACAGAAGTAGCCCCAGAACTTACTAGTTATGTCCACTCCTCCTGGCACGATTGAAGGGCAGTTTTCTGTGCTTTCACCCATTAACCTGGGCCACTTGTCCATTCTGACACACTGTTGCAACTGCCTCATGTACACAGACAACCCTCCCGTCTAAACTTCAAATACTCAGATCTGTGACAGTTACCTGTATATCATGCAATGTGGATATATGCACTCTCCAGCAAAGACTGGACTAGCAGGTCAAGAGGATAAGATCAACACCTGCACCACACAATGTGGAACATATAGCTCACCATGACACCCACTTTGACAGCCATGAGATACAGTGAAGAGCCACACACTCACCTTCACAGAGGCACTCAATGGACATTTACCCAAACAACACAGACCAGCAAGACAGAAAACCACTCAGACACCATGACATGGCACATGCCAAGGGAATTATATTTAACCTACTCAGTGTGATCCTCAATCTAAGCTCCTAAGGCTAACCACCTTGCACAATACAGTGATCATTGGTAACTCAATACTGAAGTAGACACATATCCCACTAAGTAAGTTGAAAATGGAGCAGGTAACAGCCAAATATCTATCACATGCCAGAATCAAACACATGACACAGACAGTCATGCCAATCACAACAACTAGGAGTATCACTCTGTATCCATGTGGTTGTGAGTGACTTGGGACACACCTCACTGGACTACATGGTAAGAGACATGGTTGAACTCTCTGATTATGTAGTCCAGGCAAGTGTGATAGTAGCCCTGAGCAGTATACCGCTGTCAGCCAGAATAATGCTGTGGTACTATCAACAGATGATTGACTGCAACATTGGCTTATGTGCCTTGGTGTCATTCTCAGGGGATCTAGTATCTCTCTGCTTAGGATGATATAATTGACAGAACTCAATGACTTGCCACAGATGCCCGACCTCTGTCAGCACTGGGTTTCCAGGTACTGGCTAAGTGTCTTGCCACCCCATATAATGCCTTATTAGGCAGTGTTCCTAATGTAATTACCAGCCTAACAGCTAGACATATATGCAATCTAAGGGTCATGCTGCTCAACAGTAAACATTTAACTGTCAGGATGCAGTCACTCAAAGGATTCATTTGAGATGAGGACATTAACATTTCTGCTGTAATGGAGAGGTAGCTCACAGCAGTAGACAGCAGCCCTGCAGTTTCAGACTATAAAGCATTCCACAGCTGTCAGCCCCCAAACATGGACCACACCACACCTCCACAAGTGGTGTTGTCTCCATATTTATTATGGATAGGAACACCTCCAAACTAATAGCCCAGCATAATGCATTGGAGATACTTCTGGTACAACTGCCTTGGGGTAATAGTGCAATCCAGACCATAGCCTGCTATGGGTCCACATCTATGTCCCTAGACTGTCAATGCACATTCCTCAACATCCTGCCATCTATGATGGTCCAATGCAACACTGTCATAGTATGATATTTCAACTACCCCTCCATCAGCTGGGGAAAGTAGCCAAGCACCAATACAGTGGACCAACACTTCCTGGGATTCATCATTTCCAATGCCCTGGACTGGCATATATTGACCCCAGTAGAGGATGCAACAACCTTGACCTATGTTGACTAATTAAATATGGGACTGTTGCTCATCCACAGTTGTCAATCCCTAGCAGGTGAGATCAACAAAGTATGTAATCAACATGGAACACAACATGTCAGCCACACCACCCGCAAAGGTAAGCACCTTGCAAAACCTCTCCATAGCTGCCTTTGCAGCCATAAAAACAGGGGTGGATGACTTCACTGCATCCATGGCAATGGGAAATAGCTGCATGACTGTCAAATCATATACATATGCACTGTACAAACAGGTACATGAATGCATGGTACTAGCCATAGCCAACAGAGCCCAGACACTGTCCTCCAAACACTGGGAGACAATGTGATGGTACCCTGCCATTACTAAAGTGTACAACAGAAGGAGGACACTGTTGCAGAGAAATGTGGTGTTCCATGACTGTTGAACTCCCGTATTAGCCTCAGATACAATGTGGAATCCCTCATAGAATCCCCTACAGGCAGCTATGAAGGCAGACATGCAGCAGACACTGACGGCAATCACAAAAGCCTTAGATAGTTACATCAACAACCTCCACAGCACTAAACAAAAGTACTGTGAGTTACTGCACAATGCTAATACCTATCCTGAAACAATAAACATTGGCCACAGTCTTGGCAACACATTCAGTGCCAGCTTTACCCCTTTCTCCCCCAGAAGTGTACAATCACAATGACAGATTAATGGCAGGCATCCAGTAGTACTGCAGCCCAGATTAGACCTGGATTGTCCACAGGCAAGAATACAGCTTCCATGGGACACCAACATATCCATGGCTGTGTTCTACATGACATTCAAAGTGACCTAGGACCAAATCTGTGGGGGGGGGGAGTGCTTGGAGGAGAATTGCTGCCCATCCAGCCCATGTTGAGAGTGCCACTGCTGCAGTAACCAGGTGCATGTTTTGGTCTGTAATGGATCCACAGGCATGTAATGAATGTAACACCAGACAAATGTGCAGGCTGGTTGAACATCTCCTTGGTACACGTGCTGATTTTCATGACCTCATTAGGGTCTTTTGTGAGAGCAATGACATCACTGATAGACAGTGGGGTCATGTCATGGCACTCCACCACCACAGAGTATCTGTGCATGAATGTTTGGTGGATGGGTGGCAGCAGCCATGTAGAGGTAGCTCAGCACCACTATCAGCTGGGCGTGCACTTGGCCGTGCACCATCACACTCCCATATGGCAGTAACACCAGCAATATTGAGGGTGGTGTGATGTCCATGCCAAGATGTGGCAGGCCATTGGCACATGTTCCTGGCCAGTCCCCAACAGGGACATGAATCCAGTGGATAACCATCACCATCAGGGAGCAGTACTATGTCTAGCCTTGTCCGTGGTGGTGCCCATGATACCCCTGGCAGTTCCATTTCCCATGTCCCTGGCCAGAGACTGTAAACTGCACACCCTGCCATGTACAGGCTGCAGCTGTCCAAAACACATCAGTGTAAGGCAGCCACATGGCGTGTCTGTGTGCATCCAGACACACACACATCACAATCAGTAAAAGGTCACCTTTACACACATGCACCACACCTCCACATGTCATGCCATTCCCACACCCCAAACACACACCCATACCGTCAAATGAATGACACAGACTAGGCCTCTGTCAACACCACACCACATCCTGTGCATATGAGGAAACCTGTGGCAGACCCTGCCATCAAAACCATTGATGCAGAGACATGCATATATGGGTCTGATGCACAAGGTGAACTTACTAAATTGTAGATATGTAATGCTGTGTAAGGTGCTGTCATCTGGCATTTGTAAGGGGTAGACATCATAGTGTGTGTACAGTGTAAGTCATGATGCATTATTGCTATTATTAATGCTGAGTGAATGTGTTCTCACATGCTGTATCCTGCTTCTGTTCTAGGTGTCTGTGCGTCACTAGGATGTGGCCCTGCAGCAGGATCAAAGGTATGGCAGTGTGGTAACACATCAACCATGTCTTAGGCAGGGTACAGTTGCATCTGCACAGATTTCGCAGGTATGTAACACAGTGATTGCACATGCCTCACAGATTATAAGGCTGAGGGTTGAACATAGGTATATGTTGATTTACAACATCTGTTGTAGAGTGGGGAATGGTACGTGTTGCGGTTTGGACACAGCTCCAATTGCCAATAACGACAGCCACAGGGAATATTCATCAACCAAACACACTGAGATTACTATTCAGACACACGCACATATACACACACACATTTGCCATTACGGAGATCCATCAGGCCACATGACATTAGTCCACAGTGTGGCTCATGAGTATAGTCACTGGCATGGTCTCCAGGGGGTGGGTATTGTATTCTCCAACCACTCATCCATATTTCTCTTGCGGGTGGCCAGTGATGAGCACTGCTTCACATGTATATGATATATATTCCATAACATGGACAGTGGGTTGTGAACCTGTCCCACAAGCATGTCCTCTGAAGTGTGGAAGTGTGCTTGAGGTCTCTTGGGCATGTTGTGTGGACAGATTGGTATCTTCTGATGTAGCATTCCCAACCTAGTTTGGTGAGACATGGCTATGTAACTAAGGTAGAGATTGCACCTACATTGGCAGTATGATATGGAGATTCATTGGAGTTATTGGAGTCTGTCCATATATGCCATGTGTATAAGGCATGGTATTATCTTTGTGGGGTACATTTGCAGAGTCTGCAGTTGTTGCAGGTGTCCAGTGGGGAACGTGGGAAAAGGGCCACTGTCCATATTGATTGGGCTACTGAGGGGATGGAACAGAGGTGCCATGTCCTTTTACTTGCCGGAAAACACGCACTCAGCCAAGAGATGTAACACATCAAAGTACTTTCTGATGTCAGTGGCACTGTTGTGGTTAACGGGCATGTAGTCCACTGCAGTCACACTGTGGGTACTATCTGTGAGGAAATATGCAGGGGAACTACCGATATATTGGTTGTTGCCTAGCCAAGTATGTCTGTGTATGATTCGTGGGTGGAGAGTGGTCTCTGAGTATTAGAAGAGTTGACTATATTGTTCACTAATCCATACTGTCACATAGTCATTGCACATGGCACTAGACATTTAGGGCTGTGGATTTTCTACACCAGCCTCTATGGTGTTTGACAACTGTTGGCGTTGTAATGTGGACATTGGGACATTTACTAGGTCATTAATATAATAATTTTGCAAAACCCACACCCCAATGGATCCTGTTATTGCACAATCACACCAGCCCCCACCCAAGATACTGATGACAGACACACACCCTTGCCAGTACTGAGTTTTGAACCCCTACCTAGCTATGTATTGCTACTACAGTGTTACGCATTTATCACACCTGCCACAGTCAGAGTTTACAGGATGGATGGTGTCCCAAGGTACTTCTAAGTTGAGGAACATCACCAGCCCTTGTAAATATTGACATTGGGTGACCCAGTGGGTGAGAGATTCCACAAAATATTTCAGCTTATACACACATTTACATTTTCCAGGAGTGAGGTTCAAACCTCGAACTTTTTTCAGACCACTATGTTACGCATTTACCACATACACCATTGATGTTACATGGTTTAGGGTTGCCAACAGATACTTCTAAGGTGAATGATATCTGCAGAACAGCTAAAGTCAGGCAACGAGAAGTGTACTGGGTGTAAATGGGCCCAAAATCTTCAAGGTACAGACATATGTAAGTAGACATATGCACACACACAAACACTTGCCAGGAATGAGATTCAAACCCCTACCTATGTATTTATTGCTACTACATTGTTCCGCATTTCTCACATGCACCACAGAGACTATAGGTAGAACATTGTTCAAACATACCTCGACTGTAAGTGACATCAGCAGCAGTGCTTAAGGAGGAGTAAGGAAAGTGTAGTAAGTGTGAAAGACCACAAAATCAGGTCTCTACAAAGACACACACACACACACACACTCTGTCTTACATTTACACAGTTGCCAGAACCAGGATTAGAGCTCCTACCTAACTAATCTTCTACACTATAGTACTACGCAGTTATCACAAGTGCCACGGAGCTTAAATGTTAAAGAGCTGTGAAAAGGTATCTTTGAAGGTGAGTGACATCATCAGCAGTGCTAAAGGAGGGGTAAGGGAAGTGTAGTGAGTGTGGATGATCACAAAATCAGTTCTCTACAAGGACACACACACACACACACACACACACACACACACACACTTATCAGGAAAAAAATAAGAACTTCTACCTAACTAGTTTGCTACATGACAGTATTACTCAGTTATCACACATGCCACTGAGCATACATGCTGGAAACCTGTGCAAAGGTATCTTTTAAGGTGAGTGACAGCAGCAGCAGTGCTAACAGAAGGGTAAGGGAAGTGTAGTAAGTGTGAATGACCACAAAATCAGGTCTTTACAAGGAGACACACACTCTCTCTCACACATACACTCACATTTACACAGCTGCCAGGATTAGGATTGGAATTCCTACCTAGCTAGTTTGCTACACTATAGTATTACACAGTTATTGCAAGTGCCAGGAAGTGTAGTAAGTGTGAATGACTACAAAATCAGGTCTCAACAAGGATACACACACTCTATCTTATACAGACACTCACATTTATACAATTGCCAGGTCCAAAATTAGAACTCTTACCTAAGTAGCTTGTTGCACTATAGTATTACGCAGTTATCACATGTACCACAGAGCTTACATGTTGGAGAGCTCTGCAAAGGTATCTTTGACGGTGAGTGACAGCAGCAGTTCTAGGGGCAAGGAAAGTGTAGTAAGTGTGAATGACCACAAAATTAGGTCTCTACAAGGATACGCACACACTCTCACACAAACACTCACATTTACACAATTGCCAAGATGAGGACTGGAATTCCTACCTAACTAGTTTGCTGCATTATAGTATTACACAGTTATCACAAGCACCAAAGAGCTTATATGTTGGAAAACTGTCCAAAGGTATCTTTGAAGGTGAGTGATATCAGCAGCAGTGCTGAAGGAGGGGTAAGGGAAGTTTAGTGAGTGTGAATGGCCTCAACCACATTCATCTAGAAACACTCACACACAACTTTACATTTGACAGGACTGAGATTACAACTGTTACATGAATGCTTATTTGTACTGTAGCGTTACACAGTTATCACAAGCACCATTAAGAATATAGGGCTGAAGACTAACCAAAAAGTATTTCTACAGTGAATGACATCAGCACATCATGTGATATAGGCCAATGGGATGTGTATTGGGTGAGAAAGGCCTCATAATGGTATTGTCTCTGTCCCTGTCTGTCTTTCTCTTCCTCACGTCTCTGTGTATGTATGTTTGACATATATTGAGTTGGCCTTAGATATGTGTGAGCATTCCTACCCAATGTGTATGTGTGAAGTATCAACTGTGTACAGTTTGGTGTGTGTGCACAGATAGCTGTGAATAACCAATATCTGTAGTCCACTGTGTTGTGAGACATGGGTTTCATTTCTCTAAGTTTATTAGCATGCCCAGTATGACCTTCTATATTGAGTGTGTGCATCCATTCAGGGGAGGGTTGGACTCCAGTTCAGGGTTTTGTGTGCTACAGCTACACCTAGCAAACTGTTTCTGCAGGATATCTGTAGATAGGATGCCAATATGGAGACACAATGGGCTTAACATATGGGGGTTACTGTGACCATTGCTGTCTGTGCTGCTTGTGTGACATGTTTTGTTGTCGCATAGATTTTCTGACATATGTACTATTTTACATTGTGATGTGCCATGTCATCAACTATTAACATATATCATTCTTTGCTCACAGTTATTTAACAGGGAAATACAAGATGAATGAAGCTGAGACCAATATTCTGAGGCATATAAACTACACATTCTGGCACACACCTGCCATTGTGGAGGGGTAGCTACAGACAATAGACTGCTGGTTCTGTGTAAATGGTCCAGCATCTTGTTAGTATGCTAGCTGGGAATCCCCTCATTGTGCTTTTCTCAACTTCATGTAATGACCATATCCTGCTGGGGCCATACCTCTCTGCTGTACAGATACACCCAGGTTATCCAGAGGCAGGACTCATATATCTGGTCAGTTTACCTTCACATTGTGGTTTACAAGTGGTTTTGTGGCTATTCATTCATGGGTTTGTAGTCGGGAGTAGTATGGGTGGACATTAGAGTTTCAGATTTCGCACACTCCATGACATCCATGCTTCTACACCCCCCTGTCCGCTGTTATTCTCTCCTCTTACTAACATTATGTAAGCAATATCTCAGAGGTATCCCTATAGTTGGACGTTTATCCCAGTAGTATTCATGGCCTGGTCTGCAGTCCTTGCAGTAGGACATGGGGAAGCATTTGTCAACATGGCCTTGCATTTGATTTCTGTTTACTGTGTTAGGTTGTTAGTTGGGACCCCCTGACATTCTGTACATCGGCACTATTTGCAAGGCATGGGCCTTTGCCAGAAGAGTGTAGGCCATTTGAGAGTGCTGCAGGTCATCTGTTACTGCATTTCTGCATGGGATTGTGGGGGGGGGGTGCACACCTGCAGACTTTAAACATTTGATATGACTTGTTCTGGCATTTCAGTTACTCTGTTGGCTTCCATTTCATATTGCATTGTGACCTATCATGCAGACAGGAGGCATATCAGTAGAGTACACATGTTAGATCTTAATGGCATATATTTCAGTTTCAGACTTATTACCTTTCAGAACTAGAATGCAACTGCCAGATCTGTTTTAGTATGTCTGTGTAGGTTTGGTGGGGTGCTGTTCACCATTGCCATCTTTTGGGGGCCTTAGCCCGGCCTTTCTTTATGGTCATCTACACCTGTCCTGCTGGGTGAGGCTGGTTGTAGGTATGTGACCCTCATTGACATCCATATGTGTGACATATTGACACTCGCATTTCTTTGGGCCATCACATGTACTGCGGTGGGGGTTGTCACCCTGTGTAGTGCTGCCTAGTATGTTGACACCAGTATTTGTTATGAATTTCCTGCTGTCCCATATAGCTGTCTGCTGCTATCCCATTCAGCCACTCAATTCTCTTGCATGCTTGCATCCATCTTATACATACAAGTATGAGAACCTACTACTTCATTCAGTAATTGATAGGAAGAGTGACTTACCTTGTTTCTGGGCCAGTACCGAGGACGGTGCTGAAGGGCTGACTATATTGGATGCACATAGTACACCCCCTACACATGGTAAAGCTCAGGTAGTGTCATGTTTGACATCCCTTTTAAGAGTCAGAGAGAGATATCAGTCCCTGGGTCCCTACAGTATCAGTGTTTGTGCTACATGTTGCCTCTTTGCCAAGACATGGGCATACTGGGCCCACCTCCTTCTGCCTACGGGGGCAGGCTCAGGATGTTCCTCCTCCAAGTCCCTCTGTACCTGTGCTGTCCTTGGCAATGGTGGGGGGCTGTGTGGTCCTCCTCCATGCTGTTCCTGTTGCAGCTGTTTCCACAGGATCATATTGTGTAGCATGGCACATACTATGAACATTTGCGTACATGTAGCTAGAGAGTACTGCAAGGCTCCACCGTATATGTCAAGGCAGTGGAACAGTGACTTAAGCATCCCAAACACACTCTCTACAATGATCCTGGTTTGTGCATGTGCCTCATTATGGTGTTCTTGATCAGGTGTGTGTGCATTTCTGTTGGTTGTCATTAGCCACGCATCCATTGCATAGCCAACATCCCCCACTAGATGGCCATATGGGATGTCCCCCCTGGCAAACGCCTGCTACAGCTGTGACCAGTGCCAGATGTGGGAGTTGTGATAGCTTACAGGGCTGGCCAGCACACACATTCATGATAATGCCTTGGGCATCGCACATGACCAGGCAGTTGATGGAGGGGAAGCCCTTGCAGTTTATGTAGACCCTACCTTACTCACCAGGTGGTGCTTTGATGTGCGTGCTGTTTATAGCATCAACTACCTCAGGGTATTCTGTTATATGGTGGAAGAGACACATACATCTGGTCAATGCCTCACGAGCGGTGGGGAAATATATGTGCTCATTGGCATGTTGTGTCATGGTATCCAGGAACTGGTGGAGTACCCTGGATGGTGATACCTGTGAGACTCCCATGATATCCCCATTTGGTCTTTGGAAGGTACCTGTGGCTAGTATTCTTAAGCCTACACATACCTTGGTATCCACTGTGATCCTCTATTAGTTCTTTGTGTGAGGTGTGACTGGTACAGCTCAATGATTTGCTGTAGAATGTCTCTATCCACCCTATAGTGCTCTATTTCCATATCATGTAGGGCCTGGTAGGTTAGCCTGGGTCTGTACACTTTTCTCCTCCTCCTCACTGTGGGTAGGTTGTCAGCATTCTCCTCCACACCACCCTCCGTCTCTATCACATATTGATGGAGTAAAGCAGTAGAAGCCTCTAACATTTTTAGTTAGTTTTGCCAGTTAAAAATCTCCCATCTGTGTGCACCGGTGGTGTAGAGTTTGTAGGAAAAAAGTCTGTAGGGTGTTTGCATAGTTTATAGTAGTGCGATGGGCTGCTGCATGTGTTATTAGCTGATTCTGATATATTCACCTGCCAGCTATGCTATTTCTCCTTGATTGCCTTCCTAGTGCTATTTCCCCTTCCCAGTCCCTCCCTATTTAAGCCCCGAGGCACACCATGCATACCCAGGGTACAAATGTAAATGGTGTTGCCATTTCGTCTTCTTCTTTTTTTTTTTTGTTAAATCATGGTGCGTGGTGTGCATACCTGTTTGGGCTATGTACACAGTGCTCAGGCACATCTGACACACCCCTTCCTTAGCTGTGCTTAGCTAAGGGCAAACATGGGCCACAGAGCTCCAATGAGGTTACAGCAAGCATGACACACCCCCTTATGAAGTCATTCAACTCTTACACTCACACTGTTGTGCTGCTGCACCTACATGGTGAGGTACAAGCTGACACTTTGAAGAAATCTGTGATTCAGTATAACTTCCCATCATTTGCATATGCCAGTGTGTTAGTTACTGCACTAACACATACCCTTTCCCCTTGACAATCAGTGCTCCCTGGTATTGTTTACATTTTGCATGCCATTGACTATAAAGGCAAAATGCAGATTTAACTTAAAATTATGTTTTCACATTTTTTTTCTGCATGATCCCATTTGCCCGCCACTACCCTATGCTTAAACAGCCAAGATCGGTCAAAAAAAAGCTTAATTTTTATAATAATGAATCACTTTTCAATGCCAATGGCCTTATATTTGACCATTGGCATGCTAATGTACATAATACATGCTTTTCCACGAGCTGTCATGTCTCCGTTTTTTTCAGTTGCAGAAATGTACTCAGTTATTTTCTGAATACATTTCTGCACTGTTACTGTTCTAGCATGGAGACCTGGCAGCTTGGTGGATTGCAAAATCACCTCATTTGCATGGCTTTCATCAGCAAATGAGGTGATTTGCATATTTGCCAGTTTTCTGTGCTAGAACAGTGTAGGGCTGCTCGTGCAAGTGAAAATGGCACTTTCCTGGATTGTTCGGTGGCCATTTTCCATGCAGAAGCTCCTATGCTGTTCCTGTATGGAAAATATCCATTTGTGATTCCGGGGGAGGATCTTTAATTAAAAAGCAAAAGATAATAAAAACTGGATTCATCACAATGATATGTAACACTTTTATGCCTGGTCATCAACTTAATGCTGCAATAGAATATTCTCAACTGAATCTTTGTTGAACCTCCTGTCTCAGAAGGGACAAACTGTGGCAGATAACTGGTGTGGTGTGATGATGCGTGCCAGAATCAAACCTCAACTTTACTTCAGTTCTAACATTGCCAAGGAACACAGTAGCTGACTTCATTAGTAATGGACACACCAAAATGTAACTTATTTATTGATTGATTGATTGATTGATTGATTGATTGATTGATTGATGGCATGTAACAAGATGGTAGATGCTGCAGATGTGAAATAGAAGAAATTATGAGAAGTGTCCTCAGACAATGAGTAGGGGTGGCAATATGGCGAAAGACACATAAATTAGGGAATAGGATATTTAATTAAAAAGCAAAATATTTACTATAACAAAAAATGGCTATAATAAAAAGAGGTGCATCACAATGATACATAACACTTTTATGCCTGGTTATCTACTTAATGCTGAGATAGAATATTCTCTACTGAATCTTTGTTGAACCTTCTGTCTCAGAAGGGACAAACCATCGCAGATAACTGGTGAGGTATGATGATGCATACAAGAACGAAACCTCAACTTCACTTTAGTTCTAACATGGTCACATTACCAAGGAACACAGTGGCTGACTTCATGAGAAATGAACACACATTTAGCAAAAGTTGTTTGTAAAAAAGAACTGCAAACCATTTGTTACAGAACTCATAACATTACTCATAAAAAAATAGCATGGCAAAAATTGGAAAACCTTTTGAACAAATACTGATAAGTTCTCATGGATAAATGATTGTTTATCATGGATGAATGTAAATATTGTAAATAGTTTTGTTATTGTTTTATTGTATTTTTTTGTATGTACATTTGCATATGTTTATTTTGAAAACAAAATAAAAATGTTTTTGGGAGAAATGGACACACCAAAATTTTTATTGATTGATTTGATTGATTAATTGATTGATTGACTGATTGATGTGTATTCATTACTATTAACTGGTTAAGAGAATTAGTTTTCAGTCGTCTTACAGAAATTATTTAAACTTAAGTAGTGTACAATAATTGTACAAAATGAACTACAAACATGGTGAAATTTAGTTAACAGACAAAGCATAGGTGGTTTATACAACTACTGGTAAGGAAGAGAACATTTATAAATATAAATATCAATCACAGTGTAAATATCATACCTTTGTACCTTTCTGTAGTGTTTCCAGATGGTTGAGACAATCTTATGAAGGGACATTACCTCCAGAATGTGGCACTAGTCAGCAACAAAAACTGTGGACGACTTAGGTTGAACAAGTTAAGGAGGGAATCAGCAAGAGTCTGACTGACATTACATACATACATACATACATAAATACAAATGTTTCAAGCATGAGCATTGAAGCCCTTCTAGCTTGCCAATATGCCAAAACACTTGTTCCCGTAATAAATGTTCAGGCTGTTCTTAAAAATATCTAAACTAGTACATGCTTTAATGTAATTTGGTAGTCTGTTCCAGGCATCAGCTACTCTGTCAGTGAACCAATTACTACACTTCTCATTCCTATAGAATCTTCTACATAGGTTCTCTACTACCTTTTGATAACCCCAAACATTCCCAGAGGTAGTTGTTCCTAAATGCCCTATATACCTGAATAAGATCTCCTCTTAAATATTTGTAAGATACACTGTACAAGTTTAGATATTTTAGTCTTTCATAATAACTTAGATTTTCACATCCATTGATGCCCTTAGTATATTTCCATGGTACTCTTTCCAATTTATTTCTGCTTGTTTTCCTATATGGTTTCCATATTGTTATTCCATACTCAAGTTTGGGTCTAATGTAACTAACAAACTATGACTTCATTATGTTTGATTTCCTAGACTTTATAAATCTTTTTATACAACCTATAGTCCTATAACTATCATTAGCCAATTGGTTGATATGATTAGAAAAACTCATAGCCGAATCTACCCGTATATCCAGGTCCTTAAATGAGTATACAGTTTCAATCACTGTGTGCTGTATTAAATATTCACCTTTCAGTTTATGTCTCCCAAATCTCATATGCTTAGTTTTTGATGTATTTATCAACATATTATTTTCCTGTGCCCAAGTGGTCAATTTATTCAAATTATTTTGCAGACATGCCTTACATGTAACTCTTGTAATCAGTTCACACAATTTCAGGTTGTCAGCATATAGACTGTAGAACACCTCAAATAAAAAAGTATGGTCTGAAAGATACAATCTAAACAAGTAAGGGCCTAGTACAGAGCCCTGTGGAACACCTTGACTGCAACCAAGGATTTCACCGGTCCAGATGGTGTGTGATACTTGCCATGTCCTATTTGTAAGCCATGCAGTTATCCATCTTATCAACAGTACATCAATACCTAGTTGTACGAATTTATTGATCAGTGTTTTGTGCATGACCCTGTCAAATGCTGAAGTTAAATTTATATAAATCACATCACAGCACAATTTTCCATTCATAGCTTTTATTATATTGTTATAGAACATCATGTTACAGGTGGTAATAGATCTATTTTCAACATATGCATGTGGATATATGGTTTCAAGTCCCAACCTATCCAGTTCTGACAATAACTTTTACAGTATTACCTTCTGCATTATTTTTTCCACAACATGAAAGTAGACTTAAGGGTCTGTATTGTTCTGGGTTTGTCCTACTCCCCTTTCCCTTAAAGACAGGTTTAATAAGTGCATGTCTCCAATCTTGAGGAATCACCCCATATTTATATGACCTAGTGATCAATAGATGTAATGGCAGTGTAAGTTCTTGCTTAAGTGTTCTCAGGTGATTGTTACTTATTCCGTCTCCTCCCTGTGCTTTGTTTGGATCCAGTTTGGGCAGTTTTTTTCAATATAATCTAATTTGATTCCAGTGTCTGGGGTTACCTGGATGTCACTAGGACAACTTACCACCCCTTTTGTGGAGCCAAACTGTTTTGCATAAGATTTTGTAAATATATCCATAATCTGTTGTGTCTGAGAATAAATTTTAGAATCTGCACACAGTTTATCAATTTGTGTATCTTTACTCCTTCCACATCTTATGTATCTATAAAAAGGTTTCCTATTATGCTCAATATCTTTATATAAATTTTCTTCAAATTTTTCTTGATCTTGTTTAACACTATTCTTAATCTGTTTGTCCAGCTCGTTTATTTCAGTTTTCAAAGTTGTAGCTCAACCTCTCTTCCATTTCTTATATTTTTTGTCTCTTACCTTAATCAGGTATCTTGTTCTTATGGAAATATACCCCCTGATGTTGTGTGCCTAGAGCTTGATGTTAAACATTTTTTTTTACTCTTTGCACTCAATTTCTCTTTCAAAACTTTCCATATTCCATCTGCAGTTTTGCCACTGAACACCTCACTCCATTTTGTTTTATATAGTAACTGTTTTACTTCCCTATAATCTGTAATTAACCTTCTCTGCATTGGTTTAGATTTCAGTTTGGCAGCATTATCTAGCAACAAATTAACCTTTATGACCCCATGATCACTGCACATCAGTGGTGGTAAAACTTGACTTTGGGAACAGAAACAATATCTAGTATATTTCATCCCCTAGTAGATTTTTTTTACAATCTGAAGCATTTATTGTTCCTGAATATACTCTGTGAATAATTTCTCTACTAACATTGTTGAATCAATATTATTCCAGTCTGTTTTTGATAAATTTCAGTCACCAGCTAATATTATTCTTCCCTCCTGTGTTTCATGTAAGAAATGTATGAATTCCTCTAGGTCATCTGCACTTCACTTTGGTGGTCTGTACACTCCAACAATTGTTATATGTTCCATGGTTGTCTTTATTGCCATAGTTAAACAGTCTATAGTATTGGTGTTATCATTGAACATGTAATAATCACAAGTCTCATAGCTATCTTTAATCCCTATCATAACACCTCCACCTGATTTTTTGTTAGAATGTTACAGTAAAAACATTTATACCCTGACAGAACTGGTTTCCAGTCATTGTTCTTTAACCATGTTTCACAAACTATAACATCAACCTTGTGGGAACGTAGCAACTTTTCTAATAAAAAAAAAAATATTATTAATGCTCCTAGCATTAAAAACCATCAGAGATTCATCAAAAGTTGCTATCTGTGAACTGTTATATTTTTGACCTGGCAGAAATCCCGGCTAGTGTTTGTCAAATATTGCAAAATATCTGGTGCAAAAATTCTCTTCCCTGATCTAGACAAATGCACACCATCCTGTCTGAACACGTGTGCCTAAAAGAAGGTTTGGATGCTCTACACATTTCCATTTTTTAAAACAGGATATTTTTTTCCATGTAGGTGTTTATCCAAAAAATCTTTTCATTCACAGTGACCTATCTTTTGTTTATAAGAAATCTAAAAATGTTGTTGGAAACCATTAAAGAAGTATCTTTATTGGCCTTGGTAAGCATCTTAAGGATTTGCTTCCTGGAGATAGTAGTAGGGAAGTGACACCGATATATTTGGGGTTCAATGATAGTATGGGAGGAGAAATACGAAGCAAAGCAGCTAACAAATCTGTTGGCAATGTTTTTATGATTTTAATAGAAGTTTCCATTATACAGAAGTTCTGAGCACTAGTATGAAATATTCCTTAATTTTCTAACATAGCTGAAGAAGAACTTAATATTCTTAGTCTCAGAAGCAATCCTATGTTCATGGGATGTTTTGTTGGTTTTAATAGCTGTCTAGAGTTTCTTGGTCAGGCATTTTATATTCTCATTGTGATAAGATGCTCTGGCTTTACAAGGAAATCTAAGAAGTTCCTTCCATTTGTTGTAATGTCCATTCATGTCTATTGATGACTGGGGGGGGGGCATTATTATGTTTTATATTATTTACTGCTATATTTTGTCCTGGTGGGGACAGCCCTACCAATGCATTTATTTAAATAAACAAAGATTCTTGGCTAGGAGGCTGCATATACTGTTTCATTTCTGGGGTTAGCATGGGAGACGTTTGCTGTTTTGTTGTTCAATTGTAAAAGTTTCATTTTTTGAAGTCTCTAGAGATAGTGGTGTTGCTGGCCATAGGAGAGGATGTTCAGAGGGTAAAGATAACCACTTGGTGATGATACTTAACAATAGCTGGATCAACCGTAGGCAGGGAGCAGGCCAAAGCTAAATTTGAGAGAACTAGCTCTAGGATATTTTTTCACCAGGTGGGTTTAATAGCAGTTTGACCCAGGGAATACTCATTCTCCTAATCAATTAAGTGCTATGCATACCTGACATTAAAAGTTTAAGTATCCCAGTCCATAGAGGGGTAATTGACATCAATGAGGATTAGAGATTCATTGTTAATAGGGCTGTTTTCCAGGAATGCTAGGAACGTTTCATGTTTATGTGAGGCTATGATAGTTTACCTATAACAAGCTATGTGTTGATGGTCCAACTTACCTAGTGGATGCAGGAATTCAGTGAGCTCACGTGTGTCACTGAGCATCACTTTGTAGGGATGAAAACCCAATGAAAACACTGCTACCATTTCCAATAGATATGAAGGAGTGATAGGCACAGAGCCCATGTACACAGGGGTGCTGTCATTGCACTAGAACCATGTCTCAGTCACTACAAAACATGGACTTGTTCCAGAAGTAAAAGTGCCTCCACATCAGGCAGTTTGCTAATAAGATTCCTGGCACTGAGAAGGGATGACTTGATTTTTGTCTAATTTATAATTTGATTTGATGACTAGGTTGGACTGTTTATTAAATGAACTCTGCCTAAAAAAAGGGGTAAGAAAAGCCTTTGGACAGTATGCTGAAGTCCTTGATCAAGAGGTGCAGACCATCCTTGGAAAAGCAAGTAGGATTGTGGATCATGTTGTCTCAAGGTGACACATACAAGACCTCACTGGAATCTCTCTAGCAATTTATCCAATTGTTGAAGCCAAATACCTT
Organism: Protopterus annectens; assembly: GCF_019279795.1. NCBI lineage: Eukaryota > Metazoa > Chordata > Ceratodontiformes > Protopteridae > Protopterus > Protopterus annectens. The sequence goes on along the minus strand of NC_056742.1, from coordinate 27,101,906 downwards.
GAACAGGTGTTAGGATATGTTATTCACAAGGATGTGTTATTCACAATTCACCTATAGAAAGGACAGTAATGTCACTTTGAATAAAATGATTTTTGGTAAATAGCTACATGAAAAAATGTCCTATTTTAAAAAAATAGAAATGTGCAGAGCATCTGAGCCTAATTTTGGGCATGTGTTCAAACAAGATGGCATGCACTTGTCAAGATAAGGAAAGAGGAATTTTGTAACAGATACTTTGCAAAATTTTGACAAACACAAGGCAGGATTTTTTGCTAGCTCTAAACATTAACAGTTCACAGATGGCAAAGTTTGATGCATCTTTAATGGTTTTTAATGTTAGGAGTACTAATAATATTTCTTATTTGAAAATTTGCTACATTACCACATGATTTATGTTATTGTTTGTGAAACATGGTTTAAGAGCAATGACTGGAAACCAGTTCTGTCAGAATATAAAAGTTTTTACTGTAGCAGACATTGCAGTAGTGTTGTTGCCTCACAGCAAGAGGTTCTCCCATTCGATTCTCGGCTGGAGTGCAGGGAGTGCCTTCTGTGTGGAGTCTGCATGTCCTCCCCGTGGTTGGGTGGCATTCAAAAGACATGCGTAAATGGGCATGCCTTTGTTGAAGGTTGGACGTCAAGCTGGCACCTCAACGTTTGTGAAAATCTACTGCCAATCATTAGCGGACCGGAGGTCCGCTGTGGCGACCCCTAACCGGGAAAAGCCGAAAGACAGCAACAACAACTGTAGCAGACATTCCAACCAAAAATTATCTGGAGGTGTTATTACAGGCAGTACAGATAGTTATGTGACCTCTGATTATTACTTGTTTAATGATTACACCAATGTTATAGATTGTGTAACTGTGACAATAAAAACAACCACAGAACATATAACAATTATTGGAGTGTATAGACCACCAGAGTCTAGTGATGATGACCTAAAGAAATTCATGCATTTCTTGCATAAAACAAAAGAAAGAATACTAGTGGCTGGGGACTTAAATTTATCAGGAACAGACTGGAATAATATTGATTCAACAACATTAAAAATGATATTATTTACTATGTATGTTTAGGAACAATAATTGCTTCAGATTGTGAAAATATGCTACCAGGGAACAGAACATACTTGACGTTATTTGTGTTCTTAATGAAATTATTGTTATTTCATGTCAAGTTTTACCACTGTTGATGTACAGTGATCATGGGGTTATTAAAGTTAATTAGTTAGTAGGAAATTTTGCCAAAATGAAATCTAAACCAATGCACAGAAGATTAATAACAGATTATATGGAAGCAAAACAGTAACTATGAAAAACTAATTGGACTGAAGCATTCAGTGGAGAAACTGCAGAAGAAATGTGGAAAGTTTTGAAAGGGAAATTGAAGGATATATTTCCATAAGAACAAGCTCCTTGATTAAGTTGAAAGACAAAAAATATAAGAAATGGAAAAGGGGTTGAACTACAACTTTGAAAACTGAAATAAACAAGCTTGTTAAAGAAATTAAAATAGTTTGAGACAAGATAAAACAAAGAAAATTTATATAAAGATATTGAGCATAATAGAAACTTAAGATGTGGAAGTAGTAAATACATACATATTGATAAACTGTGTGTAGATTCTAAAATTTATCCTCAGACACAACAGATTATAGATAAGTTTACAAATTCTTATGCAAAACAGTTTGACTCCACAAAAGGGGGGGGGTGTTCAATTGTATTAGTGGCATCCAGGTAACAGCAGATACTGAAATAAAAATTAGATTATATTAAAAAAGAACTATGTAATCTGGATCCAAACAAAGCACATGGAGGAGATGAAATAAATAATAATGGCCTAGGAACACTTCAGCAAGAAGTTACAGTACCATTATATTCATTATTTACTAGGCTGTACAAATATGGGGAGATTCCTCAAGACTGAAGACATGCACTTACTAAATGTGTCTTTAAGGGAAAGGGGAGTAGGGCAAACCCAGAGTCATGCAGAATAAATAAAAAAACAACAGGCAACAGACTAAAAAAACTGAAGAACTTTAATAAACTGCAGCACCTCAACAGAACGCCTTCAAGGAGTAAAAAAACATTAATAAAACCAGTATATATACAACCAATCAAGAATATATAACCAATAAACTGATTAATCAAGCAATTAAGATTAACAAATCAGGGACTTCCAATTATATTCTGAGTTTAAGCCTAGGGGGTGTTAAAGTACCATATTTTAAAATATAAACAGTTTTTTTAAATGACAATTTATCCTTAAGTAAAACATTTTCACCAAATTTAAATACCACTTGTTCCATGATAGTACCCTTTAATTAAGAAAAATCATCATGATGATGTACAAATTGCAAGGCTAAAGAACTCTCTAAATGTTATTTATTAATGTCTCTAATATGTTCCTGAAGCCTCGGTTTAAAGGCTGTTTTACTTTCTGCTAAATAGAACAGCTTTACACAGGCATTTAAGTGCATAAACAATAAGACTATTAAGCCTATTTCATGCTATGGAAAATAAAGAAGTTATTATGGATAAGTTATTGTCAGAATTGGAAAGGCTGGAACTTGAAAACTTATATCAGCATTCATATATTGAAAATAATCTATTACTGCCTATAACATGATTTTCTATAACAGTATAATAACAGCTATGAATGTAAAATTGTGTTGTGATGTAATTTATACAGATTTAACTTCAGCATTTGACAGGGTCATACACAAGGCATTAATAAATTAGAACAACTAAGTATTAATGATAAATAGCTGCATGGATTCAAATAGGACATGGCAAGTATCATACAGCAATTGGACAGGTGAAAATCTTAGTTAAGGACAGTTTGTTCCACATGGTCTATCCTAGGCCCATACTTATTTCAATTGTATCTTTCAGATCTAGCTTTTTCATCTGAGGTGTTCTATAGTATATGCAGATAACTTGAAATTGGGTAAATTGATCATGTGTTACAGATAGGGCAAGTTTGCAAAATAACTTGACTAAATTGACCATTTGGGTATAGAAAAATAATATGCTGACAAATATATCAAAAACTAAGCATACGAGATTTGGGAGACATAAACTGAAAGGTGAATATTTAACACAGCACACAGTGCTCAAACCTATAGAGTCATTTAAGGACCTGGATATATGGGTAGATCCAGCTTTGAGTTCTTCTAGTCATATCAACCAATTGGTTAATGATAGTTATAGAATTATAGGTCTATAAAAAGATTTATGAAGTTTAGGAAATCAGAAATTATGAAGTCATTGTTTATTAGTTACATTAGACCCAAACTTGAATATGGAATAACAACATGGAAACCTTATAAGAAACCATGCATGAGTAAACTGGAAAGAGTACAGCAGAAATATATCAAGACCATCCATGGATGTGAAAATTAAAGTTATGATGAAAGACTAAAATATCTGAACTTGTATAATGTTTCATATAGATATTTAATAGGAGACCTTATTCTGGTATGTAGGGCATTTAGAGACAAAATCTGTGAATGTTTAGAGTTATCAGAAAGTAGTAAAGAATCATGAGACAACCTATGTAGAAAATTCTGTTAAAATGAGAAATGTACTAACTGGTTCTCTGAGAGAGCAGCTGATGCATGGAATAAACTGCCAAATTACATTAAATCCAAGAAAATGCTCAGCAAACGGGTACCTCTTCAAAAATATTTATGGTAGATAATCCAAATCACACGGAAAGCAAGCAAAAACTCCACCAATTGAGGATTAAGCCACCATAAGCGCTTTCGTCCCCAAAAGTACACATAAACATGGAACTTCATCAGATGGCAGAACAAAGACATCATATCCTTTAAATACATTTATTATGTGAAATCACTTCCCCCAGAAGGACAAATAAGTAAATAATAACCACAACTCATACATTATTTTAAAAGTCAGCAATTATAAATAATGTGTGTGTATTTATGTATGCATCCTATAAAATGGCATTTTTTTAAAGTATATGTTAAAAGGTATAGTAGAAAATAAAAAATATATATTTTTTTTAATAAAAAGTACATCATACAAGTAACATATATAGCACTACCATGTAAAACAGTTTAAACAGCTCTGTGCCATGCAATTGCTCAAATACAACCAGCAAAGAGACTTAAAAGACTTAATGACAGTGTTTCCATTTCTAGCTTATTAAAGCTAAAAGCACTGCATAGATGACTAACATAGGTTTTCTATTCTAGTTTTCCCTGTTGGGTTTGCTGGTTGTATTTGAGAAAATGCAAGGCACAGAGCTAATTAAGCTGTTTTAAATGGTAGTGCTATATATGTTGCTTGTAGGATGTACTTTTTATAAAAAAAATATATATATTTTTTATTTTCTACTATACCTTTTAACATATACTTTTTTAAAAAATGCCATTTTATAGGGTGCATATATATATATATATATATATATATATATATATATATATATATATATATATATATTTTATGGTTTAATTATTTATAATTGCTGACTTTTAAAATAATGTATGAGTTGTGGTTATTATTTACTTACTTGTCATTCTGGGGGGAAGTAATGTCACATAAATGTATTTAAAGGATATGATGTCTTTTTTCTGCCATCTGATGAAGTTCCATATATATGTGTACTTTTGGGGACGAAAGCAGTTATGGTGGCTTAATCCTCACTTGGTGGAGTTTTTGCTTGCTTTCCATGTGATTTGGATTATCTACAATAAATATTTTTGAAGAGGTACTCGTTTGCCGAGTGTTTTCTTGGATTGTGTGGTTTTTGGACTTTCTTGTTTCAAATTACATTAAAGCCAGCACTAGTTTAGATATTTTAAAAAACAGCCTAAACACTTATGGAAGCAACTGTTTTGGTATATTGGCAGAATAGAAGGGCATTGATGCTCATGCTTGAAATATCTATATGTATGTAATGAATTTTCTTTCAATCTGATCATCATTTCGGAGAGGGGAGGATATCACTCAAACCAGAGTCTCATCCTTGATGGAAGCATATGTAGCCAGTTCCAACAAGTATCTCTGTGTGTCTTTCATAGGTTTTCCTTCAAGATAGACTATAATCATGTCATAGTTATACTTATCAGAAGAGAAGGTTTTATGGGCTCTAGAAATACCAGCAATTCTTGCTCCAGAGAGACAACTTATTGTAAACCTGACCTTGTCCAGCCCAGTGGGTATAGAATCAGTGTTCCTAATAATGGACTCACCAATTACTACAACACTTCCAAAAGTTGATTTATTCTTGTTAGGCTCAGGGTCACTTTGTTGCCTATGGCATGCTACTGAAGGAGAGCGTGTAGCAGAAGTATTTAGGGGGATTCATTAATGCCTACTCTTATGAGTTACAGGAGGCTTAGGTAGTGATTTGTTAATGTTATTGGTGTATGACTGTTTTGCACTTATAATATAAGGATGCTGCATCTGTATGAGTGGATTGAAACACAGTGATACTCACTGCATGCATGAGATTTTGAGAGAACTGCTTCCATATCAGCTATGTCTTTGTAATTCTCACAGAAGGAATCAATTTGAATGAACAAGATTTCATTGTCATTGAACATGAGACAGTTATTACATGTTTTTGTCAAAAGTCAAATATTTGCTAGCAATAGCAGTTAAAGAAAGGGCTTCAAGAATGGAAGCAAACGGCTAGTGGAAATTAGGACAGTATTCCTTCAGTGTATTCCGAATGTTTGTTACACAGGATTTATGGGTAGCATCAAATGTGCTTTTATTCCCATTTTTTCATATTCTTGCAGTTGGGCAACATCAGTTATGCAGCTAAGTCCCTCTCACACATTTGTTTTGTGCTGCAAAACCTCCTGTTGTTCTACTAAAATATTAAGTAATGTACAGTAATATTTACAAGTTCTGGTGTCTAGTGCACCCCCCTAGTATTTCATTAGTGTAGGGGAGTTTACAGGTATAGCAACCACTCCGTACATACATGCATACATAAACACACACGCACACACACACACACACACACACACACACACACACACACACACACACACATGAGACCACTCATACATCAGCATACACTTACATATGCAACTGCATACATGCACAAGAACACACACACACACAACTCACCACTAACTGTCCACTAAACTTCCCAAAACTTCTCTGCAATGCAGTCTCAAACATTTAAATGAATGTGCAAATGCCATCCTTTCTCCAAGTTAATTAACTCAGCTGGCCATGCTAACTTACACAGCTATATGCTTCTCTTAGTCCTTCGATTGTTTAAATGCCTTACTGCAGGGAATTCTAGGGAAGAGTACATTGCTAAATAGCATAACCTGCTTCACTGAAAATCCTAATTAGCATGTAGCATGGCTACGGAGATGGCCCACCATAGTGGACCTACATAATTAATGGGATCACTATAGTGAGCCTGTCCCTGAATCAGAAAGTGCAGCTGCCAGAGGTCGCAGCCTATCTTATGGTTTATAACTTGTAACAACCCTTTTTGAATATCACCATTTGTGAATATGTGCTTGCTGAATTACATAGTTTCACTTGACAAACAGACTAATGAGTTTTGCCAAGGTAATCTATCTATATGTTTATATATCTATATCTATATCTATATATATATATATATATATATATATATATATATATATATATATATGTGTGTGTGTGTGTGTGTGTGTGTATGTATCTATATCTATATATATATATATACATATATATATATATATATATATATATATATATGGTTTCATATGAAACCATCGAATTGACATTACGTCGAGTGTCACAACATCGAGACTACTACATCGAAAACTGATATCAGCGAAAACGGAATTCGTCGTGTTACACAACATCGACTTTACGAAATATTTAAAAAAGTGGTAACAAACATAAATTGTAAGCAATACTCTAGAAATCGCAAACATATTTGATATATAGCATACTGCAAAGAATATGTAGAACGTACTCCATATCCGGTGCATGCACATATCCGGTGTATGCAAATATTTCACAGGTGTTTTAGTGAAGGAGATAATGACAAACTGCAATGGTCTATAAAAATATACATGATCAACACAGTGATGTTATGAAATTGTTTGATGTAGAATATTTTGATAAAGCCGTGTTCAGGTATTTGTTTACGTTCGTTCGTTGTATATATGTGCAATTTAAGTGGATAAACTTGCTTTTGGCAATGCAGTTTTTAGTTTGAAGTGGGACGAAACACTATTTGGATTCTTAGTTGAAAAGTATACGTTCATAAGAGACTACTGCTGCTGGTGTACTAATTTAAAATATGGATATTATAACACAGGGGATATCTACGTTTGCCGGAGATCATTCTTTGTTTACTATATGTGACTCTGAAAAAGTCATGGGCGTGTTTGTGTTTTTACTTTCGATGTTGTCAAACTCGACGATTTCCGTTTTCGCTGGTTTCGGTTTTCGATGTAGTCGTCTCGATGTTGTGACACTCGACGTAATGTCAATTCGATGGTTTCATATGAAACTATATATATATATATATATATATATATATATATATATATATATATATGGATCTACCAAAATCGTGAAATTCAGAATGTCAAGACCACACTGCCTAAACTCCTATATCTCAAATCTTCATAACATCAGCACCATCATGGGCGTGTTTGTGTTTTTACTTTCGATGTTGTCAAACTCGCCGATTTCTGTTTTCACTGGTTTCGGTTTTCGATGTAGTCGTCTCGATGTTGTGACACTCGACGTAATGTCAATTCGATGGTTTCATATGAAACTATGTATATATATATATATATATATATATATATATATATATATATATATATATATATATATGGATCTACCAAAATCGTGAAATTCAGAATCTCAAGACCACACTGCCTAAACTCCTATATCTCAAATCTTCATAACATCAGCACCCAAAATATCGAAATTCAACAAGCAAAACCTTGCCTACCTACCCTACCCTACATAACTACTCAATACAAAACAAGCATCTACTTCTCAATGCTAAACAGGGGGCAAGACCCCAGCACCCCCCACACCACCTGCTAATTAAATATATCAACTCCAAAACTGAATTACACCAAAGAAAACAGTAAATATACCATTCCATACTACATCAACACATAAAAATAACTCATACACCACTATACTCTTATCTATAATGCCCGGTCCACATAGCACACTTACCTTTCCATTGCAATGACTAGAACGACCCCTCCACACTTCGTACAACTGCATACAAACACAACAGACCACTACCTCTTACCTTAACAGCCTCCATATCTTTTCACTATAGAACTCTGTCACCTTAAAGAGATACTGTACCATTTCATAGTATACTACACAACAATTATCTTCCTTTCGACAATTCCAGTTTGGATATTGTCAGCATTTGGCAAATACGTCATTCAGATCCCTATACTATACAACAGTGTCAGCAATCCAGCTACCTGAGGTGAAAATAGAACCCACAGCTTTCTGCAGCAAAGGCATGTGTGCTACCTTATACACCACTGACACTGCTGTGTTTGCATATAGGTAACCTACAAATTCTTTACTCAAGCCAGTTCAGATTTATCAAGGGCAACTCCAGCCTACTTAACCTTATCAACTTCTTTGAGAAAGTTACTGAAAGGCATTCAACACCATCTCATCATGAGCAAATTGCCTCACAAATAGAACCCAGGATATTAGGGTTGGTGGTGTTACCTCTTCCAAAAGACTTGTCTCTATTGGTATACCCTGTGGCTCAGTCCTTGGGCAATTTATCTTTGGCATTTAAGTCTTGGAGTTCAGAGAAAATGCTAAGCGTTTGTGGTGGATCAAGTCTGCAGACAACTGAACTTTGTACTATCATAAACTCTCCAGAAGACACTCAAATCTTCCAACAGTAACTGTTCCAGACAAGTAGCTGGTGTTAGAACTATGGGCTAAAATTAAATGACAAAAGAAGTACAATCATATCCTTTGGTAGGCATGACTTCCTTTGTAACTATCATATTGACAATATACTCCTGAAAGTTGATCCTGTAGTCAGGTATCTAGAGACTTATGTTAAAATTGAACAGTCCTTTGATCATCATGTGTCCACTATTGCAAGGAAGTCCTGCTTAATCATGCAGCTTATATTTAAAAGTGACTTCCAGTTCCAGGGATGTACTCATTCTACTGGTAAGGTTGATCTTTGAATCTAATGCCCCATTCTATATATTCCCATTAAAACACTTGTCACAACAGAAGTAGCATGGATGAAATGAATGCTTTCTTCTTAAAGAAATCATGGTCCTAAATTACAAATCCTATGCAGACAATCTCAAAGCCTTGTCCCTCTTGTCAGTATCAAACAGACTACTAATATTTGACTTCTGCCTGATGTAGTACAGCCTCTGCTGACCTTATCCTTTCAGTCATATTATACATCTGCAAGTCATATCATAGGATAAACACCTGCTCAAGGGACCTCATTCACTTCTGCAGAATAAACAGAACAGTTAGAGGAATAGTTATGTATCACAGAATCATTTTATCCACAGATCCATCTTCCATTTCACATAAAGTGAAGTACTTCTATTATTCTGTTCAAATGTAATTTGGATGAATGGATAAAAAACACAAAATAACTCCCAGTTTAGCATCCATATCACTTGTGGATAGGGGCAACAAGTAAATATCCCAAAAAATCCTCGCTTTACCCACCTCTGGGTTACTCATAAATAAAATATAAAGGCTAAAACTACCAAGGAAATGTAAGGTTAGGCTTCCTAAGATCATCACAGATTAATACCTGATAGGTTACTATGAACCTACATAAATATTTGACTACAAGCAAAAGTTCATGTGGAAATTCCCAGAAATTGTCTTCATATTCTTTTATCTAATAAGGTGCATAGAAGTGACATCTGCCTATTATTTAAAGCAATTGCTAATCTGGCTTTCCATGTACATTTAAATTGGAAGTGTACCCTTAAGGCAGCTAACAAATAAATATCTAATAATAGAAAAAAATGATACACATCATATATAGCACCACCCAGGATTTTGAAACAATCACCATTTGCATCAATGTAAGTCAGATGTTAACTTCCATCCTTATCCAGGTGTCACCCATCCAACAGTGTTTCTCATTGTAGCTACAAACCCTTCGAACCCCACATAATATGGGTGTAATGCAAGATCTATAAGAGTGAACATTCTGTTTCATGAAAATTATCAATTAATTGGAACACAGTCTGGTAACATGGTATACCGAAGGTCATCAAATTCCCCAGTGTTATCCAGAAATATACTTTCTCAGTGAAGATTGGTTCTTCTTTAGGAGACATTCTGTATTATACCTTTCCTGTAGCTAGTGTAGTCCAGATTCAGATTTGCTGTATCCAGGACTGTATGTAAGCTTCTGAGCCCCCCCCTTAAGCATTCTGTGTTGGAGGGAAGCCTTCTAGCTTATCAGTGGGAGTGGTAAGCACTAGGTAACCAATCTACCACATAAGGAGTGGTTCTGGCCCAGAAATTGTAGTTATTGGCCATTTGGGCAATTTTTCCATCTCTCTGAACTTTCTGATTTAAAAGCCCACATTTGCACTTGTTTCCCCCCTTTCCTGTAACTAGTTTAGTCCAGGTACAGATTCTTACTTTTAGCACTTGAATTTGCTTATCCATGATCAGCACTTGTTCAGAATTTGTAAGCAGTAAATAACCTACTAATTATTACAGCACTCAACCTTCCTCATTACCTAGAGGAAAACAGTTTTGGTACTTACTTTCCTCACTTGCTTAGAGAAAAACAGCTCTTGTACTCACTTTCCTCACTTATCTAGAGGAAAATAGTTTTTTTATTCAGGCATGTCCAAAGGTCAGCTCCCAGTGTTCTCTCCTGTCTATCTGATGAATCTGGGCATCTTGAGGCAATGTAGAAATTGCCTCATGTACACAGATAACCCTCTCCTCCTACCACCCAACACTACAACCTGTGAGAGATGCACTTATCTAGCCAAACTGGAGGTAAAGCTCTCTCCAATCAAGACTGAACTTGACAGTCAAGAGGAGAAGGTAAACACTTGCACCACACCACACTCATCACATAGCCTCACTAAATCTACACCACCAAAATCCACACAAAGAAATACAAAAACATTTGCGGAGACTCTCAATAATAATCTGCTCAAGCAACAGAGACCTCCAAAGCAGAAATGCTAGCAACCTCCACCCCCCAACACAACCCAAATGACACATAGCCCACAGACTCAGTGTGCCACTCAACCACAGCCAATAAGACAAAACAATGTACCCAACACACTAGTCATAGGCGACTCTATAGTCAGGCACACTGATGTCCCACTCACCAGGCTAAACAAGGAGAAGGTTACTGTCAGCTGCCTGTCGGGTGCCAGGATCAGCCACATAACCCACGCACTCAGGTCACTCCACAACAAGTACAAATATGACTCTGTCATTGTCCATATTGGTGAGAACAACCTGAGACGTATCTCCCTGGACTACATGAAAAGAGACATGGAAGAGCTCTCCGATCTTGTAGCCCAGTCAGGTATGACCCTAGCCCTGAGTAGCATTCTGCCATCACCCAGAATGATGCCGCAGTACAAGGACAAAATGATTGACTTCAACAATTGGCTAAGCTTCTTGCACCATTCTAAAGGGATCCAGTATCTGTCTGCCTGGGATGACATGGTTGACAGACCACGATGCTTTGCCACAGATGGCCTGCACCTGTCACCCCTGGGATTCCGGATACTGGCTAAGGTTCTTGCCACCCCTAGTGCCTTTTTTAGGCAAGGTTCAAATGACAAATTCACCACTGTAACAGGAACAGGCAAGCAAAAACTGAGGGTGATGCTACTCAATGCCAGAAGTCTAAATCTCAAAATGCAGTCACTCGAGGCACTCCTTAAAATGGAGAACATTGATATCTGTGCAGTGACTGAGACCTGGTTCAAGGCTCCAGAGAGCACCCCTGCACTACCAGGCTATAACTCATACCACACTTTTCGGCCATGTAACCTGGACCGGAACACCAAAGGTGGAGGTGTATCCATATTCATTAAGGATATCCACATCTCCAGGCTAGTTGCTCAGCATAATGCAGCCGAGGTTATCCAAGTGCAACTAACTCTGGTCAAAACTGCAATCCAATTTGTAGCTTGCTACAGATCACCCACCATGCCCCAGGATTCCCACTCCTCTTTTTTTGATGTACTGGAAAATATTAGGGTTCAACCTAACACCCTAATGATAGGTGATTTCAACTACCTCACCATTAACTAGGAAAACTACTTATGTACCAACTCCTTCGCTCAATGCTTTCTGGAATTCATAAACTCCAATGCCCTGGATCAATTTATCCACACCCCCACCAGGGGCAACAATATCCTAGATCTAGTCATTACCAATATGAATGACCGGTGTTCCACACCTGAAGTTAATGCCTCATTGGTCCGATCCGACCATAAGCTAATTATCCTAGATATCCACATCCTACCTCCACCCCACATTAAGGAAATTATAATAAAAATTTTCTCCAAAGCCAACTTCATGCTTCTTAACACAGAAGTGGTGAACTTCATGACACCCATGCAGATGGACAATACAGTTATGACTACTGAATCCTACACAATTGCACTTTATAAGAACTTACATGAGTGCATGGATCGTGCTATCCCAAACAGAACCAAGATGCTATCCTCCAAAAAAAGGAAGCCAATCTGGTGGTTCCCTGCCATAAACAAACTGTACAACAGAAGGAAGAAACTCTTGCAAAAGAGAGTAAAATCCCACGAGTGGAGGAGCTCCCTGGTCAGCCTCAGTAAGAAGATGCAGTCCCTGATAAAATCCTCCAAAGCTAGTTACAAAAACAAAAATGCCACTGATTCTAAAGACAACCACAAAGCATTCTATAGCTATGTCAAGAATCTGAATGGCAACACTTCAGATCTGCTCTGAATTACAGCACAATGGCACTAAATATACAGACCCAACTGATATTGCCAACATCCTGGCAGATAGGTTCAGTGCTAACTTTACCCCCCTCTCACCCCCTAAAGAGCCCATCTCTATACCAGAGGAATGCAAAGTTCCTGTAATCACGGCTTCACAGGTAAAAACCACACTCTCCATAGCCAATAACACAGCATCCATGGAACCAGACAACATCCCAGGCTGCGTTCTACACGAACTACAGAACGAACTGGCACCCCACCTAAGTACCATGTTCAGTCATAGCCTCACCTCAGGCTTTGTGCCTGCTGAATGGTGCACAGCAACGGTTATCCCACTCCACAAGGGGAGAGCCACCATGGACCCCGGGAACTACCGCCCCATTAGCCTGATGAGCCTGGACTGCAAGGCCATGGAATGTATCATCATGGAACCTATAAACAAAGACAGTGGTAATCTCCAAACTCTGGATCCCACCCAGTTTGGGTTTGTAAAAGGCAGATCATGTCTCCTAAACCTGATAGACTTCTTTGAGGCAGTCACAAAAGCAGTTGACAAGGGTAAGGTGATTCAGGCAGCCTATCTAGATCTTGTCAAGGCTTTTGACACCGTCTCCCACTCTGGAATTATAGATAAACTCAATAAACTAGGTATAAATCCCTATGTCACAAGATGGGTTGCCAACTGGCTCACTGACAGAACCCACACTGTGAAAGTAGCAGACTACAAATCCGACTTCAGACCAGTGACAAGGGGAGTACCACAGGGTTCAGTCCTGGGTCCTCTCCTGTTTGGTATCTACTTCTCTGAAGTACAGGCTAACACAGAAGGTCTTTGGCTAACGAAGTTCGCAGATGACTGCAAACTAGGAGCCATAATCGAAACTCCTAACGATGTGGACATCCTACAAAAGGGCCTCACTGAGACAGATGTCTGGTGTCAAAGCCATGGCCTCAAGCTCAATGCCAAAAAGTGCATTGTCATCCCCTTTGGTAAAAACTCTGTACCCATGAGCTACAACATAGGTGATAGTATACTTAACACCGAAAGTGTGATAAGAGACCTTGGGACACAGGTGGACAGTAGTCTCTCCTTTGATAATCACATCACCACAGTGGTCAGGAAATCCTTCTATGTGGCACACCTCATCACAAAAGGTTTCTCATCCAGAAAAAAAGAGGTAATTGTTTTCCTCTACTCATCACTCATTAGACCCATTATAGAGTACAATGCCCCTTTTGGTATGTACCTCACAAGACATCTCCAACAACTGGAAAGGCAGCAGAAATACCTCACAAAGAGGATTACCAGCCTCAAACAGATGCCCTACGCTGACCGTCTCAAAAAATTCCAGCTTTACTCCGTCGCATATCACCTACTCGGAGGTGATCTCTGCCTAACATACAAAGCTGTGTCAAACCCAGAGCTGTTGGACATGCTCCACTTAAAGAAATCCCAATCTCTCCGAGCTACATGCTCAAGGGACCTAAACCTTGTCACCACAATAAACAGAACATGCCGGAGGGATAGATTCCTGTCCCAGAGACTTCCCATACTCTGAAATAAACTACCTATCTATATCAAACAAAGCTCCTCATTAGCACTCTTCAAGAAAAATCTTAATGATTGGATGGGAAATAGGAAATTCACCCCAGGGATCACCTCTGTGGCTCTGCTCGACAGTGGCACAGGAAAATAATTTTCTTGGGTGGTAAAAGCCAGGGTACCTTTTTGGCTGGGCTTGTATAGGCCCCAGTGCCGATAGCCTAGTACCTACCTATGAACCTATAAGATTGCTGATATCAGAACTGTACAGAATAACTCTGCTCTGTCTTCTCGACTTCTAAACTCGTTCAATAATCAGGAACAAGGAACAAAATCAGAAACTGCTTTTGAATATTTATCTTATATACTTAGAAAGTTGATAGAATAACAAGTTTTGCATTATCAAGCATTTTCTGAAGTATGCAAAATGTGAAACTCACATGCCTGCCATTACGTAGTGATAAAACACTGTCCCTTTTGGGGCCCTTACCCCCACTCAAATTTTTTTGGCTTAGTCCAGAATTCTTGAGCAAAGTAATTGAGCATTTTTTGGTCTGTTCCTTGAAAATGTTGTTGCATTCAGGCAAATTGCTGTGAATTACATTCATCATATAATGTCAGTCATGTGAGATTCAGACTTTGAGTCCTTCAGAAAATGCTTGCTAATGCAACTTTCTAAATATATAACAGAAAGATTAAAAACATTTTTGTGACTGTTAAGTCTTTGTCTCTGATTCTTGAGCTAAGAGGTTGGCAGTGTATGTGGGGTGTGAGGTAGGATACACTATATGGTTCTCACAGTAGTGATTTGAAATATACTTCTCAGTTATTATTTATGTACTTTTTTATTCATTTTATCACAAGCAAACATCTGAATATATAAAGGGTCTGTGATGGCAAACATATGTGTGTTTATGTTTTTGTTTATGTGTGTATCCTTCATCCCAGGCTAGTTATGATGTAATGGACAGAATTGATTTCAGTAAGTGGGGACTTCATCATATGAGCCATGTTTTTTGGGCATGATCCTTGGTTTCTGTGTTTTGTTGACTGTTGAAAATGTTTTTTTTTTTGTTTGTGTATAAACTGCACAGCATACTGTCTGTAAGTTAAATTTTAAAATATTAACTATGAATGAATTTTTAATTTAATATGTTTTTGCAGGCACTAAGACATGAAATGTTCTATACTGGGCTGCAAGAGTTTGGTATTTATTGCAAATGATTTAAGGCTATGAGCTATTAACAACTATGTCCGGTAGTGAAACTTGGACTCTCTCAGCCTTTGGCTCTCTACTGTGAATCTAGCCATGCCATTTCATTAAACAGTCCTCCTGGGCTGCCCCTGAAAAGAGATGCTTGTTTCAAGTAGGTTATCCCTAGCTGTTAACAAATGCATTACATTTGTCTTTTGAATACCTGTACCCTTCAGACAGACCCTAATTATTGCATCAATGTATGCTATTTGACTATGAATCCCTGCACATCTATTTAGTTTAATGGACTGCAACATGCATTATCAATGAGTGTGGGTTTCAAAGGAAGAGAAGGTTATTGTTCATGCTGTCTATATCAAAAGAAGAGTGTTTTTATTTTGTTCATTGGCTGTCAGTATTTTTATTTTCATGTTTTAAATTAATGTTTTAAATTAAATCCAAATCTCTGATCATTGTAAAATTTGTTGTTCTGCTTTCGGCTTTTCCCGGTTAAAGGTCGCAACAGCGGAACTCCGGTCCGCTAATGATTGGCAGTAGATTTTTTACGGGTGCCGAGGAGCCAGCTTGACACCCAACCTTCAGCGAAGGCACGCCCATTCTGCGCATGTCTTTCGGATGCCTCTCAACTGCTGGGAGGACATGCAGAGTCCACACAGAAGGCACTCCAGCCGAGAATCGAATGGGAAAACCTCTTGCTGTGAGGCAACAACGTTACTGCTGCACCATCGCAGCTTTGATCATTGTAAAAGTAAAGAACAAAATAGTATGCATATGGATAGGTTTCAACAGTGTTTTATGGTAACTGTGAAGTGACAGACAAGTAATGGCTGTAGCAGAGACAGTCTGGTACATCTGTATTGGCTATTATTGTTAAGAAACTGCACATGAGTATGTAGCCTCCTACATATGCCCTATGTTTTCATTTTTGCTTCTTTTAATCCAGGTAAATGAGGAACCCAGCAGCATTGACTGGTTAAGTGACTTACTCAAAGTCACACAGTAAGCAAATGGAGGTAGAAAGAATCAAACCTTGTAACTCTGGCTACAGGAAACAGTTCATTTACAGCCATAATCTTCTGCACTAACTGCTATACATTCACTCATGTCTTCATCTTCTGATAAATCACTAAGGTTTAAAAATCACTAAGGTCTGTAGTCAGTAATAGCAGAATAGAGTTAATAGTTTTTCTTGTTCAAAGGTTAAGAAAATGCATGTTGCTACAATCCCATTATTATGTTAACTTTGTACTTGAATTAGAGTAGTTTGCCTCTTATTGGATTCCAGTTGTGCAGCACATCACTGATTTTGCCTTATATTTATGCCTTGTCCCTCAATAACTTCTTTTTTGGTAAATCACTGAGGATTACTCTCAGTCGAAAAGTCCAGTTATTATAGCATACCTCTCAACTTTTGTAATGCAAAAAATCTGGTCAATGTCCCAAAAATATGGACAGATTTTAAATATTGCTCTTAAAAACTTAGAAAGCTGCTAGAATAATAAGATTTTTGTTAGCATGCATTTTCTGAAGGGTATGAAGCCTGAAACTCAAATATGTCATTGTTAAATTAATTCATTCCTCGATATTTGCCAGAAAACCAAAGATTTTATGAGGAGCAGACCACATATTTGAGCCAAACATCTGGGCATTCTGCGAAAATCAGTATAGTTGAGAGGTATGTTAAATTGCAGTTTCATTGTTTTATTGTAAACATTCACACAATGGTCATTGTTTTGTTAACATTTTTGGCGATTTTGAGTTGTGTGATACCTATGTTGATGAACTGCTTCCTGCAGCTAAAGGTAGCGGGTTTGAATCTTTTCACCTCCATTTGCCTTCTTTGTCACTTTAAGTGAGTCATTTAACCAGACAGTGCTCCTGAGTCATCCGTGGTATAAAGGCCACTTTGCCCATTGAGTTTATCTGGTTAACGAATATATAAAGTAGCACTGAAAAGTTGTCCCTTTTTGTCACCCATTAGTTTTTGCTTTGTCTGGACATCTTGAGCAAATAAACTGAGAGGTATTTTGGTCTGTTCCTTGTAAAATGTGCAGCTTCTCTTAAATTGCTGAATATTGTGGTAACTAAATAATGACACACACATGATTTTTGGATTTTGAATCCTTCAGGAAATGCTTCTTAATGCAAAGCTTGTAATTCTACCAACTTGATAAATATATAAGACAAATATTTAAACACTGTTCCTGATTTTGTTCCACATTTTTGATTATTGAGTTAAGAAGTTGAGAGTATAGCAGGGAGTTGCACTGTATGGGTATGATATCAGCAAGCGGGGATATATTTCTGTGTCATTATTTATTAATGTATTTATTCACTTCATCTCAAGTTGTAAATATCCGAAGTATACAGTCATACAAGTGGTTGTAATTGATGTGTGTGTGTGTGTGTGTGTGTGTGGGGGGGGGGGGGGGTGTCTGTCTGTGTGTGAGTATATGTGTGTGTGTGTGTGTGTGTGTGTGTGTGTGTGTGTGTGTGTGTGTGTGTGTATGCTCACACATGCATGTGGGTCAAATAACAAACTATCAGCAATGTAGTTGGTAGAATGATGTAATAACTGAGATGAGGAGAAAGGCTAAAGTAATTTGTTAGCAAGAATTTGCAACTAGAGATGTGAAGAGAAAATATGAGAATAATGAGTTTATTTTATTTATGTGTGTTGGGTCTGGGACTTTTTCAACTTACTTTCAAGATTAACATTTCAACATAACATATTGCAACTGCTGTATAAAAATTCTGCTTACAATAAATGTAAAAGAAAATGTTTACATTGTAACCAAGTGACTGTTCAGGCAAGTAAAACAAAAAAAAAAAAAAAGTAAAGAAAAACACTTGGAGTATCAAAGAACTTTTTATATGTATAAAGTTCACAGATTGACTATGCTGCAAGAATTTTTCCTAGTAATTAGTAAAATTGCCACATTTTACCCATCCGTTCCAGATGATACAGTAGTACTTTGCATTGTAAAGATGGAAAGTTGACGATGACTGCAGTTTCTTTAATTCTTTGCTTGTTAGTTATCTGATATTACAAGGCCACTCTTTTGCCTGTATTGCGTGATTGTGTGATATTGACTGGAGTAGATTGTGTGAGTGTGTGCATATGTGTGTATGCTTATTTATTTATTTTTTGTGGGGGGGGGTTGTTGATCTAGGGGTTTATACTTTTGCAAATTGAGTTGTTTCTCCTGAGAGTCTTGAAAGGTAGATGAACTGGATATGTGATAAAACAATATACAGGAACATTTTAGCCATGCTGTGAGTTTCTCCCCTAGTTTTTAGTAAATGCTCCACATTTTGCCCATTTGTTCCACCTTATGAGAGGTAGTAGAGTCTTCCATATTTTGAAAATGAAAAGTTAACTATGGCTGCAGATTCTTGCTGATGCTCTGGTTGCTATTTTAATGTCAAACCAATGTAGTTTTAATGATCTCACTCAAAACTACAAATTCATAAAGTTTTCTGCTGAGACATATGCATAGATAGTTACAATAACTGCATCATTTAAAATCTCATCTATCCAAAAAAGTATTCAAATCTTAGAATGGGTTATTGTATCCAGTGATTCACTTTCAAGTGTGACCCATACCTCTGAAATGGCCCTATTTTTGTAGAATGTCCCTGCTTTTTTCAAATATTCATCTGGCCTGTCATAACATGATTGATTTTCTGGTAAATCACCCATGATTACATTCAGTCAGTAATATCAGTCAGTAGAGTTTTATGCTTCATTTTGCTCAAAACGTTTTCTATTAACTTTTTAAATTAATTAGAGTAATATTTAAAAAAATGTTCCTGATTCTATCCTCCGCCATTATTTTTGACTTTGTCCAAACTTCTTAACCAAATCAGTTGAGAGGTATGATGCTATTCCAAACATTCAAATCTAAATGACTTCTAATGGCTGTATTTCAGTAAACCAGAAGAAGACAGTTAGCTGGTCTGCGCTGCTGCATTTGATTGACACTGTTTTTGTCTTTCTCAGTGATGTTTTCTCTTTTCCTTTTCTTTTTTCTTTTTTTTTTTGGGGGGGGGGCTGGATAACTGATACTTTTATTTGTAGTCTTTCCTTGGAACAGAAGGTTGTAAGTCCTATTTCTGTGTGAGCTAGTAGAATTAATTTTCCAATACTGACAACTTAGTGCAGCACTGCCTGAATTGGTGGTAGCTCAGGTGCTTGTAAAAGATCCCACAGCACCTATCAAAAAGAGTAGGGGGGAGATCTCCATATGCTGGCCAAATTTCCCTTAGAGAGTATGAATACCACCTTGGTTCTTCACTAAAAAGAGACTATTGTCCTAGTGGGGCTAACCTGGTCAACAAAAAGTATAATAAGCAAATTATGGTTTCCGCTACATCTCAGTTATTTCATTATGTCTTTATACTCTATTTCAAAGCATCAGAATTAGTAAGTTGTTATGTTTATTATATTTAAATGTACCTCACACTGTAAGGTGATCTTGGAATCCCACGCTCCAGATATTTCCCTTTCAATGAGTCATGATTAACATAAGGAATTTTTTTTTATATTTCCATGTAAATAGAATGGCAGAAGTGTGAATCACGTATTATCATTTACACTTTTTTGCTTAAATTACTCTAATTTGTGATCTCAGAGCAGACTTTTGCCTCTTTAGTAGTAGTTGTAAATGCTCAACAAAACAAACTAGATGAACTGCACAATTTAAGGCATCTAGTTTTCAGTACAAAGGCTGACAAGGCCCTCTCCTAGATTCTACCTGAGATGTCAAACTATCATAGTACTCCAGGAACTGTTTACTGACCATAATCGTTTGCAGATATTTAAACTAGTTTGCTATTCACCAATGTCTGTAGTGGGATGGTCTGTCTTTTATATTGAATGTTGGTAAAATGTGTCATATTTGTTTTAAAATATGTCTTCACAATGATGCACACAGGACTTAAGTCCAACTTCCTCTTCCTGAATTTGGAAAATAATATCTTTTTTTTCAATCTACCGAGGCACAAATTTTGCTAAGCATGACATTTTCCTATCTCTGTTTCACTGGTAGCTACTCACTTGACTTGCTACACTGGAATATACCTGCACATGATCCAAAGCATGCCCCAGGATTCAGTTAACTCAGTGTAGGGTTCGTGTAGAGCCTACACAGAGTGTTATCGTGTACAGGAAGTAGTGCCTGTGGGCAGTGGTGGTATGCAGTCAATATTAATTTAGCTTTGGATGCTTAAACAAGGTTTTGCAGTGCACACCAGTGCATCTGACCATGAAACATCTCCATGAATGCAAATAGCACTTCCACATACCTCTCATCTGTACAGTCTTTCCTAGAATGTCCAGATGTCTGCCTCATATTTTTGGCCTGTTACTTTGGTTACTGGCAAATCATTGTCAAATCTTTGAGGACTGAAGTCAGAAAATAATGATAGACATTTCAGATTCAGACTTCATACTTTACAGAAAATTCAAGCTAATGCAAAACCTGTTAGTCTATTGACTTTCTAAGTCTGTAAGAGCAATATGTCAAAATTGTCCCTATTTTTGGGCCTTTGTTCCCCCCATTATATATGGCTTTGTGTAATTGTTTAATCTTTTCCCCTTTTTTATTTTGTATATATTTTTTTATTTTTCTTCTGAGGTTTGCAGGATGCACCACCTGCTGCTAATGGCTTTGGCTATGCTTACTTCATTTGCACAACTGGACAACCTCTGAATCAGACTTGACCCATACATCCAACAATAGAAACCAGATGCATTCAATTAATGCTTGGCATCATGCAAATCTGGTAAGTGAGACTGTGCTGCACTAATACCATGAACTTAACAATGAATACTAATATGGGGGACTACAAGTAACTAATCCTGTGGTGACAGGTGTTAAGTCTAGGACAGGAGTGCAGACAGTCCTGGGTTCTAGTACAGGGTATGCAACTTTTTCTTATACTGGTGTGACATTGCAGATTATACAAATAAAGTGCTACACAGACAAGTGTTGTCTCAACCTTCTTGTGGCAAGAGCTGTAAGTTTAAGACTACTGTACACATGGTCCTGGGTTTGAATACTTTGAATTCCATAAACATTTTACTTTACTTTAATTACTTTGTTTTTTCTACAACTCATTGTATTTACTTTCCCAGTTGAATAACAAAGTTGCACAAGTGGCTGTAAATGAAATAATCTTGAGAATGCTCACTGTCTAATTTATGATGCATTTGAAAAAGCTGCTCTCTGATTACCATTGTGCCAACAAATGCACGTGGTTTACCATGTTTGCAACTGATGTACAGAGTCGTAGCGGAGTTTGGCCTCTCACCTCCAGAGAGAGGGGTGACAACAACATAATTGTGTTGTGAAGCCAATTGGACCAAATTAAGTGTGTCAGGTAGACACGTGTGTGAAATGGAGAACTATATATGGGATGATATATGTATTTTTTTTTTTTTTTGGACAGGTGGCCTTTTTTTTTAAGGAGAGAAAGGAATGTTGGGAAGGGACATGGGCATGCCTGGGGCAGGCAAGCTAGGAAGGTTAGGAAGCATTTGCTGCCAGACAAGACATATGAGACAAGCAACAGGGTTGATGAAGGACACAAGAGTGGGGTGAACACTATGGTTGGGGTGGGGGGGGGGTTGCAAAGGTATGGACATCAAGCTTAGTAACAGTGAGAATTGAGTCCTCACCCAATGGACTTTAATCACTGTCGCTCACTGCAATGATGGCTACAGTGTCTGATGTCTGCATGTCCTTATGTAATTCAGGACAATGATGGAGAACAGTGTCCCCACTCAGTGTAGGCATGCACTAGTTGTGTGAGGCACAGTCCTACACACCATACCTAGCAGTTCATCTCGGGTGACAATATCATCCCCTCTGCCTCTGCTGACAGAGGAAACCACAGGCCTATCCTCTAGGGCACAACTACCTGAGGGTCCTAGTAGGGCAGGGGCAACAAGGGGGTTTTAGCCAGGCTTTAGCCAAGAAATGCTGAGCCTTGTTGCTGTAGCCAGTGGAGTGAGTGTAGGTGGATCATGGGGAACCAGTCTACCCTGCTGTGCTGTAATAATAAAAGAAAACATTAAAACACAATAATAAAATAAAATATTTCTGTTAAAATGTAAATAAGAAAAAAGATAAAGAAAATCAAATATTATAAATAATTATAAAAAATACAAAAATAATTAAAAATAATAAATAAACAAATAGGTACCAAAGAAATACAAAATTATACATAGCACAAAAAATAAATAAAAATAACCAAAAAGAAAAAAAAAAGAAAAGGGGTGGGCTGAGAGATAAAAAAAACAGAAAATTACTAAAGTTGTATGTGACACACAATGCACACGTATACAGTTCTATGACTATTCTGCTCGTACCTCTCCATCTCTTAGTGTAAGAAATCTGGACAAACCCACACAAAATGGAGGGCAAAGGCCCAACGATAGGGACATATTTTAAATATTACTCCTATTAACTTAAAAAGTTGCTAGAGTAACACTGGTTGTTGGAACATACATTTTTAGGAATGATTTGAAATCTGAAACTCAAACGTATGTCATTATTTAGTGACTTCAGTCCTCAAATAATCCCTGTGATTTGTCAGAAAACCACACATTTTATGAGGAACATATCAAATATATGAAATACAAATCTGGATATTCTGCAAAAATCTGATCATTTGAGAGGTGATTCTGCTACATTTATTTTCAACACTGCCAACTCTTAACAAATAACTTTTACACTGTTAAGACAACCAAGCTCATTACACATGCACAGTATATTACTGATTACATCAAGCAATCATGGATATTTGCATATACTGTACATATGAGTGTTTCAATTATACTGATGACAATCTTGAGCAGGCTATTATTGTCCCTGGTTTATAGGTCTTATGTTACATTGCAATATTGATGTAAACCTTAACAGCATTGTATAGTTGGGAAGTGTGTCTTTTGAACTGGCAGTCTTTGACTACTCTGTAATACTGGACTATTGTTTTATCCTACAAACTAATGCACACTTTTCCTTTACAAATGACAAATGCATACTCAATGTGATACAAGTGCTTAACACATTAAGCTGTATTTACTCTTAATGCTACAATAACAGTACTGTTTTTACCACTTGTTTCTCCAGCCATGCTAGTTTTACTTCATAAATTCACAGATTCATCTATCTGCATGAGCTGTGAAAAAAGAAGAACACAACAAAATACCATTAAGAATACTAATCCTGAGCAAATGTAGCTGCTAACTCTTACAAGTAGTGCCTGTTAGTGTACTGGACAAATCCTGGGGCAAACTATTCCATGCATCTGATTTGTAATCAGATCCATGATAGTGCTCCTGCAATAGCCAAGGACCATACTCATTCTTGTAGAGTCCAACAAACAGTTTGGAGTCCTGCACACCCCACCTTTGAGGCCAAAATTTCAAACACTCTCCAAAAAACACCAGACATGTCTAATGCAGATGGAGACCAATCTATAATGATGTTTCCCACCAATTCCAGTATTCACAGATAATGAGAGCATGCAGTTTTTGATTTTGTAACATTTGAAAATGGTACATGTCGCTTACCATCGAGCAAACAAAGGCAATATATTTGCATTATGGTAACCACTACAGAGATGGTAATCAATACAGACATTAATACATAAGTGCATAACTGATACAATATTAGTGTGTCAGCCATCAGAAAAATAATTATGATATAAGAAATATTAGGTCAGCTGCTATAATTGAGAGTGACTATAATGTAAAGTGGGACACCATTAATAAAGAATAGAGTCTACTGTATTTGAACCCTGGACCTTATTTATGGCAGGCCTACATTCATAGCTGTTACCACAAGAAGAATGAATAAATGTTCGTCTATGTTTAATTTCTTTGCTATTTAATGCAAAGTCACAACAGTAAAATAAAGGCTGAAATCCTTGTAATTGAACCCAAGACCACATACAGTTCAATCCAACACTTAAGATCTGCAGCCACAAGAGAAGCTACATAACCATCTCCTAGATTAGTACTCATTTTGAGGTTCATCCTATTAAAAACAGCACAATGGCACTTAGCAGGTATATGTCAGGCATAATTGCATTAATGGAATGTATCTAATGTCTATTTTTACATGTCTGGGTCCTGTCTGCTATCTGGGTGGTCCAATCATACTGTATGTGCATTGCCACTGTGCACGCATACCAGCTGAGCATAGCCAAGGCAGTCTGTGCTAAGTGCAGCACCACACAGTGGCCCAAATATTAAGAGAAAAAACAAGTAATAACAGGCAGAAACAATAATCAATGCGTGACATACACAATATAATATGCTAGTACACATAAAATATGCCTACATATTCTGGAATTCAAATCACCAGCCAATGAACATTCAGAACACTGGATGGGTGCCTTAACCCTGTTTTTCACAAAAACACCTTTTCAGCAAGCAACAACACTCATTTAGCACACAAACAAATTAAACAGAATGTACAGTTATATTAAAGCATTGCGTTATTTATACATTTAGTGAAATGTGTATGTTTGAAAATACCGCACTTAGTGATTACACTCCCTGTTATGATTCTTGCTTGCAAATATATAGCACTGTCTTACCTTTCTATGTTCCTTGGTCATTCATCAGTTATCTGACTAGTACTCTGGGACATACAGAGTGTAAATCATTCCATATCATTGGACTTACAATTTCAAAGGATATTAAATGTGAATAATATGCTATGCAGTTACCACTTAAGGAAAGCCAGGTTGGATGTCACAAACAAGCCTTGCCTGTCCTTTTGGTGGTGGGGAGCAAAGGTGTGCTCCTACTATGGCACTAACAAGACTGTGTTGATCTGGTTGCTCTGCTTGTTTGGCATCCTGCCTGTTGTCTGCTTTAGGGAGGGTTGAAAAGTCAGCAACTGCAATGTGTATCCTTATTGTCAAACTTTTCTCTGTAATGCTTTCCCAGTACAAAAGTATGGTGAAATAGGAGGATGGTTTTAGGCTCCAAGGTGGTGAGTCAGTGTGCTATGGCTTGTCTCCTAGCCAATGCAAATGCATACTGAGCAAAGCTATGTCTGCCTACAACCAAAGCAGCTGCCTGCTCCACTTCTGACTCATCACTGTCCTGTGGCTGTGATGACCTTAGCATTGTCATGAGGATATGTTCCCCTTCCCCATGCTGATCCTGTTGCAGCTGTTGCCACAAGATTAACTAGTGAGAATTGTTGGACATGTCAGTGGATTGTAATGGAGGCCTTGGCCAGATGTATGCAGACACTGGCACTGTGACCACAGTAGCTCAAATGCATGCTCTTTGATATTACAGGTTGGACTGTGTGTCTCTTTAAGGTGTGTGTGTGTGTGTGTGTGTGTGTGTGTGTGTGTGTGTGTGTGTGTGTGTGTGTGTGTGTGTGTGTGTGTGTGTGCGTGTGTGTGTGCATGTGGGTGTGCGTGTGCGTGTGCGTGTGTGTGTGTGTGTGTGTGTGTGTGTGTGTGTGTGTGTGTGTGTGTGTGTGTGTGTATGCATTTCTGATGGGTTTCATCAGCCATGATTCCAGTACATAGCATGCATCCAACCCTAAACGAGCCTGTGAGATATCCCACATAACACACATCTGGTGCAGTTGGAAGATGTGGCACATATGGGACTCATGTTAACTGCCAGGGTTGCCAGCACATACATTCTAGATGATTCCCATGCCATTACACATGCCTTGGTAGTTGTTACAGTGGTTGACCTTACAGTTAATGTAGACTCTACCCTGTTCCCCAGGTGTTGTTTCTATGTGTACATGACTGCAATCTATGGCACACATTACTTCAGGATAGTGAGGTACATGGCATAACTGTACCATTCTTGTGACCCTTTTTGCAGAACTAATGGTAAAATATATGTGCTCTCTGCCATGTTGTAACATAGCATGCAGGAATGTTTCAGAGATCCTGGATGCTAATGCCTATGACACACCAAGTATGTCCCCTGGTAGTCTGTGAAATGTACCTGTGGCTAAGATTCTAAGATCAACACATACCTTATTCTCCACTGTGATGGGTTCCTTCAATTTGGCTCTGGCTCTGAGTCAAGGCTGCTAGAGGTTGCACAGTTCCTGTACTGCATCCTTGGCCTGCAAGTCTTCATCTTCTCTGTCTGTGGCTATTGGCAGCAGCAGCATTGGTTTCAGCCTTTAGCACAGACAAAAAGTATTGAAAAAGCAGCAGCTACTAACAATGGATCTGTGATTACTTTGTGTCTGTATTCCACTATTTTCCCAATCCGCATAAAAAAGCAACATGGAGTCCACATGGATGCTTTATATCTTGCTGACTAGCTCCAAAAGATTGGCTGAGTAGCATGCAATTCAGCTGCTTCTGTTGTAATTAGCATATTTGAAGCACAAACTAAGACAGATGCAATCCATTACTAATGCACTCCATTATAAAAAGTAAATGTGTAGCTAGTCAAACAGATGTGGATGAAAGTTATGGCATTATTTATCTCAGTGACACATTTATTTTGAACAGTATATCTATACAGAGGAGTATTACATCCCGTCAGGTATGTATCCATTTTGTTACCTACATAATGCATATGCTGGAATGTAGTTAAGAATAATGTGAAGTAAATCTGTATCCATGTTTAGAACTGTAATTATGGCATGGCCTTATTTTTCAAGCCATTTCAGACATAAAGAGGATGTAGAGTAGGCTGAAATTATAATGCTGTGTGATAACTATGTACACATGTAAAAGTCCTTTGATAGCACTTTTAGCATTTCACAGTAGTTTGGTTAGCACAATTGGTCCTTAGCCTGTTGTTTTGTTTTGGGAGGGCAAATATGAGTTCCTGCGATGGCACAAACTATAAAGGACTGTTATTTTGGGTGGGTGAGCATAACTGAGTATCTGTTATGGCCTAAACAAGGATATGTTTCTCTTGTTACTCTCCTTGTTTTGTATACTCCCCCATTACTTTTTGACCCCTGATGAATCTTTAAAGTCTATCAAGTGGGGAATACTGACAGCCGTCCTTTACCACTTTATCTGTAAACAGTTTATTTGTACTTACATGATCCTTATATGTGTTATCATTTCTTTGTCTTTCAGGACACAAAATGTCTGCTCAAAATAGACATCCATTTAGCAAGGCAGAGAATTACCTCATCATAGAGGCCTTGCATCATCATCGTGCAGTACTGCTGTCCAGAGGGCGGGCTAATATGGCTCAGCGTACAGCTCTGTGGGATGAATTAGTCCACAACATAAATGATATTGGGTGACACAGTCACACTTATGGGCAGGTGCATTACAGAGTCACCAATATGATATCAGCTGCAAGGAGGTATGCAGCTGCAATGGCACATGATTGCCAGATCACCAATGATAGGCTTGCTGCAGAAACCCCTCTCACTGCCACAGAGGAATTCCTGGCAAACATTGCCACACAGGATAGCTCCCAGCAATCAATGACCCAGTACATTCTGGAAGTGGGTGCCATTCCAGCGTCCAGATTCTCAAGTGGAGCTTCCAGGTATGGTTTGTTAGATCATCATTAGAATACTGTGGCTTTCTGAAATAATGTTAATAGTTTATGTGTGTGTCAAGTTGTGTTTTGGGTGGAGGAATTTAAGATAGGTGCAGTTTTAAGCTTAATTTTTGAGGTTATCAGCCACATTCTTGTTAACATTTGTGTTACTGTAGATATAAATGAGCAAAGGTATTGCCCCCATTATACTGCTGAATGTGGTGCTGTTGCCATTACTTCTTCCTTTACCTATTTCAGGACTATCAGGAAATCAGAGACCTAGGGCTCCTGCAGTTGGTAAGCATAATACATTTATGTCAGTACTGTAGATAAATTACAAGATGTCTGATAATGTGTCCTCTCAGGCCTGTTGTAAGTATTGCTGGACTGTCTGCATACCTGTCAACTGTCCAGATTTTTGTTTCATATTTCTGGTCCATAGTTCATATCATAATGATTTTCTGGAAAATTATTGACAAGTCATTAAACACTGTAGACATAAAGTAATAACAGAGATCTGGGTTTCAGACTTCATAACCATTCAGAACTGTCATGCTAAAGCAAAACCTGTTATTCTATCAACTTTCTAAGTTTGTAAGAAGAGTATTAAAAATTGTCCCTATTCTTGGGCCTTTGTCCACCCATTATTCATGCCTTTGTCCAGATGTCTTGCTCTAAGAGGTTGAGAGGTATGACTGAAATAGTTACAGCAGTGTAAATTGTTTAGCATATTTTTCAGCATAGTAGTACAGGTATTAATGTATTCCTGTGTTTTGCCTTTTATCGCAGGTGATCATGGAAGGTGTTTTGTGCCCCCTGCTCCACCTGATGTCAGTGCCTCATCAGACTCTGATGATGATGGTGCCCAAAGTGAGGCACAGCCAGGGGTTACAGAGGCTGAATCTGACACTCAGTGACCCCCCATATTCCCCGTACACAGCCAGTATGACTACGCATCCCCAGTCCACCGAGGCCTCAGATATTGGACAGGTGGATGGCATGGACATTGACCAGGGAAGTGTAGCTACTGTTGCTTCAGAGCTTGTTGACTCTGACCATAGCCAAACTGTTGTCAAGGTGGCATGCAGGAGGCTGGATAGGGGTGCTCAGAGGTGGCCTACTGTCCCTCTTCCACCTGGTGCAGGTGTCTCTTCATGTGTAATGCAATTTATGTTTAGGGCCATCATAGAGACACAGGTATATTCAAAAAGGCACTCCAGACAAATGCTCAGGATACTAGATGTGGCACAGTCTAACATCTGTGACTGCCTCCACCATGTCGTTGATTTCATGGATTGGAAGTATAACACATTGGAGAGAGGTGTGTCTGTGATGGAGCACGGAGTATCTGTCATGGAACACACATTGTCCATTATGGAATATCTATTGGGAGGGGAATGTCAGCCTCGTGGGTGTAGGTCATCAACTACATCTGCTCTGAGCCAAGGTGGCCATGTCTGATTATACTTGTGTAGTGGCAGTACTTCCACTGCCCCATAATGGAGTGCACTGTCCACACCCAGACATGGCAGGCCAAGATGTCATGGTCCTGGACATTCCTGTGAAGGGAGCATGTTGAGCAGACATCACTCACCTGCTGATAGTAGCCTTGCATCTGACCTTGGGCATGGATATGCCAGTGCAACTCCTGGCAGAGCCAGTTCTCATGTTCATGGGCGACAATGATGAACTGTTAACTCTACCGTGCAAAGCTCACATCTGCCCGGCATACAGACATTTAGAGCTAGCACAGAACTTGGCTGTGGCATGCAGACACTTACACATCAATGTTACATTGAGGGCACCTGCAGACACACACATATCAATTTCATAGTCTGTTTTGACTGCTTCACTTCCTTACTCACACACCTTTTGTGTCAGCCTAGGCCTCCTGCACCCCCACACAACACCCTGTGCAAGTGATGATAACTGTGCCATATCCCTGTTTTCTATCTTTTGGATTCAGGGATAGTAAAGCTATGTGTCTGATGCACACGGTGACTATTTACATAAATGATGATTACATCTGCATGTCTGTTGTTGAACTGATTGCACCTGTCAGTAATATTGTACTTGGTCAGTTATACAGATGCCACCCTCATCATTTCACTACTTTACAGTGGATGTTCTTGTAAGGGTGGTGATGTTAACAACTGAAATTTATATCATGCAATTTGAAAATTTCCCTGTAATTATTTTTATTACAAAGCCACGGTGTTCATCAAATGTCGCAACATCAGATTCAAATACAGTAAATTCTCATTTAACTGTAACTCAAACAACTGGCACTCTAAAGCAACCAGCAAAAAATATGGAAGAAATACAGTACAATTTTCATGCGTTGCTCTTTCTGTTTCCCCCCCGCATAAACATATCTTACACTTTTAGAGTTTTAGAGTTTTAAAAAGGAGATAGAAATAAATTCCCTCTCTCCCCAACCTGAGAAGAAGTCAAACCAAACAAATAGTACAGGGTGCAGTATTAGTCAGGCCTATTTTTAATAGTAACTCTCAAGTGACCAGAGACTACAGTTATCCAACATCTATCAATCCCCATGGGTGGCGGTTAACTGAGAGTTTACTGCATCAGGATTTTAAGTATGCACTGTAGTCATCTCCTATCAAAACTCTAATACAGTATAAGAGTATTTCTGTCATGTACATCAACGTAGCTTCATAGGTACATAGGGTGTTACTAGGCTATTGACCTGATGGTGTTTAGAAGCATAAAATATAGAAAAAAGCTAGAAGACTGGATCCTTAGCAATAAATCAATTTATTAATATAGACAGCAAAGGAAAAACAGACCGGTTTCGGCTGGTCAATACTACACAGCCTTCTTCAGTGTAAAACATTCTAACCAAATGCTGTCATTTATATTTCAAACAAAAATACATGATTGGTTCAGCCTAAAACTGCTCATTGAGTCCTGGTGGAAACAATCCACCTAGCTTAATAATCCATTTCTTTTCTTTGGAACTTAATAAAGAATGCCAACCTGTTTTATTTTGTTTTTTATCTTTAATTATATCAATTATTGTAAACAAAACTTTTGCAGTTGGATGTATAACATGGTGTTTATACAAAGCATTATGAACTCTACCCTTCCTAATGTTACTGATGTGTTCAGAAATCCTGAATCTGAGTGGCCTGGAGGTTTGTCGTACATAAAATGACCCACATGTGCATGTTGCCAAATAAATAACCCAATCCGAGCTACAATTGGCAAAAAACCTAATATCATATACTATAGGGGAATTTTTACTTGAAAATTGTTTTGTTTTGATTACTTTATTGCAATTGACACAATTGCCACAATGATAGCAGCCAGTTAGAATGTCTCCTGTAAGTGTAGTTTGTAAGAATTCAGAAAAGTCAGACTCATGGGGATGCTTGTAATGATTAAAACAACTGCTTAGATTCCTACCTTTTCTGAAAGAGAAAAGGCATCTATTGGGAATGATGTTGGATATTTCATGGTCATATTGCAAAATATTCCAATGCCTATGTACACTCTGTATAAGATTATCCGAATTCCTGCCAAAGGTTGTAGTGAACCTCATTGGTTGTTTGACACTGTTGTCATGCTCCTTATAAGATAATAGCTCATTTCTTCTGAGCTTGTTAACCTTATTACTGGCATCAAAAACATTGCCCATTTTGTAGCCCCTACATCTAAATCTATTTATAAGGTCCCTACTCTGCTCCTGGTATGAAGATTCATCAGAACATATCCTTTTCATTCTAATGAATTGTGATTTGCGTATGTTCTAAGCAATATGTGGTGGATGGAAACTGGAGGCATGAAGAATAGTATTATATTCAGGGTGATTTCTGAACACCTTAGTACTTAAAGTATTGTCTGATAATCTGGAAACCAGAACATCCAAGAAGGTGATAGTCTTAGTATCCTGATGTAATGTGAAATGAAGACCCCATTTATTGTTGTTCAAATAGGCCAAAAAATCAAACAATTCCTCAAGTCCCCCTCTCCATACCAACCAACAGTCGTCAAAGTAATGTCTCCAAATATCCAGTTGATTCAAATAGATATTATTATGATTGTTATAAATGAAATCTTGTTCAACATAGGCCATGAATAAATCGGCATAGATGGGGGCAAATGAAGACCCCATCGCTGTACCCTTGGTCTGCCAATAACAAGTCTCTTGATAAAAAAAGACATTATTTGTTAACACATGAGCAGCCATGTCAAGCAAGAATTCATTATATTCCGCTTGATATAAGCCTGACTCATTAAGCCAGTAGGCCAAAGCCTCTAGGCCACCAGAATGGGGAATGTTGGTATAGAGGGCACTAACATCAAGGGTACACATGCGCCAGTCAGGTTCAAGTTGTGTCTCAGAAATAATTTGTAGAAAGTTGGTAGTATCACGTAAACGTGAGCGTAAAAGAGATAACAGAGGTTTAACTTGCTTAGTAAGATAAAGGGACAACGGTTCAGTGATATAACCCCTCCCTGACACAATAGGCCTCCCTGGAGGATTGATAGGATCTTTATGTATCTTAGGTAAAAAGTATATATATTGGTTCATACGATCCTGAACCAAAAGTTGCTGCATAACTTCGCTATCAATAATGGCAGCATCCCCAGCATGCAACAAAAAATCCTCAATCTCTTTTTTAACTTCATGGTAGGATTAATAGCCATCTCAGCATAATATTTCTTATCTGAGAGCTGTCTTTTGGATTCCTGATCATAGGCAAGCCAGTTCAAAACCACAACAGCTCCACCCTTATCAGCTGAAATGATAACAATGTTATGATTATTCTGTAGTTCCTGTATAGCATGTTTTTCTTTCATGGAGATGTTATTGGGTTTTGAGCGAAAGTCTGACCTATAAAAATGTAAATCTTTGAGAATATTATTTTGAAATTGTAAAACAGCAGGATGCATGGGAGGCGAAAATTGAGATTTATGATACACAAATTTATCATAAGCATAGTTACTGTCATTATCACCAAAAAATAATCTTAAATTAAGCAGTCTACAAAAAGATACAACATCTTATGTAAAAGTATCTTCTGGTACAAAAAAGCCTGGTACAAATGTTAAGCCTTTATTGAGAACCATCAGTTCAGTAGGTGTTAAAACATGATCAGATAAGTTTAAAACATTTTGGTTAGACACAACATTTAGTTATGCATCGCCAGTTTGAGCAAGCCCTGAATGCTGTTTATTTGCTTTATGCTTCCTGCCCTGAATCTCCCCTAGTGTCCCTTTAGGCCCAAATACCAACGAGGAGGCAGGAAGCATAAAGCAAATAAACAGCATTCAGGGCTTGCTCAAACTGGCGATGCAGAACTAAATGTTGTGTCTAACCAAAATGTTTTAAACTTATCTGATCATGTTTTAACACCTACTGAACTGATGGTTTTCAATAAAGGCTTAACATTTTTACCAGGCTTTTTTGTACCAGAAGATACTTTTACACAAGATGTTGTATCTTTTTGTAGACTGCTTAATTTAAGATTATTTTTGGTGATAATGACAGTAACTATGCTTATGATAAATTTGTGTATCATAAATCTCAATTTTCGCCTCCCATGCATCCTGCTGTTTTACAATTTCAAAATAATATTCTCAAAGATTTACATTTTTACAGGTCGGACTTTCGCTCAAAACCCAATAACATCTCCATGAAAGAAAAACATGCTATACAGGAACTACAGAATAATCATAACATTGTTATCATTTCAGCTGATAAGGGTGGAGCTGTTGTGGTTTTGAACTGGCTTGCCTATGATCAGGAATCCAAAAGACAGCTCTCAGATAAGAAATATTATGCTGAGATGGCTATTAATCCTACCATGAAGTTAAAAAAGAGATTGAGGATTTTTTGTTGCATGCTAGGGATGCTGCCATTATTGATAGCGAAGTTATGCAGCAACTTTTGGTTCAGGATCGTATGAACCAATATATATACTTTTTACCTAAGATACATAAAGATCCTATCAATCCTCCAGGGAGGTCTGTTGTGTCAGGGAGGGGTTATATCACTGAACCATTGTCCCTTTATCTTACTAAGCAAGTTAAACCTCTGTTATCTCTTATACGCTCATGTTTACGTGATACTACCAACTTTCTACAAATTATTTCTGAGACACAACTTGAACCTGACTGGCGCATGTGTACCCTTGATGTTAGTGCCCTCTATACCAACATTCCCCATTCTGGTGGCCTGGAGGCTTTGGCCTACTGGCTTAATGAGTCAGGCTTATATCAAGCGGAATATAATGAATTCTTGCTTGACGTGGCTGCTCATGTGTTAACAAATAATTTCTTTTTTTATCAAGAGACTTGTTATTGGCAGACCAAGGGTACAGCGATGGGGTCTTCATTTGCCCCCATCTATGCTGATTTATTCATGGCCTATGTTGAACAAGATCTCATTTATAACAACCGTAATAATATCTATTTGAATCAACTGGATATTTGGCGACGTTACCTTGATGACTGTTGGTTGGTATGGAGAGGGGGGCTTGAGGAATTGTTTGATTTTTTGGCCTATTTGAACAAAAATAAATGGGGTCTTCATTTCGCATTATGTCAGGATACTAAGACTATCACCTTCTTGGATGTTCTGGTTACCAGATTATCAGACAATGCTTTAAGTACTAAGGTGTTCAGAAAACACCCTGAATATAATACTATTCTTCATGCCTCCAGTTTCCATCCACCACATATTGCTAAGAACATACCCAAATCACAATTCATTAGAATGAAAAGGATATGTTCTGATGAATCTTCATACCAGGAGCAGAGTAGGGACCGTATAAATAGATTTAGATGTAGGGGCTACAAAATGGGCAATGTTTTTGATGCCAGTAATAAGGTTAACAAGCTCAGAAGAAATGAGGTTCACTACCACCTTTGGCAGGAATTCGGATAATCTTATACAGAGTGTACATAGGCATTGGAATATTTTGCAATATGACCATGAAATATCCAACATCATTCCCAATAGATGCCTTTTCTCTTTCAGAAAAGGTAGGAATCTTAGCAGTTGTTTTAATCATTACTAGCATCCCCATGAGTCTGACTTTTCTGCATTCTTACAAACTACACTTACAGGAGGTATTCTAACTAGCTGCTATCCTTGTGGCTATTGTGTCCATTGCAATAAAGTAAGCAAAACAAAACAATTTTCAAGTAAAAATTCCCCTATAGTGTATGATATTAGGTTTTTTGCCAATTGTAGCTCGGATTGGGTTATTTATTTGGCAACATGCACATGTGGGTCATTTTATGTAGGACAATCCTCCAGGCCACTCAGATTCAGGATTTCTGAACACATCAGTAACATTAGGAAGGGTAGAGTTCATAAAGCTTTCTATAAACACCATATTATACATCCAACTGCAAACTTTTCGTTTACAATAATTGATATAATTAAAGGTAAAAAACAAAAAAAAAAACAAGTTGGCATTCTTTATTAAGTTCCAAAGAAAAGAAATAGATTATTAAGCTAGGTGGATTGTTTCCACCAGGACTCAATGAGCAGTTTTAGGCTGAACCAATCATGTATTTTGTTTGAAATATAAATGACAGCATTTGGTTAGAATGTTTTACACTGAAGAAGGCTGTGTAGTATTGACCAGTCGAAACTGGTCTGTTTTTCCTTTGCTGTCTATATTAATAAATGGATTTATTGCCAAGGATCCAGTCTGCTGGCTTTTTTCTATTTTTTACTTGAATTTTCCATGAAGCTGTGCAGTTGCACCTGCACAGGAGGGACCCTTTTGCTGTTTCATTACGTTTAGAAGCATAGCCATTAAATCACAATATAAAATTTGATGTCAGAAATCATGTATGGGCAAGATTTGTCTAGCATGGGCTATCCATATCCAGGTGAGAAGCAGGGGCAATGCAGGGCAGAGATTAATTTAGAGATTAGTTTCAGATCACGTCATCCAGGCTGTGATGAGACAGTGTCATGGAGGTGCTGGGCTTGACATGGTTTTGAAGCCTAATCCAGAGGAGTGGCAACCTATGGGAGATGTATCTGTCTTTACTGCATGTCCTATATATGTCAGTCTACACTGATGGCCCTTGAACAACTCATTGTAGTGTCAAATGACATATGTAGGGCCAGTATTTCCATCACAATTCAGTCAAAGATAACACTGTAAGGCATACATAAGACAACGTGAAACAGTCTGTATCACACTGAGAGCAGTGGCAGCTACATTAGTTTGTCTTTACTAGACACGTTTGACACCCTGATTTATATTACTTGTAAATCTCTGAGGTCTGTCAAATTTCTGCAGGTGTCTGTTACACTACATAGCAAAGGGAGCATTATATTCAGGCCTGAGGAGGAATGACTATATGGTATTTAGAACTGAATTTGATACTGCTGCTATGGCTTTCTTAATCTGATGCAATATGTGGAAAATCTTCCTCACCTCAGTAGACACATATTGCATTCTACTTGTTTTCCCAGGTCTACCAATATGGAGTTAGTGATTAGGGTATTCAGGGCATGTCATAATAAGCTTGAACATTGTTAATACCAAAGGAAATGATGATGCATTTGTATGAAAGTCATTTAGCAGCAAGAGTTGTCATTAGTTATTAGTCTGTGTAAGCCCCTTTTAAGCAGCACTCACACTGTTAGGGATACAATGATAGCACCTAAGTGCCCTTCAACCACAAATCTGCCTAGACACAGACCCTGTGTTTTGGTTCTAACCTCTCGGAAGTACATGGAGAGCATGAATGGACACAACAATGACACTTGTGGTAACCCATGGGTTATGGTTCTACTGCTAGAGGCAAACTCTCCCACTTTGAATGAGTGTTGTCTGTGAGACAATTTGCAACCCACCGGACAACATAGCAGTTGATATTCACCTGGCTTTGCTTCTCACTGATGCATGAATGTGGGATTGTGTGAAAGGCTTTGGCCAAGTCAAGATAGACAAGGTCAATGCTGTGCAAACATGCTATGTCTCTGGTCACATTATTGAACACCAACAGTTTTAGCATGAACAACCTTCCCTTGAGAAAACCATGCTGGAACAGATGTAGTGATTGGATGACAACTCTATCCTTGTATCTGACATCCATGAAAATCCATTCCACTGTCTTACAGTTGAGGCTTTTAAAACTTAAGGGGCTATAAATACATGTGCATGTTGATAATCCACCCTTTTGTAGGGGGAAATAGGTCACTGATTTCAAATCTGTGTGGATAAAGGCAGTACTCAGACTGTGATTGAATATGGTTCCTAGTGCAATAGTTCACCGGTTAAGAACATTACAAATGCATGCTAGAATGCCATCTGGTCCCATGGTGGCTGTATTCCTAGACTTGGAGAGAGCAGTGATTACTTGCTGTTTGTAGAGGGAGGTTGGAGATGATGTTGGACACATGTTGTGGGAATCTCGGGGGTGGGTGGGGGGATTATTTTTATCCAAGCATGTCGCTAGCAGATTTTCAATATATACTGGGTCAGTGTGTGCAATACCATCCACAATTGATTTAGCACACATCTGAGTTAAACCTTTGATGCTGCAGATGTAGCAGAGGAAAGCTTTATGGTTATCTTTGGCTATGGTTTTGACATATTTCCCATAGCTGCTCTATGAGTACTTTATAAGGTGTCTCATTGTCTTGTTTAGGCTGGGGGGGTGTTCCTCTTCCAGTTTAGGATTTACACTTTTGTATTTGTATACATCAGGTTTGTTCCCTTACTGCATAATCAAATAATGTCAGACATCCATCAACATGGTTATTATTTTCATAAGGATCTTTCTTTGATCCTATCAGGTATGTCTGTGCCTATACATTTGTATAAATGTTTATATAGGGCATCAGGGTATACCTCACTACAGTTGCCAATATCCTCTGTGGAAACTTTATTTTGGAAGAAAATTATACCATCACTTAGGATGGTGTAGTTACCTTGGAAGGTGTATTTTTAGCTGACCTCTCATTTTGTAATTCTTTACGTATTGCGGATTATAACAAAACTACTTTGTGGTTGGATTGAAACAGTGCAGGCCCTACACATGAGAGGTTGCATTGGTCAATGCTATTTGTGATGACCAGATTTAAAATATTACAGACACTTGTGGGGTGGTGCAGTCTTATTTCAATGGCATATGAGTTATCAAAGTCCAGGAATTATTGTGCAAGTGAGTTTGGCCTCATGTAAATTTCACAATCAGTGTAGTTATAGTTGAAATAATCTCTGAGTAGGTTGTTTTGTTCATCTTTAATTTTCACAAGTATTTATAAATAGACTGTGAGACCTTTCTTGTTCATGGAAGGGGACATATAACTGACAATAACATTAAGAGTTTTTTTGCCACAGTAAATTGGAGTTACATTAACTGCATAGATTTACAGTATTTTGGCTAATCTCATTATCTTCAATGAAGACAGATAATCCACCTCATGTGATTCCCACAACTTCAAATTGCAGTCTAAATGTGTTGAAGGCATTGTAGCCTTGCAAGGCCAGGTTACTTACTGCGGCCTTCAATCAGGTTTCTGTGACTGCAAAGACATGCACCACTTCCAATGGGAAAGTTGTTGACAGAGAGTACAGTTTCTGATGTTAACTCCTACAGTTTATCAGCATGACACTTACTTTGTTGGAGTTATATATTTTCACATCGTAACTTACGTTTTGTGCCTTGCCTAATAAAGGCATTATGGTGGAGGCAGGTGCCTTAGCCAGCAAACAAAAGCCTAGAGGCACCATATGAAGTCCATGTATTGCCAAGCAGCATGGTCTATCCACAATATCATCCCACAGTGACAGGTACTGGAGCCCCTTAGAATGACTACAGACACATAACCAATTTCAGAAGACCATTTATTCTTTTATTGTTGTCTCATCCTAGGTGAGCTTATAATGCTGGTCAAACATAGGGACATACATGCCTGAGACACACTTGGTGAGCTCAGTCATGTCCGTCTCCATATATTTCCTAGAGATACATCTCAATTTGTGCTTACCAACATCAGCTATGATGGATTAATAGTGTGACTTGTCGTAATGAGACTTGATTACATGTGTGATGTGACAACTCTTGTGCCCACACAGCTAACCTTAAATTTCACCTTGTTTAAGCTGGAGAGTGGAGTGGGCATATGGGTCACTGTACAATCAACTGCAAGAACAACATTTGCAATAGAAAATTATTGCCTTAGGCACTTTGTGGGTGAGACACTGGTGATCCTTTTTATGTGTGCTTTGGGTTTAGTGTTAGGGGTACAATGTATGTCTTTTGGATGTCTCTGCTGTTTAAGTAGGTTGCTGGAGAGTACCTCCACCCATGATGGTACTTCATTAATGTCGTAGTACAGGCCTGAGTCAATATCTGCACTGAGTCAATAAAAACATGTCAAATAGGCTAGCTGAAGGAAATGAGGGGAACTGTCAGCTCATAATATGAGCTGTGATCCTGGTATCTACTTACAGAATGAGAAAAGAATGGGATTATGTGATATGGTGCTATTTTAGGGGGACTAACATATGGGGTATACAGTAGGAAGTGGATCCAAAGTGATATATATATATATAGATCTGTTGTTGAGAGATAAGATGTGACATTACTGCTTGTTTAACTGAAATGTGACCAGCTATGTTGAGCTGTTGAAGATCTGCTCTGCTAAATGACATTGGCAAATTGTAATGGAAAATAATTGTATTGTTTTTCGGCATCTACAACCACAGAGAGTTAAGCTCTATGCACACAAACAATAGCAGAGCAGCCAAGACAGAGAAACACTGTTAAAGCTCAAAATTAGACCAGAACAGTTACCTTCAAATATATAGTCCAGGTGTACACTCCAGTCACAAGGGTACAGTGATGTTTTCTCAGAAATCATGCGTCATGATGTTTACTTATCAATAGTTGAACTGAACTGGATTCATCCAGTGTGAATCCAT
This sequence comes from Protopterus annectens, assembly GCF_019279795.1. Taxonomy (NCBI): domain Eukaryota; kingdom Metazoa; phylum Chordata; order Ceratodontiformes; family Protopteridae; genus Protopterus; species Protopterus annectens. Next base: position 27,061,733 of record NC_056742.1, on the reverse strand, counting down.
GGTATAGTGCAGGCAACACAACCACAATGGAATAAAAGCAGTAATTGACAATTTGTTTGTTTATAATATTACACAGAGAACAGAGTCAAAAGCAGCACAATATTTTCCACAATTAATCATAACAACGCAAAAAAAATGAACTATACTTTTTCTTACAAGTAAAAGCAGCAGCTGGACATACAGCAGGGCTTTCATTTCATAACAGTGGCATGATGAATATGCATAAAACAGTGTTACATTGACTGCTGTAAAACACTCTGTGTAATGTCCAGTAACATTTCAGACAAACACACACACCACCCCATCCAGTTGACTGCATTGAGAATAGAACTCCTACCTATCTAAGTGCATAGACTACAGAATGCTGTAATTAATGTGCAGACCACAGCACAAGCCTGATTTTAACAGGACTGCAGGTGATCTTATAGTACATGCAATCAGCAGGCCATGTGGGGGACAAGAGGTTGGAGAGCTGCTTGAAATAAATGTTTGTGCAAGCAACAAAACACTCATGCCATTGTAGAAGTCAGTTAGGGTTACATACTTCCATTTTTGTTTATGGACACACACACACACACACACACACACACACACACACACACACACACACACTTGACTGCAGTGAGAATAGAATCCCTACCTATCTAAGTGTACAGACTACAGAACATAGTACTTAATATAAGCACCACAGAACAAGTCTGATTTATATAAGATTGCAGGTGAACTTATACAAGCCCTAACTATCTAAGCATACAGAATACAGAACACAGTACTTAATACAAGCACCATGGAACAAGTCTGATTTATATAAGACTGCAGGTGAACTTATAGCAAATGACATCAGCAGGCCATATGGGGGACAAGAGGTTGGAGGCCTGTTTGGAATGTATGTTTGTGCAAGCACAAAAATGCTAATTCCATTAGAGAAGTCAGTTAGGGATACACATTTCCACTTTTCTTTATGGATACACACACACACACACACACACACACACACACACACACACACACACACACACACACACACACACACACACACACACAGACACACATGCACATACCCACACCCAGTTGACTTCACTGAGAATGGAAACCCTACCTAGATGCACAGACTGCAGAACACAGTACTTAACATAAGTGCCACACAACATGTTTGATTTGCATAAGAGTGCAGATTAACTTATATTAGATGACATCAGCAGGCCATGTGGGGGACATGAGGTTGCAGGCCTGCTTGAAATGGATGTTTGTGCAAGCACCAAAATACTGCAAAAGCATGCCAATGGATAGGTCAGTTTGAAATGCATGGTTCTACTCTTCCTTTTGGAGACACTCACACACCCACAGTCTACTGCAGTGAGAACCAAACCTCTGCCTATCTAAGTGCACAGACTGCAGAGCACAGTACTTAGTGCAAGCACCACAGCACAAGTCTGAGGTATTTAAGACTGCAGGTGAACCTATAGTAGATGACATCATCAAGCCATGTGGGGAACAACAGCTTGGGAGACCTGCATAGGCACATCACTTCTTAGTGTCACGTGAGGCTAGTAGCCTAACAGAAGTATACTGTTTAGAAGTTTAGCTGTGTATCAACACCAGTACCCTTACTGAGCATATCTGGCTGTTTGATTTGGGTACAGCAAGCCCGTGAGCACCCCCAAATGGTCTTGTCGATGAGGGAGCACACAACATTATATATTACACTTTGTATGGTGGTTGATATATGTGTTGAAAAATTAAGGAGACCACAGAGTTGTATTGATGGTTGGTGAGTCTGGTTGTGAGAAAACAAATGTGTGGATTGTAAATATATGTACATATAATTATATTGTGCCCTCAGTTTGCATTGTTTCCACATGTAGTTTTAAGTCAGACAAAGGAACTAGGAAATATAGAGCAATAAGAATATGTCATATATGTGTATCTCTCTCTCTCTCTCTCTCTCTTTATATATATATATATATATATATATATATATGTGTGTGTGTGTGTGTGTGTGTGTGTGTGTGTGTGTGTGTGTGTGTGTGTGTGTATATGTATAATGTAATAGTGCATGAAGCATCGGGTTTGCACTATGGTTAACTAAGTGTACACACATGGGTATTTGCCTCTTTACCTGTTTGCTCGTAGTTAAACCGTGCACAAATGTGCACCACTTTGCTAACATCTAAGACTTACAATTATTTAGTATATATCTGCTGTTACGGCACACCCCCTATCTCTATCCAGGTAGGATTTCCCAATGACTGCGCAATAATTGAATGTATCCACTTTCTTTTGTTGGCAGTCTAACATACATCTTATCTGTTTTTTCCCTGTTTCTGTAATGCTGCACTTCAAGCAAACTAGATAAGCCTTCTTAAAAATGTTTTGTAGAAGAGGTGCATCCGGGCAATTGTGGAATTAAAAGAAGGCAAAGAGGATACATATTAAAACTATGGGACACATAAGCAAAGTCTGTAAAATTACACTACAAATTGATAGTACACATCCAAAATTTCTATTTATGTCAGTATTAGAACCCTCACACCAATGCAGCTTCAGCAAACAGGATAGCTGCCTTAGTCCTCTTTGCCACAGAAGTGGCTTGCCAGCAAAGAACTGTGGTCATTCATCACACAACCAGCTACTTAAGAATGTACTCTGCTATCAAACTATGAACTGTATATTGTACAAGTAATTCTGTGTATTATATTTGGAAATAGAGCAGTTAGTAGTCACACAGCCTGTCATAACTATTTTTACAAATATGCATCTCTCTGTCTTACATGTATATGTTTGTTGGTATATCATCAGTTACCTAATACATGCAATGTGTAAGTAATTCTGTATAATTGTTCTTAAAATGTGAGAGGGAATTAACTGTGGCATAAACATGCAAATACTATAGGGGTAGCATAGGAGTTACTGTTATGGCAGGTACAAGGGTACACTCCTCTTTTAGGGGATGGGGGAAAAGCACACTTACTGTTGAGACACAGACAAGTTGCAATGTGTAGCATCACTTTCTAACTTCTCTCTTGAAATATTTACCAGTATTCTGCAGAGGTATGACTGTGTGAATGTTTCATGTCTGAGGCATATTCATTACAAATGGACACATATTGGTAAAATAAGTGTCTATAGTCCCATCTTAATGTAATTTCTGTACAGCTCCACCCCTATTTACTCACTTACTGTACCAATTTAAGAGATACATGGTTATATCATAATAATCTTCAAGAATATATTCTAGGTTTAGGACTTATCTTGCAGATGCAGCAGATGACACACCTTTAGTTCAGGGCTGACTCTGTCTGATGCAAGCAGTACACAGCCAATTAATGGATAGAAGAAGGTTGTGTGAGTTTTCTGGCATCAATTTAATATATGTGTGAATAGGAGAAAGGTATTAGGATCATAGGTGGCCAGGGCATAATGAGCACAGCAGCATTTGCCTACAGGGACAGCAGCTGGTAGTTCCTCCTTAGAGTCCTTCTCTGACTGTATCTGGGGTGACCTAGGCATTGGTGGGGGAGAGGTGTGTGGCCCTTCCCCCCGCTGATCCTGTTGCAGGTGTTTCCACAGGATCAGACTGTGCAGCAAAGCATATACTGTGAATATCTGTGTACAAGTGCCTGGATTATACTGCAGGGCTCCATCTGATATATCTAAGAACCAGAACCATGACTTCAGCAACCCAAACACACTCTCTACGATGTTTCTAGTTTGAGTGTGTGCATCATTATAGTATTCTTCTGTGGATGTTTGTGCACTTCTGATGGGTGTCCTCATCCACAGTTCCAGGATGTAGCCGGCATCCTCCAGCAAATGGCCCTGTGGGATGTCGCCCCAGCAAATATCTTGTACAGCTGTGAGGTGTGCTAGATATGGGAGTCATGATAATGGCCAAGATTGCCAGCACACACATTCAGGATAATGCCCTAGGCATTGCACATGAATTGGCAGTTGATGGAGTGGTATCCTTTGCAATTAATGTTGATTCTACCCTGCTCACCAGGTGGTGTCATGAGTGCAATCTATGGCACCCACTACTTCAGGGTAGTGCGTTACACAGTAGGACTGTTGCATATTGCTGGCCCTCTCCTCAGTAGAAGGGGAAAAATATATGTGCTCTCTGGCATGTATGAGCATAGCATCCAGGAACTGGTGAAGGATCCTGGATGCTGGTGTCTGTGACACACCACTCATGTTCCCAGTTGGTCTTTGAAAAGTACCTTTAGCTAATATTCTATGGGCTACACATACCTTAGTTTCTACTGGGATGGGTTCCCCTTGGATGGCTCTGCCTCTGAGTTGAGGGTGGCAGAGCTCACAGAGTTCTTGTAATGTGTCCCAGAACCCTATTAAATTATCGAATGTTTCAAAGTTTGAATGTGATATGGTCAACACCATATGATCGAACTTTGAATCGTTGAAGGTGAAATGCAATGGCTCCATATGCACAGAATGGGAACATTTTCCTTTTCTGCACTGAAGTGTGGTCTCAGAGTTGGTATATTTAAGTAGGGGGGGGTGTGAGTATTCCAGCCCCCCACATGGGGGGGGGTGAAGGGGGGCTTGCCCCCCCTGCTCAGAGCATTAAGGTAAGTGTTTTTTTTTTTTTACATTTTTATTATATATTCGAAGATTCAAGTTTCGCTCATATGTTGTCAAACATATAAGATTTGAAATTTTGAAGCTTCAAATATATATATATATATATATATATATATATATATATATATATATATATATATATATATATATATATATATAATATAGACCCTGTGTCCCTATCCACTCTGTAGGGCTCTACAGTATCCAGCTCATGTAGCACCTGGAAAGTTACCTTGGGCCTGACCACTCTTCTCCTTCTTGGACTAGGCATGTTGTCAGCAGCACTAACAGCATTGGCTTCAGCCTCTAGTTCATACAGATGTAGAATATCTGCAGCAGCCCCTAGCATTTTCTCAGTTAAAATTTTCAAGTCTCTACTCCAATGATATTGAAGTATTGTGAGAAAATAAGGCTGTAGGCTACATGGATACTTTATACATTTGTTGAATAGGTCCACTGTGTGGGACTGGCTAATTAAGATGCAGTTCATCTGCTAAGGCTGTAATTAGCATGAATTTAACACACCTGCTGAGTGTTCAGTAGTGCACTATGCACACCTCCATGTAGCTCTGCGCACTATCACATAAGATAAGCATAAGCAAAATTCATATTTTCATCTCTGTTTTCCTGATATCATGCAAACATGGAACATAAAACATGAAGTAAAGCTTGTACATTCTATACTCAAACCCAGGACCATTGAGACTATAGTCCTACACATACACATGCTGCCACAGGAGCAGTTACATAACAAGCACACTAAAACTAGACTTTTATTGCTCCTTTTCCCATGGGTGCTTTTAGCGTACCAACACACAAACATGTTAAGGAAAAAAAAAAGGGAAGCTGACACACCCCTTGATGTCATCGCTCACTGTTTACATCCATTGGAAACAAAAACACTGTGTAGATGCCTACATGATGTAAACATCCCTACAGGGTTACTCTTTTTGTGACTCAACAAATGTACTGAGTTTGGGCCTCATTTGCATAATGACCATGCTGACAGTCTGGAATCTACACAGTTAGTAGCCGTGTAAGCAGGGAAGCTGCACGGGTGCACAATATTGTAAACACAAGCCAGGGTATTACTTTGCTTAAATATGTGATACATACTACATTATGCTTACAGTACATTACTATACACTGTCTCATACATTTTGACCGTTTTAGCAGCCTGCATTATGTTCAAGTTTATTCTTCATTTGGGGGTGGGGGATCAAATGTGCATTTATGTCATGGCAGTTATAGTGACATTTTTTTGGGAGAAGGATTTTCTAGCATTCATAGTGCATACTTAGCCCATAATATGTGTGACCTGTTAGGGTCAGTTCAGTCAGTATTTCGGGACTCTTACTTGCCCTTGTTTCTGTGTAGACTCCTGTACTCGGAAATTTTCCGAGTATACTGCCAACACATACAAGGAGTCTACACGGTTTCATTATAGGTTGTTGGATTACTCAATCATGTTGATTTCCTTCATTAGCATAAATTACAGTTACCTATGCTGAAATTTGCATTCCATGAAAGTTTCATATTTGAGGGTGAATGCGTGTGATTGCATGCCACTACGTGGAGCTTACTGAATCTAAAACTAGCTGCGTCTGTGTACACATTGCACAACAATGCACACACCATAAAATTATCATGTGAGCTTTAGTGAAAGCCCACCATAATCATTTATCATGACCTTGTAGTAGTTCTTCTATGTTGTAAACATATGCTAAGATTTGTAAGATTACGGCATTCACTGTTTTGCATAGTAAGATGATCTTTCATTTTTAATATTAGCCATCCGGCAATGTAAACCTTGGCTGTAGACGATTGTCACTTCCCTGACCCTATGTAGGAAAATGGGAGAAAGGGGTTGTGGATAGATGGCTGAATGGATTATGAGTTGTTATCATGTATTGCGTATCATACTGTGGTGGTGGTGCTGCGGTAGCATTGTTGCCTCACAATAAGACGTTGTCCTGTTCGATTCTCAGCTAGAGTGTCTTCTGTGTGGAGACATGTGTGAATGGGCGTACCTTCATTGAAGGTTGTGCGTCAGAGCTGGTGACTCGGCACATAAAAATCTACTGCCAATCATTAGCGGACCAGAATTCTGCTGTGACGACCCCTAACCGGGAAAAGCCGAAAGACACAACAACATCATGTATTGTGTATCATGTATTCTATAATTTATTGGTATGTTTTCTTTTTACATCCTACATGCCCCACCAATGAGCTACTATGACCAGCAAGAAAAGGAACCTGGAGCTGCCACTGGTAAAAAGCCAAGCACTAACTTTATAACAGCCTACTAGAATTTGCCCAAGACAGCAAACAAGATACTTTGTCTAACAAAGCATTTGTTTAAAGCATATAAGCAATTATTAGCAGAAGCCATTTGATATTTACATTAAAATAATAATTTATTCTTCTCTGGTTGTAAAGGGGTGAGTAAGTACGTTAAGTGTGGTAAGCAGAACACACAGCTGGAGACCTGTTGAGCAGCTCTGTGCATCTCAGACCACTGGAGCACAAAGGCATGAACAGACACTCAAATCTCAGCAATTTAAACAGAAAAGTTAAAATCCAAACAGCTTTTAACATGAAAATGTAGAAAGTCACAAATTTGGCAATTACTTTTGAAAGAAAAGGGGATCGTATTTAGCAGGCTTTCATTGAAAAGAAAGGTAGTAATTTGAAATCACTGACTGAACAATGACAAAGGCAAAGTTAACGACAGACTGTTTTGAATTAAACTCTAGATCCTAATGACTTAGAAAATGCTTTGCAAAGTCTTAAGAGAGGAGAAAAGAGTTAATGGCAACCTATGTTTTCAACACAGGATGAAGAGGTTGTGCCCTGACATACTGGAGCAGGGCAAGCATCTCCACAAAATACACTTGGTTATGGTATAACATCAGAATTTTGTTATCATTGTACTCTTAATTTTAAGACACTGTGTGTACTAATTACAGAGCACTGTCCATTTAATTCCCCACCCTAAATTTCTGCTTGTAGCTGTAGCCTCTTTCTTGCTCGTGATACTACATCTTCGGTGGAGGTAGGCTTGTCCTTTCCTGCCATGTTACCACTATTGAACTAAGCAGTTCCTCTTATTGTACCCCTTTCTGTTTTGATCAGATGACTCAACAACTGATTCTTGGCACTCCATGTACACTGACTCCGGATAAATGTCTTCCTTAGCAAGTGGATACATTTTGCTGATAAATATGAGACATCTGTTGAAAAGTAGTTCTGCAAAACATTTATGCAAGAAATTCATTGTTATTTCTATGCACAGTCTTCTTCTTCTTTCTGCTGCTCCCGTTAGAGGTCGCCACAGCAGATCAACTGTTTCCATTTCTTCCTATCCCCTGCATTTTGCTCTGTCACACTAACCACCTGCATGTCCTCTCTCACCACATCCATAAACCTTATCTTAGGCATTCCTCTTTTCCTGTTACCTGGCGGCTTCATCCTTAGCATCTTTTTCCCAATATACTCTGCATCCCTCCTCAGCACATGTCCAAACCAACGTAATCTTGCCTCTCTGGCTTTGTCTCCAAACCTTCCAACCTGGGATGACCCTCTAATATACTTATTCCTAATCCTGTCCATCCTCGACACACCCAGTGCAAATCTTAACATCTTCAACTCTGCCACGTCAAGCTCTGCCTCCTGCCTTTTTGTCAATGCCACTGTCTCCAACCCATATAACATAGCTGGTCTCACTACCCTCTTGTAGACCTTCCCTTTCACTCTTACTGGTACTCGTCTGTCACAAATCACTCCTGACACTCTTCTCCATCCACTCCATCCTGCCTGTACTCTCTTCTTCACCTCTCTTCCAGACTCACCATTCCTCTGAACTGTTGATCCCAAGTACTTAAACTCATTCACCTTTGCCACCTCTACTCACTGCATCCTCACCATTCCTCTATCCTCCCTCTCATTCACACACATATATTCTGTCTTAGTCCTGCTGACCTTCATTCCTCTTCTCTCTAGAGCATATCTCCACCTCTCCAGGGTCTCCTCCACCTGTTCCCTACTCTCACTACAGATCACAATGTCATCTGCAAACATCATAGTCTACGGGGACTCCTGTCTGATCTCGTCTGTCAACCTGTCCATCACCATTGCAAATATGAAAGGGCTCAGAGCTGATCCTTGATGTAATCCCACCTCCACCTTAAACGCATCCGTCACTCCCACCGCAGACCTCACTGCTGTCACACTACCCTTGTACATATCATGTACCACTCTTACATACTCCTTTGACACTCCCGACTTCCTCATACAATACCACAACTCCTCTCTAGGCACCCTGTCATATGCTTTCTCTAAATCCACAAAGACACAATGCAACTCCTTCTGACCTTCTCTGTACTTCTCCATCAACACTCTCAGAGCAAACATCGCATCTGTAGTGCTCTTCCCTGGCATGAAACCATACTGCTGATCACTAATCATCATGTCCCTTCTTAACCTAGCTTCCACTACTCTTTCCCATAACTTCATGCTGTGACTGATCATTTTAATCCCTCTGTAGTTACTGCAGCTCTGCACATCATCCTTATTCTTAAAAATTGGTACCAAAACACTTTTTCTCCATTCTTCAGGCATCCTCTCACTTTCCAAGATTTCATTAAATAATCTAGTTAAAAACTCCACTGCCATTTCACCTAAACACCTCCATGCTTCCACAGGTATGTCATCGGGACCAACAGCCTTTCCGTTCTTCATCCTCTTCATAGCTATCCTTACTTCCTCCTTGCTAATCCACTGCACTTCATGATTCACTATCCGCACATCATCCAACCTTCTCTCCCTCTTATTCTCTTCATTCATCAACCCCTCAAAGTACTCTTTCCATCTGCTCAACACACTCTCCTTGCTTGTAAGTATGTTTCCCTCATTATCCTTTATTGCCCTTACCTGCTGCACATCTTTACTAGCTTGGTCCCTCTGTCTAGCCAATCGGTACAGGTCCTTTTCTCCCTCCTTAGTGTCCAACCTTTTATACAACTCTTCATACGCCTTATCCTTAGCATTCGCCACCTCTCTCTTTGCCATGCACCTCATCTCCTTATACTCTTGTCTACTTTCTTCATCTCTTTGACAATCCCACTTCTTCTTCGCCATCCTCTTTCTCTGTACTCTCCAAAAATTATCTTTTTCTCAGGCTGTATAGAGTGTGTACTGAAGCAGAGCTGCAAATGTACTGAATATAGATGTGTGACATGCCTTGATTCAAAATGCTGAAATAGTGATTGATAGTGAACAACACGGTTGGCATCATGAGACCCCACTGATTTTTCTTGAGAAAGAAAAAAATAGTTTGTTGCATACTAGTCTACAGTTATATTAAGACGATGGCACTTTGAATACTGAATGTGCTGTGAAAATAAGAAAAAGGAAAAAAGAGAGACCATAGTGATTATATAACATAAATGATCTACTTAATTTTCTTGAAGCAGACCCAGATAAATCATAGGATCATAGGATCTCAATCATAGAAAGGTGTAAGAACAGGAAAAAAAGTAATAGAAACAGATCATTCAAAAGATATGAGTAAAAAAAAAACATGTCAATGATTTTTATGGAGAGGATGGCAAAACGCAGCTGATAGATCAGAATAAGTACTGAATGTTGCTATAAATACTGGAATTCTCTTTCTAGACTTGAACAACTTAAGATGCATTTGTTCTCTGTTTCCTTCATGCCAGTATGATTCTGGTCATGAGATGTGTCAGGAAGAGAGTTACAGATGTGAAAAAATAGACAAATGCATAGAACGCACATGCCAAAAAGACACAGTGCACACACACACACACACACACACACACACACACACACACACACACACACACACACACACACACACACACACACACACACACACACACACACGCACACATACACACACACACACACAGACACACACACACACACTATGTAAGCAATGTGAGTGATAACAGTGATTCCTAGATTCTGTAGTAAAAGCAAACATGATATGGAATAAGACAAAAGGCAGGGGAAAATATTACAGCTGACCATCAGCTGCCACCATCTCTTCTCCTGCCCTTGTTCACTGGGTCAACGGGACCTGCCATGGCCTCCCATGGGTTCTACCTGCCCAATATCTAGGACCAGTAAGAAGATTTTGAATGGTGGTGCAGCATCACACTGCTGCTGAGGAGCGTACCCTAACCCCTTACCACCCTGCAACAAACTTGCAATTTCTATAATCACTGCATATGGTGGGTGCTTTGTAACTTTCCTACAAAGCAGTATACTGTACAAAGCATGGAGCTTTCCTGTCTCCTAATGATGCTGTTTCAGTAAGCTTAAGCAGCCATCATCAGCCACTCACACCCATCCTCCTCCTTGTGGTCCACTACTCAAACCCAGGTCATCTTGGTAGCAATAATGGCCTTTTCCCTTTGTGTCACAGAGAGATGGATGCTGCTGCTGCTCCAGTTTTGTGCAGCAGTGCTCCATCCAGATAAGATTTTGAGACACATTGTACAAAATGCAATTTGCATTAAAAATGATATCAACATATCTTCCTGTGGATCCTTTGCTCTATCCGTGTAGGGTCATGGCAGTAATAGGATTCACTTGTGTTAAACTGGAGATGTTTATGGCCTTCCTTCATAGGATCATAGGATCATAGGAGATTACTAGGCTATGGACCCAGAGGTCATTTTAAACCTAGCTGCTTCAACCCAATGCAATACCATAGAAGTACTAGTCAGTACCCCAAGATTGCATTTAGTGATGACTGTCCATTTCCAGGGGGTTTGTGGGCACTATCCCTGGTAAGAATTTACTATATATCCAGGTTCCTCCTGAACAGTGTAATAGAGGTGCTCTGTTTCACATGAATTGGTAGCCTGTTCCAAAGATGTTGCAGTCACTGGGAAATAAATCTGTCCCTCCAGCATGCCCTATTTAAGTCACAGGCCATATTTAAGTCCCTGGAATGTATAGCTCTTGACCATTTGATTTATAGATCTGCAGTAAGTTCATTAGGTTTGGGTTTTGGGTTGCTCTGTAGTAGAGGCATAAGTCTCCCCTAAGATGTGTATATCATACAGAGTACAGTGACAGGGACTTTAGTTGACCTGTGTAAGGCACATGCTGGAGGTCCTTGATCTTCTTTGTTAGAAATCTCTGAGGTCTCTCTAATTGCTGCAGGTGCTTATTACGGCACATACTGAATGGGGCGATATACTCAATTAGGGCTGGATAAGTGCTGAGTATGGAGGGGGGTCATAATTTCTTTTCCTCTCAAGGCAATGCCTTTACTAATCAAGTGAGCTGTGTGGAAATATTTCCTTACAATGATAAACATGTGGTGGTCAAAGTTAAGATCGCAGTCATCTTGTGATCCCAGGTCCCTTACCACTTCATAGGCACTTAGGGCATTGCTGTTGATTTAGTAATGTGAAGGGGCATTGCTTGTGTTGAAGGGAAAGATGATGCATTTCTTTGCATTCAGTTTGAGTCCGTGACTAATACACCAATCACTGGTCTGTGTGAGACACTCCTGGAGTATACTGACATTATTCAGGGATTCAATGATTGCATCTACTTTGCAGTCATCTGCAAACTTGGTCAGCCACAACCCTTTAGTTTTGACTTGACCTTCTGAGAAGTATATACCAAACAGTAGGGGGCTAAGCACAGACCCCTGTGGCACCCTGCTGGTAACAGGTCTGCTGGTTGATGTGGAGTCACCCACTTTGATAGTGTGTGTCCAGTTTGTGAGCCAGTTACCAACCTATCTTATAACAAAGGGTTTTACATTCAGTTTGCTAAGTTTACTGGTAATACTTGAATGTGGGATTGTTTCAAAAGCCTTTGCCAGTCGAGGTATACTGTGTGTACAGATTTGCCCTCATCAATGGCCCTGTTCACACTTTCAAAGAAATCCACTAGATTTAACAAGCAGGATCTGCCCTTCATGTAGCCAAATTGGGTAGTATCCAGGATTTGGAGGTCACCTATGTCTTTATTTATGTGGTTCATAATAATACATTCCAGGGCCTTACAGATGAGGCTGGTGAGGCTTATGGGTCTGTAATTTCCCAGGTCTGAAAAACTTTGAGAAATGTGTGTCTACATGAGACATTCCATAAAGTTGTCTAAGTAATACATTTATGTTTTGTGATCTTGGGTTTTGAGAATGCTGATATTTACCCTTTAGAAGACTTTTTTCCCCACATATGGCAGTTGAATCTGTTTGTTATAGTGTGTGGTTCATTGGTACATGCCATTCAATGAGCTAGATCAATTGGAAAATCAAAGCTAATAAGGCTGGCTTCAATGGTACAAGATGGGGGTCCTGGTGTTATGGGGTACAATTATTTGGAATATTATGGCCTTTTAAAATATTCTTGCATGGATTTACAGCATGAAGTTCCTTCTAAGCAATTATAGCATTGTGTCACAGCAGGTAAGTCTCATAAATGTTATATGATATATTTCTATAAGAAGGTCATCAGAGAGTGGATAAGGCTTCTTACAAAAGTAGACATATTAGAAGATTAAGTGGGTCATAAAATGTATGGAGTGTGAGTGACTGGACTGAAGGGACCAAAGAATGGCAGTGAGAATAAAACTGGTAAGTGGTGCACCACATGGTTTGATGTTATGCCATTCCTAATTCAATACGTTCATATGTAGCTTGACAAAACGCATGGGAAACTGAATCAGGGTTTTTAAAGATGACACTTATCATAGCAGGAAGTATCTGACATGGCTGCAACACTGGGAATGGACCGAAGGAGGCATAAACTGATAGATGATAGGTCTTTTTGAATGCTTTCTAATGTTTTGTGATATATCCAAATAATGACAGCCCAAGAGAAAAATATGTATTTGGGTGATGATCTAATAAAAGCCAAACATAAAAAAAGTTTATATATTATTAATATTGGTTACTAATATCTTTAAAACATATTGTGTTAATATAAAATGGCTGTAAGAAAACACATTATACTAACAGAGTGAAAGGACATTTCAAAGTCAGCATTTTGATTTCCCAAAATGTAGCTATTCTTCTAATTATTTTTAAATATTTAATATTTATAAATTATTCATATTCATGGAAATATACAAGAATGACTATCAGCAGATCTTCCTTCTGAAATTAAGAATCATTTCCAAGATGACAGTCCATATGTTTTAATAGAAAATCTGCTCTTTTTGCCAACATGGTCTTACAGTTTGAACATAATTGACCCAGATATTTTTTGGCAGCCTCTCCACATAAGCAGAACTACAATACATCATGTTTACTAAAGAATCTCCTCATCTCAATGTTATCTGAACACAGTTCTTGGAGAAGGTGCTAAATAGACAGAATGAGTTGCTAGCATAATAAATCTCAGAGCCTTGTCTTGATACTATTGCATGCTATATAATGGTATGTTGTGTAACAAACATATTCATTGATTTAAAATCATGCCTTTCAACGTCTTCACTTAAGAAAACTTGGACAAAGCCTAAAATAATGGGGGGGGGGACAAAGGCCCAAAAATAGGGACATATTTTTAATATTAATCTTATAAGTGTAGGACATTGCTAGAATAACAGGTGCATGCATTTTCTAAAGGATATGGAATCTGAATCTCAGTCTGTGATTATTTAGTAATTTCATTCCTCAATGATTTGCCAGGAAAACACCTATTTTATGAGGAACAGGCCAAAAATAAGAGGCAGAAATCTGGAGATTCTATGAAAATCTGGACAGTTGATAGCTATGCTTAAAATTTGTAGACTCCATACCATTTTTCCTCTTTTGTTTTTCCAGTATTTGAGTTACAGAAAGCCATAACATTTGTTCATTTTTTTCTTTTCACTATTTGCCTCCCTGAAGTATATTAGAGCTGGTTTACCACCTCATTCTTACAAAATTTGACAAATGCAACTTTAATACTGTTGTCTGTTTCTAAACCTTCCATAAATTGTAAATTCCAGATTACTATTAAATCAAATTTGTTGATATAGGAGCAGTTATTTGTGGTAGTCCTCAGAGTTTAATGCTAGGGCTTTTATTCCCCTGACTGGAATTAGTCATTTACTAAAAACTATACTTTTACTGAATTTTAGAAGCTTATTTGAATCACTTGATGACCCGCAGTGGTGGTGCTGCGGTAGCGTTGTCGCCTCACAATAAGACGCTATCCAGTTTGATTCTCAGATAGAGCATCTTCTGCGTAGAGACATGTGTGAATGGGCGTACCTTCGTTGAAGGTTGTGCATCATGCCTGGCAAGCCAGTACGTAAAAATCAACTGTCAATCATTAGCGGACCGGAGTTCCGCTGTGGCGACCCCTAACCAGGAAAAGCTGAAAGACACAAACATTTGAATCACTTCATGAAAATATGTCGAATGATTTTAATTACTTATATATCTATATAGTACTAAATTAGAAACCTTGTAAAGTGCATAACTGAAGGTGGATGCATTTGGTGTCAGAAAAATGACAGAAATGTGGAAGTGTGCAGTCTGCAAAATTCTTTCTATATCCTACACAATATTATTCATTAAGATCACCCTTCTGCTTCTGACTCCTTAGATTGACATAATATTCCTGTCTTTTTTTCCAAGAATGTCATAGTTGATATAGACCACAATGCTTCAAGAGTTTTTTTTTTTAACTTGCAAAAGCTATCCATCATTTTAAATGCCCTGAGCTATCCATCCTACTTTGTTGTGAAGTATCTTATATACAACTGAATTCTTTGTCTTGCACCAATTTTCCACCACTAATTTAATCTGCTGCCTTCATTTTTATTTATTTTAAATTTGTTAACTGGGAGGTGCACTGGTCCAAAAACCCATTTCAAATAGGAAACAGGCCATGACAAAAAGGAGAGTCAGGATTTTACAATAACACAGAATGCAAAAAGTAACAGCAGTACATGCATACACTCAATAATGCAATTCCAGTTCTATTTTCATATATACTTTGTGAAACGATTTTGACACCCTCATTTCCTTCTTACATAAAACTGCTGATAAAAAGTTTAGATAAACGAGCCTTCCCATTTCAATTTTAAAATGACCTGTTGTCTGAAAATGCTATGTAAAATATCAAGGGAGTGAATATCATACTTATAGACAGAGTGTAACAGGGAGACAGGACATAGACAAGAATCTGAAATTTCTTCCTGCAATGTTTTTCGCAATGTTTACATACTTGAAAGCATACTCATATATCAAGTGGAGTCAACAAAACAGTAAACATCAAATGCAATCCAAAGGAGTTCATCTAGTTTACAGTGTTTCCCCATAATCATGCATTTTATTAATTTTAACCGAATTTAACTGCAGTTTCTTAGAATGAAAATATTGTCCCTAAAACCATTAAGAAATAGAACCTATAGCACTAAATCATTTTTATAGGCAGCTGCTCAAATATGTGTTCTCACAATCCAAAAAGTGTCAGCTCACATATTTATTCAGAGCAATCACCACAATATTAAATTATAATCTAAACCAATAAAAAACTAAAAAACTGTAAATCCAGAAGGAAGGTGCAGCTCAAAAACAGAAGTCAAGCACAGAATGCAAAATAGGAATGTATTTAATGTACACCACTTTATTCAAATGCTTTTGTCATAAAACAGACTTCTTCAGAAAAAAGAAACAAAGAGCATCATTAAGAAATTCTATTTAAACACTTCCCAAGCAATTCATTGGTCAGGAATTAACAAGTTAATTGATAACACAAGACCTCGTTTCCCCTAGTCACTGTGCAATATAAAAGTTCTTAAGGAAAACTCATCCATTAAAACCAAGTACATAGACTTTAAAATAATTCATATATGCATATAATATATATATATATATATATATATATATATATATATATATATATATATATATATATAAATATATATATATATATATATATATATATATATATATATATACATATATCCATAAATATTCCTAAGTCAGTCTGTTAACCACAACATCCAAGATGTCAAAAACAATACATAGATTTTAATCTTAGTAAAGAACTAATGGACAACCTGTCATTAAGCCCAGGTAGTTGACAGGCATTCACCCTGATTTGCCACATTAACACTAAAAATTCAAGGTTCTCATCAAATGGAACCCCCCCCCCCGATTACCTAGATCAATATGATCTATTACTCCGAATTTAAAAGAGTGTGTAGGGAACATCTTGATATGCTTGTATAGGGCATTCCTCTCATTATGCTGTTTGATGTCATATAAATGCTGGTAGATTCTCTGTTTGAGAGCTCTCTTGGTTTTACCTATATAAAAACCATTGCATAGGTCACATAATGTGATGTAGACTATTCCCTTGGAGTAACAATAATACTTTTTATGGGGCAAGATGGTCCCAAAACATTTACGTGCCATTATGTCATTGTCAAAGATAAAGGGACATTGTGCACATATCCCACATTTAAAATTAGTAAAGTCACCTGGATTACATATTTTTCTCTCTACCAGCCCCTTCATGGAAATGTCCTTTTATACACATCTAGGGGATGTAAACCTACCGTTTTAACCACCTCAATGTCAAATTTAAAAATGGACCAAAATTTACATATGACCTGTCTGATGTCAAAAACCTGTATAGTAAAAGGTAAAGTTAGGGCCATCTTGAATCTACTCTGCCCAGGAGGATCAATGTCGTCCCTTTTTGCTAAACAAGTCAACATCAGGACAGTGTAAGTCCCCTGCTCCATTTTTGTTCTAACCTCTTCAACTATAGTGCTGATAAGGGGAAGTTGGATATCCCCTTTTTTTCAACATGACCTGCAATGTGTGACATTCAGCCAAAAAGTCGACTTTATCAGAAACCATCCTGGCCAATCTGACAAATTTTCCCTTGACAAGAGATTTCTTTTGGTGTAGAGGATGCCAACCCTGAAAATGTAGCAAAAGGTTTGAGTAAGTTGGTTTCCTGTACAAGTGAGATGTAAACACTTTCCTATCATAGTCCTTCTTGATTTTAATGTCAAGGGAGTGCAAAAAATTATTCTTTTTAACCATGGTAAAGTTCAAAAAAATCAATAGTTTTGTTAATATAGGTGAAAAATCATTCCAAGTCTTCCTAACTACCTTTCCTAAAAAGGACTAAGTCATCCAGATACTGGTCATACAGTACCCAAAGATGTTTAAAGTCTGAGTCTAAGATGTACAGGTTCTCCCACTGAGCAAGGACAATGTTAGCAAAAACAGGGGCTCAGCAAGCTCCCATGGCAACCCTCTGTGTCTGCTTAAAAATCTGTCCTTCAAATGTGATGAAATTGCTACCAAGGACTAACTCCATACAACTACAAAGTGTGATAATGGTGTTATGGTCCATGCATGTATTGAAACAAAGGTAATCATAGAAACATTCGAGACCTATGTCATGGGGGGTTACTGAAAAGAGGTTGCAGATGTCAATGGTGACCATAATTAAATTGTCTGCATACATTTCTGGCTTAATTTTACCCACAAAATCCCAAGAATCCTTAATCACCCATTGTCTGTCGTACAACACATACTTCACCTTACCATCAATAAAATTAGCTAAACAAAAAGTCTTTGAAGGTTTTGTATCCACAATTGGATGAAGGGGTTGGTTAACTATGGATTTATGGACCTTGGGTATTCCAAAAATAATGGGGATCTATGGATGTTTCACATCAAGAAACTCATGAAACTGCAAGCTGATTTGACCATTGATATGTAATTCTTCTAATGTCAAATCAATATTTCTATAGGCTATGTTAAGCTCAGTATATGTGTCACTATATAACAACTCAAAGATTTTTTGGTTGTAGACATCATTGTCCATAACTACCAACCCCCCACCTTTGTCGTTTTTCATGAGTCTTAAATCACCCCTATCCAAAACAGTATGTAATAGCGTTCTTTCAGCTTGTGTAAGTTGGGTTATATCATGGTGCCTATTCTTTAAAATTTTCCTAATCTGTAACTCACATAATGACATAGGTGCTCATAAATTTGCATCATAGGATGAACCGGAGGCATAAAGATACTAGGACTAGATAACCGTAATGGATTTGTGGTCAAATTTTCATCAGAAAAATATAAAGCAAGGTTCAACTTCCTACAGAACATTTTCAATTGTAAGATAATGTCAATGATGTTAGCTTTCCTAGCAGGCACAAAATTAAACCCTTTGGAAAACAACTCAGTCCATTCAAAATTTACATTGGCTTGACTGATGAGAACCTTGAATTTTTAGAGTTAAAGTACCATATCAGGACTAATGCCTGTCAACTACCTGGGCTTAATGACATGTTGTCCATTAGTTCTTTACTAAGATTAAAATGTATATATTGTTTTTAACATCTTGGATGTTGTGGTTAACAGATTGACTTAGGTATATTTATATATATATATATATATATATATATATATATATATATATATATTATAATACTAAATGCATATATGAATTATTTTAAAGTGTATGTACTTGGTTTTAATGGTTGAGTTTTCTTTAAGAACTTTTATATTGCCCAGTGATTAGGGGAAACAAGGTCTTGTGTTATCAATTAAGTTGTTAATTCCTGACCAATGAATTGATTGGGAAATGTTTAAATAGTATTTCTTGCTGATGATCTTTGTTTCTTGTTCTGAAGAAGCCTGTTTTATGACAAAAGCTTTTGAATAAAGTGGTGGTATGCTAAATACATTCCTATTTAGCATTCTGTGCTTGACTTGTGTTTTTAAGCTGCACCTTCCTTCTGAGTTTACAGTTTTTTTGTTTTTTATTGGTTTTGAGTGTTTATCTTCTTCATGGAGGGTGAGGCTCAATTAATTACTATTGCAGGCATAGATTTGGCTGTTCTAATGAGGACAGTAAATACACTTTCAACCACCATTGCGGATTTATCCAGTAAAGTCAATGGGTTAATGGCTAGACTTAATAGTGGTTCTGGAGTG
Source organism: Protopterus annectens (assembly GCF_019279795.1). Taxonomy (NCBI): domain Eukaryota; kingdom Metazoa; phylum Chordata; order Ceratodontiformes; family Protopteridae; genus Protopterus; species Protopterus annectens. The sequence continues at coordinate 27,042,175 of NC_056742.1, read as the reverse complement.
TCAAGTGGTGACAATACATAAATTTCACAGTCCTTTGACCTTACTGGTATCTCTCCAGCCCAAAGGAATCAGTGCCATGACAACAGATCATCTGAAGTGTTTTTTTAAACCAATGGATGTGTGCATAACGACTGGGTTGCTTCAGCGATGTGCACAGGAGGGTGTGGTGATGAGAGCATGCCGGTTTCCTTAGATTCATGGCTTAGAACTGACCTTAATATCAATAGCAACAACGTGAATAATGTGATTCCATCTGAAAGTTTTGGACAACAATTGAAATCTTTTCAGGACTTCATAACTAGATACAGACATCTGCAGCTGGAAAACAACTACTTACAGGTATGTTTAAACAGAGAACACATACCTAAAGGTCTCTTTTCATGGAAATTTCCAACCGGTCTTATTAAAGATGCACAGCTGCATCAAGACCTTTTGAAAATTTTCAATAAGCAAGGCTGTGAGCTTCTTAATTTATTGATAGTAGACAACAACAAAAATGGCTTTGTTACTAAGGGATATTAACAGGCTTGAGGCTTGTATTAAGAATGATTTGTTGTTTGAACACAGAAAAAATGAATTTTTTAATATTTTCATGACTGTTGACATTGAGCTACAAAAATTAAAGGTGAGGAAAGAAAATAAGCTTTTAAGAGACAAAAATGAATATGAGGCCAGTAGGGCCTACCCCGATCCCCCTACGGGGCAACAAGCTACTTATTTTAACAATAATAGTTTGCATATTGATTTTAGTAATGAAATGGAATGTGATGACTTTAACAGTAATTCAAGGGATATCCCTTTAGACCCACCACCCCTGAGGAGATCAGAGAAATTATGGAACCAGAACAATCAGGGTCAAATGAAATGGAGGGCTGGTCACCAATCTTGTCAGGGGCAGTGGAGGCGGAGAAGGGGATCTTATCATAGATAAGCTTTGATGGTGTTAATGGTGTAGAAAATGATGATGTCATTGTTATTAAAAACTGTGCTGGTGATTTCACTGTTTATAACTACAGTCAAGCCAATGTGAATTTTGAATGGGCTTGAGTTGTTTTCCAAAGAGTTTAATTTTGTGCCTGCTAGGAAAGCTAACATCACTGACACTATCTTACAACAGAAAATGTTCTGTAGGAAGTTGAACCTTGCTTTATATTTTTCTGATGAAACTTTGACAACAAATCCATTACAGTTATCTAGGCCTAGTACCTTTATGCCTCCACTTCATCCTACAAAGCTATGTCAAACCCAGAGCTGTTGGACATGCTCCATGTAAAGAAATCCCAATCCCTCCGAGCTACATGCTCAAGGGACCTAAACCTTGTCACCACAATAAACAAAACATGCTGGAGGGATAGATTCCGAGACTTCCCATACTCAAACTACATATCTATATCAAACAAAGCTCCTCATTAACACTCTTCAAGAAAAATATTGATGACTGGATGGGAGATAAGAAATTCACCCCGGGGATCACTTATGTTGCTCTGCTTGACGAGGGCACAGGAAAATAATTTTCTTGGGTGGCAAAAGCCAGGGTACCATTTGGCTAGGTTTAGGGCCAATAGCCTAGTACCTACCTATGAACCTATGAACCAAATTTATAAGCACCTATGTGAGTTACAGATTAGGGAAATTTTAAAGGAGAATAGGCACCATGATATAACCAACCTTACACAATCCAGAAGAATGTTATTACATAGTATTTTGGATAGAAGTGATTTAAGACTCATGAATACCAACAAAGGTGGAGGTTGATAGTTATGGACAATGATGCCTACAACAAAAAATCTTTGAGTTGTTATATAGTGGCACATATACCGCGGTATCTAGAAACGAGTTTAACATAGCCTATAGAAATATTGATTTGACATTATCTTATATTATTCTTGGGACTTTTGGGGTATAATTAAGCCAGAAATGTATGCAGACAATTTAATTATGGTCACCATTAACATCTGCAACCTCTTTTCAGCAATTCCCCATGATGTAGGTCTCGAATGGTTCTACAATTACCTTTGTTTCAATACAAGCATGGACCATAACGCCATTCTCACACTTTGTAGTTGTATGGAGTTAGTCCTTGGTAACAATTTCATCACATTTGAAGGACAGATTTTTAAGCGGACACGGGGTTGCCATGGGAGCTTGTTGCATCCCAGTTTTTGCTAACATTGTCCTTGCTCAGTGGGAGAAATTATACATCTTAGACTCAGACTTTAAACATCTTTGGGTACTGTATGGCCAGTATCTGGATGACTTAGTCCTTTTTAGGAAAGGTAGTTAGGGTGACTTAGAAAGATTTTTCACCTATATTAACAACTACTGATTTTTTTAACTTTACCATGGTTAAAAACAATAATTTTTTGCACTACCTTGATATTACGATTAAGAAGGACTATGATAGTAAAGTATTTACATCTCACTTGTACAGGAAGCCAACTTACTCAAATTCTTTGCTACATTTTCAGAGTTGACATCCTCTACACCAAAAGAAATCTCTTGTCAAGGGACAATTTGTCAGATTGGCCAGGATGGTTTCTGACGAAGTCGACTTTTTGGTTGAATGTGACACATTGCAGGTCATGTTGAAGATAAGGGCTATCCAACTTCCTTTATCAGCACTATAGCTGAAGAGGTTAGAACAAAAATGGAGCAGGGGACGTACACTGTCCTGTTGTCAACTTGTTTACAAAAAAGAGAAGACATTGATCTGTCTGGGCAAAGTAGATTCAAGATGGCCCTAACTTTACCTTTTACTCTACATTTTTTTGACAGCAAACAGGTCATATGTAAATTTTGGTCCATTTTTAATTTTGACAATGAGGTGGTTAAAAGAGTAGGTTCACATCCCCTGGTGGTGTATAAAAAGGACATTTCCCTGAAGGGGCTGGTTGAGAGAAAAATATGTAATCTAGGTGACTGGTAATTTTAAATGTGGGAGATGTGCACAATGTCCCTTTACCTTTGACAATGGCATAATGGCACGTAAATGTTTGGGACCATCTTGCATCATAAAAAGTATTATTGCTACTCCAAGGGAATAGTCTTCATGGCATTATGTGACCTGTGCAATGGTTTTTATATAGGTAAAAACAAAGAGAGCTCTGAAACAGAGAATCTACCAGCATTTATACGACATCAAACAGCATAATGAGAGGAATGCACTATACAAGCATATCAAGATGCTCCCTACACACTCTTTTAAATTCGGAGCAATATATCATATTGATCTGGGTACTCGGGGGGGGGGGGTCCATTTTTAGACTTAAAGTGGCAAATCAGGACAAATGCCCATCAACTACCTGGGCTTAATGACAGGTTGTCCATTAGTTCTTTACTAAGATTAAAATCTATGTATTGTTTTTCACATCTTGGATGCTGTGGTTAACAGATTGACATAGGTATATTTATGCATAAATGTACATATATATATATATATATATATATATATATATATATATATATATATATGATTATATGCATATATGAATTATTTTAAAGTGTATGTACTTGGTTTCAATGGTTGAGTTTTCTTATTGCAGAGTGACTAGGGGAAACGAGGTCTTGTGTTGTCAATTAACTTGTTAATTCCCGACCAATGAATTGCTTAGGAAATGTTTAAATACTATTTCTTGCTGATGCTCTTTGTTTCTTGTTCTGAAGAAGTCTGTTTTATAATGAAAACATTTGAATAAAGTGGTGGTGCGCTAAATACATTCCTATTTGGCATTCTGTGCTTGACTTGTGTTTTTGAGCTGCACCTTCCTTCTGGATTTTTAATTTATAATCTAAATAAACATTGTCTAACACGTCACTCTCACGGACAATTCTTCCTGACTCTATAATTCCCACACTACTCTTTTCTATAAGGCAAACATTTTTACAAAGAGCTCTGATTAAACAAATTCAGTCTCTGTGGATGGGGTCTATATTATGATATCGCACACTCAGAAGAATGAATGCACATAATCAACCCCATGTAAGCGAAAGCTTACAATGTCGAAACCTCAGAACAGCGGAAATCTCTGTTCCTAAAAAAAAAAAAAAACTGTAAAACATTACATAATGGGTTACTTCACCCCCCCCACACCCCCCACTCCCCCCACTTAAATATACCAACTCCAAGATCACACTACAGTACTAAAAATGGCAAAGTAGCCAAAGGGGCCAAGCAGATTCTTTCCCAAGGAAAGAATTCACTGAAAAGCCACTTCACTATTTTGCCTTTTTGCGCTTTTTAGTTCGACAAAGATGTATTCAACAACCTGCCTCTGCGACAGCATAATAGGGAGCCAGTGGATGGCATAATCTCTATGATTTTCCAAAAATTTATTTTTCCCTCCTACCTTATCAAAGATGCTAGAGATATTCGCAAATAAGGCCCATGGACACTAGCAATTACTTTCACATATTAAGTTCAGAAATAGCCCACTATGTGTAATAGACTATTAAGAGTACCACTATCATAAAGCCCAAAGTGTAATGGTATATTATATTTCTAATTGTAACACATATTCAAAGTCTGTCCTTCTCTCTAATACTATAGACAAAATTTCCATGAGACTGCCAAAAACCCAATATGTCTGTAATGTGTTGGTAAGATTTTAACTTTTACAAATAGTGACAATAATAATCTCGTACCATATTTTTTTGAAATTTCAAATAATAAACTCACATATTTAAGGATATATATAAATTATCATCCCAGTCATCAACATCATATGTGTATATCTCACAGGTATACTATCTAAATCAAGAGTATTTCCCATTTTCAAACTGTCATTCATCATATAAATTTCAAATCTAGATACATTTTGCCAGGAAGGGAGTTTAATTCCTCAAGAGAGGTATGCATCCCATCATTATCTTCTGTGCATAAATATTAGTGGAGACAATATATTTTACTGGAGTCGCATTGTCAATGAGGTAAAGTCTAATGACAGTCCTAGCCAAAGCCAAACAGCTCTTGATTAAGATTTCAATAATGCCAAATACCTTTTCACAAAAACTGATTTGCTTAAAAAAAAAAACTGCTTTGTTCTATTTTTCTTGGCAGTTTCCTATACTGGCTATGTTCTTGTCTATATAAAGTCCAGTCTTCTGGTACATGTTTTAATGTCTGTTTAGTATAACATCCAGGCTACATTTGCCTTGTCAATGAATGCTTTCAACCCATCTACGTTCCGCTAAAGAGTCTTTGTGTGTACCACATAGATGATGTACTTATTTTTTCATTCAAGGCTTTCTTAATTTTATCTCATATCTCTAAACATGCCTCTGGGGAATTCCACTTAGAAAACCTACTAGGGAAACTTGCTATATATGATATATCTAATTTTCTCGTAGCACCATCTGACTACACAATATTATTTAATGCATATGGCTCAGTTCCTCTTCTGAGGGTAATATCTTTTGTTCCTCCCTAACACACCAATCCATCATATGGAAGATGAAGAAGTGTTCACTTTCAAACTGAGAGAAAATCATGATATTAAATGTTGGTAAAATATTTTTTCCATAGGTTCATAGGTCCATAGGTAGGTACTAGGCTATCAGCCATGGGGCCTATACAAGCCCAGACAAAAAGGTACCCTGGCTTTTGCCACCCAAGAAAATTATTTTCCTGTGCCACTGTTGAGCAGAGCCACAGAAGTGATCCCCGGGGTGAATTTTCTATTTCCCATCCAATTATCAAGATTTTTCTTAAAGAGTGCTAATGAGGAGCTTTGTTTGATATAGATAGGTAGTTTATTCCGGAGTATGGGAAGTCTCTGGGACAGGAATCTATCTTAGCCAAAAGCCAACGGACAAGTGACCATATGCTTCAAATCAGTAACATTCCATTTCACAGTCATTTCCAAGCCTTACAATCAGTACAATGGGATTATCACCCCCTAAATAAAAAAAAAAACTTTTGTCTTGCTCATGAACTAATACATACTTTCATCTCCAGCTGGTCAAATCTATACTCCCAGGGCCAGTTGCCTGTTACTAAGGCCATGAGCTACCAGACTCAGTATGACAAGTGCAACCAGGGAGGACATGTGTTACAGTGGGTTCAGGAACAGAAGTGCAGTAGTAGTCAACATTAATAATCACTTACCACAGTGTCAACATTAATAATCACTTACCACAGTGTATCATACTGTCTCTCTTTAAAAGCATTGTTCAAGGTGAGATTTTCCCATGCACCACCATTGTGTGTATGTGGGAGGGTCCTCCTATACCCCTCAAACTTTTATATACTAACTCTTGCATTTCTGTACAACAGAGTAAGGGAAATACTCTGGTGCATCCCAGTTTTGATCTTTTATCCACATTAAATAATTTGTTTATTTGTGGTTGTACTTTAGAATATCAATGAAATATGCTTTGCATTTCTACCTGGCACTCATAGTGTACATCCAGGGGTATAGAATCAATGTATAAATTGGAAAATGAATACACCTCTGTAGTATATCCTTGTAAAACCCCAGATTAAATACTATGCAGTAATTAAGATGCCTAACAAGATAAAAGATGTCACAGTGCTAGAGAGCATATAGAAAGGCAATGAGGAAGGTATGGACCTTTGTTGAAATGTTGTATGGTAACAGGCTTAAGTAGCTTGACCTCTTTGCTCTTAAAAGATGAGATACAGGAATATCATGATATTACTGTGGTACGCATGAGTCTTTGTAATACATTTAAAGTGATTAGTGATGGGGTTAAATTAGATAGGAACTCTAGCTGGGCAGATTAACATGTGAGTATTAGATTACAGAAGTCTAGCTCAACTTTGCACTAGAAAGTAATTTCTCTTGTAGAAGGTTGTAAGTAAGCAGAATGAGTTACTGGGATAAGAAATGGCAGCTAGGAAGGCTGGGATATCAAAAAAAGGTTTGGAAAACACCGAGCAAGACTGGGCAAAGAGGAGTTGAAGCTGTACCTAGTTAGCTGCAACATGTGAGGAGAACCACTAAACTCATATCCTTCTATTGCTGTCTTTGTATACTTTGTAAGGATATGTTGTATAATCAGCATATTGACTGACAATTTTCAGAAGCCATAGCATTTTACCTTTTTTCATTCCCAGTTTCTGATTTCCAGAAACATACCGGAGAATCCCTGAGCATTATGGTTTTATGCTACTGTATTTACTTATCTGCTAATGTAGCTATATATATATATATATATATATATATATATATATATATATATATATATATATATATATATATATATATTCACTTCATAATCTCGAAATACTGAAATATCGAATTTCAGTATCTTGACACCATGAAACCGAATCCACAAAACACAGAAACAACAAAACCCCGAACGTAAAACTGTGAAATTCAAAACACAGAACAAACCACACACACTACACCATACATACGCCACAACACCCACATCACAACATAAACAAGCAAAACTGCACACACACACAACTCATACACTTATATGCGCCCCCCACACACCCCCTACTTATATATACTAACTCTCAGATCACACAAACAGGAAACAAAAGCAAACTCAAACACGCACATTCTCCAGTCCATCACACACACATCAAACATATCAGAACACTCACATACACTCTAACTCCCACTCAAAACACATACAAAATACTCACTTACCTGACATTACACCTATATCCACACACGGCACCACGCACCATCAAAACACAATCCCGGACATTACGTAGCGTAAGGGCAAATTCGCGGTTAGAAACTTTTGCTATTGTAAACATTCAGCTTTATAGCCTCGAGATACTGAAATTCGACATTTCAGTATTTCGAGATTATAAAGTGCTCCTATATATATATATATATATATATATATATATATATATATATATATATATGGTTCCCTATCAGAAGCCTGAAACACTATAAGCTTGAAAATCAAAATCCTGAAACCAAAAGCCTGAAAATTCAAAATCCCGAAAACCCAAAATGAATGGTAGCAGGAAATTGGTTCCAGTAAGTCAGATCCTTCTTTGAAAATGGCTTCTTGCCAATGGTCAGTCCATAGTTAAGTCCAGTATGTGTGGATAGACTGTCACTTTGTCAGAGGGAATAAGTACTGTAATGTATACAATGTGATAATAACATCTGGGGGTTTCATAGATATGAATAAAGCTTTTTAAATGGTGTTTTACTCCATCTTAAAAAACTTTACACATTTAACTTTAGGACCTTGACTCTAGATGATTGTTATTGTTGAAGTGACACCCCAACCCATGTCCCCAAGACAATCCATTCTAGGGGGGGGTAGCATTTTGAGAGATGTGTCCATTTTTAAGTGATAGGTATCCAAGGGGGTAGCAGTAAGAGCTTATGAGCATAAAATGGAAATTGCTTGTTACACCTCTGGTGTGAGCTGTTACTAGTAAAGTAGAAAAGAATTTCAATGAGGCATTAGCCCTTGCTTCCACTGAAGGGTAAATGGGGTTGCTGGTGGGGTGGGGTATTAGAAGTAGAAAAGTGGAAAAGAGCTTAAATAATCCCTAGTTCCATCATAGGTCTTATAAAATAGAGATAGAATTAGCTCTTCCTGCCACTAGAGCTTTAGAATAAAAGGGGGTGGTGACTGTTAGAGGAAGGAAAATAAGAATTGAGAAAGGATGAGGGAATAACATAAACTGTCTTACTGATACTAAAGAATTTAATAGAAAGAAAGAAATGTACCAGAAGGAGTGAGTTAGAAATAATACTTACTGGTACAAAAACTTCACAGCAGTGATGTGCAGTTTTTATTTGATTTTTCAAGTGTTATTGCATCTAGAAGCAGTATATTTGCCTGTGATGCAGGAGCATTAGAAGATTTTTTTCCCCAACATATATGTGACATTTGGATTCAGAGTCAAATACCTGTACAGCAGTCGACATATATTGTACATCTGCACTCTTGCCATATGGACTAACCCCTACATAGTGATCTCATTTGCTTCACCTAGTGGTAGTTCAGGTATATGTTTGTAACCCCACAGTACATATGGATCTTGGAATAGCTACCTCATTTGCTACAGAATTCTGTCAACAAACGGTCTGAAATGATTACTATAATTAACTAGTTGCCAGACAAATTAGCGGCAGTTGCCTCAGATTGAACATTAGCTACAGGTATAAGAATTGACAGCTGCAGGCCTCAGACAGATTTTGAGCTAAAGGCATATAAAGGTGTGCTGCTGTGTTATATGTGAAACAACACTTTTTGCAGCCATAAAAATATTTTGATCAATGCTTTGTGAGCCATTTTTCTGTCCTTACCGGCCAACACTAAGGCACTCTGGCTAACAAAGTTCGCAGATGACTGCAAACTGGGAGCCATTATTGAATTCCCAAATGATGTGGATAGTCTACAAAAGGGCCTTACAGAAACAGATGCTTGGTGACAGAGCCATGGGCTCAAGCTTAATGCCAGGAAATGTATAGTTATCCCCTTTGGGAAAAACCATGTACCCATGAATTACCACATAGGTGGCAGTGCACTAAACACTGAAAGTTTGATGAGAGACTTAGGGACACAGGTGGACAGTGGCCCCAACTTCGCTAACCACATTGCCACAACAGTCAGGAAATACTTCTATGTGGCACACCTCATCGCTAAGGGCTTTTCATCCAGAAAAAAAGAGGTCATTGTCCCACTGTACTCATCCCTCATTAGACCCATTATAGAGTACAATGCCCTGTTTGGTATGTACCTCACAAGAATTCTGCAACAGCTGGAAAGGCTGCAGAAAAACCTCAGTAAAAGAATCACAGGCCTAAAGCAAATGCCATATGCTGACCATCAAAAAAATCTCCAGCTATACTCTGTGGCATATTGTCTACTCAGAGGTGATCTCTGCTTAGCATACAAGGCAATGTCAAACCCTGAGCTGTTGGACATGCTCCACTTAAAGAAATCACAATCCCTCAGAGCCACATGCTCCAGGGATCTAAGCCTTGTCATCACAATGAACAAAACATACTGGAGGGATAGGTCCCTGACCCAGAGACTCCCCATACTCTGGAATAGACTGCTCATACATGTCAAGCAGAGCACCTCCTTGGCACTCTTCAAAAGGAACCTTGATGATTGTATGGGAGATAGGAAATTCACCCCAGGGATCATGTCAGTCACCCTGCTAGACAGGGGTCCAGGGAAGTAAATATTGTGGGAAGAAATATCCAGGGAATTGTTATGGCTAGGCTTGTATAGGCCCTAGGGCCAATAGCATAGTACCAACCTATGAACCTATGAATCTATGAAATATGTGGATATCAATGCCATCTTTGATTATCATGAAATAATATAGTTGGCATTTGGCTGTAGCATTTATTTACCAGTACAGTTTTCTCATGTCCAATTAGACATGGTAAGGGAGTATATGATTGTTACTGCTATTAAAGGCTATGCTTCAGTATCTGTGTTTTCTAATAATGTGCATTATTGAAGTAATTTTCCTATGCAATACAGTCCTTTAAGCTAGGGGACATTTCCTCTTTTTTGGATTGTTTTATTCACAAGAATCTGCATCATTTTCAAATATCCTCAAGCCACACTACTATTATTCCTCACTACAAACTAGTCTGTACACATGCATATGTATGCGACTAAATAGCTAAGTGGTTATAATCACTTCATTACATAATAATACACATTGCTCTTTTAAAGAATTAAGAGTCTTGTCATAATTGCACATTCTTAGTGTTCTAACTACATTCATATCTGCTTTCTGTGAATTTTTTACTCATGAACAGTTTTTTTCCTAACATCGCAACAGTGGCAAAAAAAGTTGCATTCAGGAAGTGTTACTTCTGCCATATTTCCTTATTAATTTATGGTTTACTTAGAAAATTCTCTATTAAAATATATTAAATTGTTGCAAAAATTACATTAGTGGATTGTGGCTTGGTTACTGCTTCCCTAAAGATAAACTGTTGTTCGCATTTTCATTAGTAGATTTTGCCTTGGCTACTGTTACTGCTTCCCTAAAGATTTTGAGTCATTTTTTTGTGTAATAGCTCATTACCGCACAAGCCTTTTAAATGTGGTATAAAACATCAAATATATTTTATTTCAATTTACCCTTATGAGATTTATCGATCTCACTACAAATTATATGTCATTTCTTTGTAATCACCAATCACTTTTAAGCATTCATTTCATATAACCAATACACTGTCATCTTTGAGTCATTACAAAAGTATGAACTAGCGATCATGTTCATGAATTTTTATTTACTTCTTATTCGATACTCTGTAACTATTCATATTTTCTAGTTATACTGACAGGCTCCAGTAACCAAACGTATGCGTCATGTCAAGCTGATGTATTCAGAATGGACAAGCCATTAGAAGGATAAAATGTAAACAACATCTCTGGTACTCTGCAAAGAGTACCTTTCAATTCCTTTTCATTTAGATGCAAATCTAAAGGAAATTGGCAAAGATCTCTAACCTGTTTATTTGCCTCAGGAAAAGAGCAAAAGAGCTTTTGCTACGGTATAAACTCAACCTTGTGAACTTCTGCAGGTGTCCTCTGAGTACAGCACGCTTAGATTAACACTGATAGATGATTTGGTTAGTGCTTTTTTCTGCTGAAGCCCATTTACCAGCCATTAGTGTTTCTCTGATGAAATTCTTTGCTTCACTAAGCACTCCAAGGCCAATAAACTGCATGTGAAATCTACAGTCTTATTTGCACTTTTCATTTTAATGAAGAGTCACTCCCATTTGCATTCAAATTGATTTTATTATGGTAAATATTTTATTTCAGATTAACTTTGGATCATTTTAAATCTCCTGATATTGACTCAATAAACTATTTTCAAGGCAATGTAAACTGTATGTCTGAGAAAGAAGATTTCCTTTTGTTTGCTTTACATTTATCATTGTTTTTCAGTAAAATTCTCATCTTGAAAAGTGCTTTGCAGAACTGTTTAACATATTTTGAATATTAACACACTGTTGCAGTATGATTTTGTACAGTAACCATTATTGAATACTTCCTTTCTCAGGTCTTGAGTAAATTGCATTTCACAGTCTATTGGAATTGAATATTATATCTTTCCTGATATCCATCTATTTCCAGCAGGTATACAAGCCTCTATATAGCAGTGATACAAAGGTGCTGGATTGCTACAAGTTGTTCTATCACAGTGCATTTTATTACAAATTGTGAGAATCAAACACTAGCCTTCCCTAATAACCAGCACATGAACAGCCAATGTAGTAACCTCAAAGATATTAACTAGTGACAATTAAATTAGTAATAACAAAAAAAAATCTAAGTAATTTAAAGTCCCTCCAGTACTCCTGAGTGGCAGGATAACTGGTTTTAGATTGTATAAATAATCCAGCAACATATGTGCAACTCTTTATGATCCTGCACCTTACTGCAAACTCAGAAATTGTTAGACTGTGGCAGTGCTCATGCAGAACAGAATTAGTCACCTAAAGAGCAGTATATTTGTGTTTTGAGTGAGAATGGAATATCAAGATATATCTTATATGGGAAAAAAGAAGGGAATGATTATGATGCTATTGCTGCAAACAAGTATATTCAGTGTATTGAAAGTATAGATGGTATATTGTGCCCCCGTTAAATAGAATGAAAAAGCATGAAATAAGAACTTGTTAGTATGAGTAATGCTGTTCATAGCCATAATTCTTGCTAATTATCTCTGCATTTGTATGACTGCATGTGTGTGTGTGTGTGTGTGTGTGTGTGTGTGTGTGTGTGTGTGTGTGTTTCTGTTTCTGTGCATTTGCTGTTATTCATACCAGTGGCTGCATATCTGCAGCTGTATATCAGTATGTTATAACTTATGAGTGTAGCTGTATATGTGTATCAATATATAGCTATATGTATATATATATATATATATATATATATATATATATATATATATATGTATAGAGAGAGAGAGAATTATAATCGAGACTCTGATCATAACCTGCTTATCCTATGCTTGAGACATGGATGTCAAGAAGTTTACCCCGAGATCTAAGCTCGAGATGTGAGTTTTGGCATCCATGCCAGGAGCACGTAATAAGGGGTTATGATCAGTGAGACAATTGGAATTCTTTGTAGGGCATGGAGCTTTATCTGCCCCATGTACTGCTATTAGTTAGTTAAAGGGGAACATCGCTAAGTATTTTCCCAGCTTTCAAAGCTGTAAAAAACTTATTGAACACTGTCAGGTAGTGTAACACTATCTGTTATGTTTGCACTTAACTCCATATCTCCCAACTGTCTAGATTTTCACAGGACATCCAGGTTGTTACTTCAAATTTTTGTTCTGTTCCTCATAAAATATGTAGTTTTCAGACAGACCACTGAGGCTTGAAGTCATTAAATAATGGCATACATTTGATTTTCAGCATTCACATTCTTCAGATTATGCAGGCAAACACACAGCCTGTTATTCTAACAAGTCTCTTTTATTTATTTATTTTTTACAGGAAGTTAGGGACATGTTAAGGGTACAGACAGCAGGTACAAACAAAAGGAAACAGATGTTTTGTTCTGCTGCTGTCATTTGCAAGTCAGTACAGGTAGATTTGACTGCCTAGCATGAGATCCAACCTTAACTTCAGCAGGGGAGTGTTTAATATTTGTTAAGGTCGGGTCTCACACCATTCTGCTGCTTAACTGGTTTATCTTTTTCCCGAATTTGTTTGTGTCTTTCGGCTTTTCCCGGTTAGGGGTCGCCACAGCGGAACTCTGGTCCACTAATGATTGGCAGTAGAGTTTTACGTGCTGGCTTGCTGGGCCTAACACACAACCTTCAATGAAGGAACGCCTGTTCACGCATGTCGCCACACAGAAGACACTCTAACTGAGGATCGAACGGGCAACATCTAGCTGTGAGGCGACAACACTACCGCAGCACCACCACTGCAGTTTTAACTTTTTCCCGAATATTGAAGAGTAATCAGCGCACTCCATGCACTACATATATATTTTTATCTGTAGCTGTATGTATATATCTATTTATTTGTACATATAGGGAGAGAAAGTGAAGATTATGTGAGATATCAGTGTGACAATATGTCATTGCACTATAGATAACTGAAAAATAAAGATTGCATTCCAATGAAGATATAACTACAAAAATAAAAGTTTCTTTTGGGGGCCACTTTCCCATGTACCCCTAAATTGGGGATTATGCTACCACGAACACAACTTAATATATACTACCTCTTAGATGACAGAACAGAGGAGAAAAGGAAACAACTTTCTTACCCCCACTGTCTGCAAGTCTCAGAATAACTCATGTCAGTACTATTTTTTTCCCTCTTGGTACAGCAAGAATTAATGAGAAATGTGACATAATTTTTACATCCAGCTACTCAACAATATATATGCCCATATACAAACACACATGCACAAATATGTATTTTGCATGTGTGACTGCGAATAAATGTTATGTTTTCATATTTCTGCATGCAGGATAGATGTCCTTGTTGTTTCTAAGTAGCAATGTGCAGGTAAGAGGAAATTCAATGAGACACACAAAGCATGACCACCCTAATACAGAAATAGTGCTGTATGTGTTACACTCAAATAAATGTCTACATGCTAAAGACAGTCATCATATATTCAAATGTCAGAAGCAAACATGGTGTAGTTACTCAGAAATAGAAAAGTTAGTGAGATGAGCTGGAGAAGCACTGAGGCAAAACCTTTAATAGTCGCTATTTGTCACAAAGACTTCATCAGAAAGTTTTCGGTGTACACGAGCTTCACTCAAATTATGATGCTAGTAGTTGTGTTGGTATTGGAGTAGCAGCCTGTATTAGTGGCTGCCTTTGTAGCCAGTGATTATAATGGTAGATTTTGTCACTCTCTGTCTCACAGATGGTCTTCCAGTGGCTAACATGCCATCGTCTCCATGACAAGGACAGTGGTGACCATTGTCATTGGAAAGAAATGCTGTACTGGAGTTAGCAGACATGTGCCACCCTTACTTGGAATCAAGGGGGGTTGAGTTGGCTGCCTGTCCCAACAGACATGAATGTCTCTGTATCATTAACCATCTTTGTAATGGAGACATTTCAGCATCTGACAGAGCAGGCATTAGGAGTTTTGCAGGTGTTGGTCTTGTGAATTCTACACCAGTCCCTTGATGTGATGCTGTAAAATGTGGAGGAACATATTTGTTTTCCACAGACAGCAGAGGAGAGAACCACCACTATGTGGGCATTCTATGACATAACTCATTTCCTTCAAGTTCTGAGAGCCATTTCCAGGATCCACATTGGTATCAAAGCCCCACCTATTCCACATGACATCTGGTACTTCATGGAGATGTACTTTCACTCCATCAAGTGTCTGGTGGGGTGCAAGGTTTCTGTGCACCATCCAGGGATTTCCCATGGTTCACACATCTTTTGCACACACACGCTTGGTACTAACATTTTATTTGAGGTGACTTTCACAGGGTCATCTGGTTGGTATGTGCATTCTTTGCCACCCTTAAGGTCCTCAGTATGCTGGACTCATGAATGTAGGCAGCAGTAACTTATAATGATTGCTATTACTGGATGTTGAAGATGACACAGGACATGCCTTAGAACCATGATTTATTACCCCCACCTGTATCCTCCAAACAATGGCAGAAAGGGCATATATCACCACACTGTCACAGACACTGAACATGATCAAATTTAAGTTTGGAATTCTGAAGCCTCTCTTTCCTGCTTGGATACATACAGGAGTGCACTAAACATATGCCATGAAGACTTATAATAAGATACTTGAGGTCAACAACATACCAAACAATGTGAAAAGACAACAGCAGGCATGGCATGGAGATGTCATAGTACTACTAAACATACCTGTGAGAATAGTAGAGATGGAGTTGGATGAGGAATAGTCAGATGAACTGGCTGCAACGGCACCCCATGAGAGATAATAAAGGTGGGGGTAATAAATGATGACACTGTAAAAGAGACAGTGTCTTGTCCACAGTTATGGGCTGTGACAAGAGTAATGCCATGTAAAACTGATGCATGTAAGAATATACCCAGACTGTACAGTATAACACAATGACCAGCCATACTATGCATCACACATTACCATACACAATCAGGCCATGAGGGGTGGACAATGCACAGTTTTCATGATTTCCATAGGTGAGCTGGGTACAGTGACAGAAAAATGTAATGCTACCATAGCTGGAAGAGTTATAGTTGTAGATGCCATAGTCATGTACACAGCTAGGAGGTTCATGGATTCAGGGTTAATATCTTTCAGTAATGAATTGGATATTCCTTGAGGAGGTTACTGCTTAGGTGAACTTTGTGGCTGTCTTTGACACAAATGAAGACATCTTGTCCAATGAATAGTATTCCATGTTGAGTAATTATGCATGAACCCTGTTGAGGCCCCCTTTGCAACATGACAGCAGAATTTCATTGTCTATGACCCAGTTAATAGGCTTGGGTAGGTGCTGTAATTAGTAGGGCTATGGAAGAGTGAGACGGTATTGAATTGATGGGCCCTGAGTAGCTTGCTATGGAGGGGGTTTGTTTGAAGACTATGATGTGCAGAAATCCTGTACCTTTGTTCTGGTGCAGTTAATGTTTTGAAATGTTGCTATTTCTTCAGTCCCATGACAAGATATGGACACCCAGGGACTACACATTTGGAATAGTGTGTGAATGCATGACTGATCAATAAGTGTTGTCCTGCTGGCATTCAGTGGCTATAGTCATGTGTACTACTGTACTATCATCATTCTGACATTGTGCCATAGTACTGCAGAAGTTGGCATATTAGCAGTTCGTACTGTTGTTCAAATTGTCCTAACAACAAATTGTATGATTCATGCAATGGATGCCCCATCTCCACAGTAGCATGGTTTGTATACTCTGTGAATATTGTTTGCTTTTATGAACCCTTCACAGCAGGATAGTAATTTGACCTGATTGTTTTCTAACTTCAACATCAGTTTGAGTGTCCCCCCTCACAAAACTGCAACCTGACATATCATGTTCCCTTTTCCCTGTCTGCTATTAGTTTGGTTTTATGGCAATGCAGTCTGTTTATCCACTATATTCTGATTCTTACATTGCTTGCTGTAATGCAGTCTTCTGCAATATGGTGACTACAGCTTTTATTATGCAAAGAATGCTCTTCAGCACTGCATTTATGCTAATGAGATGATCTGGCATGTACATCTCAGTACCACATCTATAGCATTACAGTGTCATAAGTCCTAGTTCACCCAAACATACTCTTGTCAGCCCATTAAGATTGGGGAGGTTATGCGTACTGTTCACATGTGCACAGCCACTGAGAAGTTTGTATTACCAACTGGCCATGCTGCTGTTCCATTACATCATATGCTGCCTGACAGTGTACATCATGTGTTGTCCAGTTTGTACACCTCTCGTACCTTGTTACCATTTTCTACCTCGTTTTTCATGAGAACTGAGATGGAACTGCAGGTGGATGCCTGCAGGGACATCCAGGATCATCTCTCTCTCTCTCTCTCTCTCTCTCTCTCTCTCTCTCATTTGCCAAATGACTACTAGGGCCCTTACAAGTCTAGCAATGCATCCAAAATCATCTGTATGCTACTTATCATTGGTGTCTATACTGGGGGGTGCATGTTACTAGTGAGATGACTTAGGATTTATAGGGAGGGTGTTAGTTAAGATAATACTTTTTTATGATGGCCTCTGTCCGTAGGGGTCATGAGGCCAGACCAAGGGTAAATTTGCAATTTCTCATCCAGTTATCAAGGTTATATTTGAACAGAGTCAAGAATGAACTCTGCTTTACATTGATGGGGATACTATTTCATAGTACAGGGATCCTTTAGGGCACATAGCTGTGTATCCAACACATTCTGTTTATGTCACAAGTGAAGATCAGATCCTTGGATCTAGTGTTTCTACTGCAGTTTGTTTTATGTATGTGCAACAAATCTGTCAGAGGTGAATCTGAGCAAGACCTTTAAGCCAGGCAAAGATCCCCTCCCAGCAGCTTGTAGGAGACTGAACAGAGTGACAGAGCCTTTAGGCGATCAGTGTAAGACAGGGTATTCATGCCCTGACTTCTCTGTTGAGAAACCTTTGTGGGTGTTCCAACTGTTGCAAGTGTCTGGTTAGATACATGCTAAAAAGGGCATTGTATTCAATGACAGGCCTGATCGTGGCCAAGTACAGTAGTACTATACCTTTCTTGGACCTTGATGCTAAACCCTTACTTATAACTTTGAAGAGATAGAAAGATTTTCTTATTGTCTTTGCTATGTGTTGGTCAAAGGCCAGATTGCTCTCTACCTGTGTTCCCAAATCCCTTAGTACTGGGTTGACTCTTTGTGGTGTTTTATCGGTGGAGTAATTTAATTGGGTTGCGAGTTCCCAAAGGGCATTATAATTCTTTTTTTGGCATTGAGTTTTAAGCTGTGGCTTTCTCAGCAGTCATTTGTCTATGTTAAACCAAGTTCTACTTGTATCAAAATTAAATCAGCCCAGGTGGGACTCGAATGCACAATTCCTGGTTTAGGAGGCCAGTGCCTTATCCATTATGTCACTGGGGTCTATTTCACTTGGAAGAATAACAAAACTCAAAAATAATTTTTTCAGGGTTACTTCTTAGATCATACCTTAACCCATTCCCACAGGATGGCACCGGTCTATGATGACAGTCATGGAAGTGACTGACAACTGGGTGTATTATCCTCTATGCTAGTCAGAGATCTCTCCATACATCTATTTGTCCCACATGATCATGTTCCCCTTCCATATATGTCACTATTCCCCTATGTGTAGTCCAATTCTTCCCATTCCCCCCTTTTCCACTGTCAGTTAGCATATCTCCACTTGTGGCCCACCATGTGCTACTACATCCCCTGTCAGTTTTAGTCTCCTTGGTAATTTGCCCACCCCTTCCTTCTGTCTTCTACTTGATCTATGGATCATTCTTCCTCGGCCTTTCTTAATAAAATGAAATACAAACACCTCTACAAAATATAAGTATACCACTCTTCACCCTACCTTTCATCGCCTCATGTCATTCTTGTATATGTTCCTCTGCCTGCTGTTTTTCAGTTTTGCCTTTGCTCCCCCTTTCCTCTTTATTTAAATAAATAAATGACTCATCCCTTTGGTGGGGGTCTTATGTAAATTATGGTTGTTACCTGTACTGTTGCTTTGTAGAGCTAAATTGCATGGGTTAACTTGCATACCATCCAGTGCACCACATCCCTGTTGCTTTCCATTGTGTTACATGACCACCTACAACACAGCCATTCTAACAGCATGGTTAGAGGCACTATCATGGTTGTCAAGTTTCATTATGCATCCCTTTCTCCCCATGTCAATACTCAGCATACCTAATCAGCATTAGATCATGCGTAACTAAATTCTCCACACTATTTACAGCTGTTCGGCAATGCGGTGCCTCTTTCTGAGTAACCCCAATGCATATTAATTCCTTTTCATTTTCCCTCGCTCCCCAACAACCAGTTAACTTTATAAAATAGTGGGTCTGAAATATTAAAAAATCTACCATGACATTGTATTGGCTCAGTAAACAATTTTTAAATAATAGTTTCTTATTTTTGGGTAGCTGCTCTAACTTTGATTGTGCGACCATCTGTGTTTTAAGTATGCTATTAGGTTGTCAGTTTGAAAAATGTAGAGGCTGCTCTTTTTCAGTAATTTCCTCATTGTTTCTATTTTCCTTTTGTAGAAAGATTATTAAATAAGCCTGACCAAGCTGCTTTGAACATGCAAGTGACAGTGCCATGAAATCTTTACCAAAAAATGTACAGTATTTCAGCACAATATGTTAATGCAACTGAATAAGCAGCTATAACTGTGAAGAAAGATATATGGTACTCTTCTGTATCTGTGTAAAAAACATTAATTCACATTAGTTGAACAAAAAAAGTTACAACAATTATGTAAAGCTATAGAAATATCAGTCAAAATCCTGTCAAATGCATGATTCAGTGTCCAGAATTTCAGTGTGACAGAGTGGAAATGACAGGTGGACCTGAACCCGAAGGCTGCTGGCTCTAATCTGTCTGCCACTTAGTGAAAAGGATTAAGGTTACGAGCTGTTTATCAACTGCTTCCTGAAAACTAGGGTTTTATTCCTTCAGCCTTCATCTGCATAATATGTGACTCTGAACAACTTACTTAAATAGATATGCTCCTGATCCAAGTATGGAAAATCCATTTAGATAAATGCTCTACCCTAGTTAACAAATACAAAACAGACAATATGTATTTAAAATGGCAGAAGCCGAGTGCACAGTAGGGTTTGTTCTCCTTTTGAGGGGATGTTAATCTAAGGACCCTTATGTCAGTGCTGGAAATATTACTCCACATTTCTGTGTTTAGCTGGAAGAAATAATGAAATATTTAAGAGAAATTATTTATTACAGAGGGTTATGTTGTGCAAAGGTCAAGATTTAGTCATAGTTGTCATAGCATTCTGCACCTTGTTAAAAGGTAAAAAGGAAAATACACTGCGGAAATTATTACATATATGAGTATTTAAAATGTCATCCTTTTCTGATGATATATGATATAGGTTTACCTTCAATATGTGTGTATTGCACAAGGGCAAACAGCAATTGTCTGAAAGGCAGTTTGTAAAGTTTGCAAACACCAAACAGAAAAAGGATCGAATGTGCAATGAGCGAATGCACATTAACATTTGATCATTGCACATTTGGCATTTTGGGGCAGATTGCACTATAGTGGGGATTGGGAAATGGTCCCTTTCCACACTGTAGTGCGATCTCGGAGTCAGAATATTAAAGTGGGGGGTATGGGGGCTGCAGGGGGGCTTTCCCCCCAGCTTTACACTTCATTAAATTTTTTTCTCGACATTTATGTTAGAAAATCAGCAAATCTGCTTTTCGATTTGCTGATTTTCGGACATTTTAAACTGTCGCTGTTTTCATTTTTGTGGTTATGATTTGCTCATATGAGCAATCGCACCGCTGTGATTCACTGTTATAAAGCTAAACCATGATACATGATATGTTAAAGGGTATTCCTCTTAGACAGTTTTCTTTATTTGCATAATCTTCATAGACACACTGTATAGCATTTTATTTTTCCACTGTCTGTTTATTTTAAATATGTGTCAACTCAGTACTATCACTAAGTGCAGCTTTTCATTCCATGGATAACCTGGGAAAACTAGTTAATTGATCTGCATACAAAAAAGAACAGGAGAATGAATGAATAAGAGTATATTGGCATGGTAGAAGCCAAATAGTTAGAATACTTTATAGGAAGAGGGGTGTTAGGACAATAACTACAGAGAATATCGTTGATGAAAACTGACCTATAACCTCCACTTATAAAGTAAAGGCTTTACTTGGACCATTTGGAAAATAAAGAAAACTTCTATTTAACATTGCAACTGTTGCCCATTGTTTGACAGATTTCGCAAAATAAAGAGATCCTGTCAGGGTTCCAACAGTCTCTTAATAAAGATACAGCATTTAATCAATAAAAAATATTATGCTCTGAAAAGTATTAGTGACTCTTAATTTTACTAAGGAATTTATGTTGCACGCATCTGTATCAGATGTAGTTTTGGGAGCAGTATTATCCCAGAATGCTCAGGTTTAGGAGCACCATGTGTGCTTATCAGATAGGAATCAACCACTATTGAAAAGTGGTTTTCAGCCACGGAAAGAGACTACTTGGTTGTGAAGTGAGACCTCTAGTCATTAAAGTATTATTTGTTAGCCAGAGATTTTGAGCTGGTAACTGATCATTCCCCATTGCAATGGCTAAATAAATAACAGGATGGCAATATAAAACTATGCTGCTGGGCACTGTTTGTACAACCTTTCCAATATACTGTTACTCATTGACCTGGTCATGCTAACAGGAATGTGCTACCTGTGACATATTGTCTGCAAAAAGGCGGAATATGCCTTTAAATATATCTCTTGTTACATTCTTATGAAAATTAGCCAAATTATATCAAATAAAATAAAGGTTAAGGTTGACAATCAAGGTTGTGTAAAAGGATGTATTCTGAAAACAGACTGGAATGTTTGTTCCTCAAATTGGAGGTTCACTGCAAGATAGAGCAGTACCTCTGTCAACTGACTTACAATTCTTTGAATCGAATGTCCCAGTGGGGCTATATTGCTGCTGGGGCCAGAGGCAAGTTCATGCAAAGATTTTCCATTTTTCTCATGGACACAAAGGAAAAGTCTCACAAGGAATGCAGCTCGAATCTTTGGTGAACTTTTCTGGAAGATCTCTGTGGGTCTAATTCTGTATGACAGAGATGCCTTTAACTACTATTAATTTAGATATAAGGTACTATATACATATTGTAAACAACTTGTAAAATAAATGAAAACAACTTAATGATATGTATATTCATTTCATACAATTTTTCTTTCTTATTTCTTTCTTTAAATAATACTCTGTTTTGGCTTGTTCATACCTACATAATCTGAGTTAACAGCTTATATATATATATATATATATATATATATATATATATATATGTGTGTGTGTGTGTGTGTGTGTGTGTGTGTGTGTATTCACTTTACAGTCTTGAAATATTGATACCACAAATTTCAGTATCTCGAGACAAAAGTACCAAAACCACAAAATCACGAAACCCCACAAAATCGAACATCACAATATTGAAACTTCAGAATATCGAACTTTCAGTATGTGATACTCTGATTTAAAATGCACCCTCTACCACACAAGCAAACACGCATACACCTTCCTCCCCACACTACAACAAACCAACAAAATACACACACAGAGAAAAATACAAGTCAAACCCACTTAACCTACATATAATCAGGGGAGCAAACCCCCCCTGCACCCCCCTTGTGGGGAGCTTCTACTTATATATACAAACTCTGATGTCGCACTAAAAAGAAAAATACACTAAACTCACTGCTACACACTCCACATTCCCGTTGCACAAACACACATTACATATGTACAAACACCACCACTTTCAACACTTACACACTCACACTCTTACCTACCTACCCTAACCTACACATACACTTACCAACACACTCACATACACTCAAATCCTTACCCAAAACCCTTAAAAAAAACACTTACTTAAATCTCCAGCTATAACCACATATTGGCAGCCATTCCTATATCCCGTAGCACACCTCACCTTACAGACACAGTAAACCACATGTCACATAGTGCATCACCACAAACGCAGATTCGACATTTCTAATTTCGGTCATATGCAGTTTCGGGCAACTGCACTTTTGACACTTTTGTTTCGAGATACTGAAATTCTAAATTTCAATATTTCAAGACTGTGAAGTGAAGGGGGCGTGGCCAAGGATGAACACAGGATAGCAGCAGATTTCTTCAGCTCCACCAATTTCACAGCACTGACAGGAAATAATTACTTTAAAAATTAATTTATGAAGTAATTTTCTTTCTAAATACGTTTGGAATATCTATTTCTTGAATAATATCTAAAAAAGTAAGAAAATTTTAATAATATTCCTGTCAGAAAACACCTTGGAAATTTTTCTGTCAGCTCCTCTGTTTGAAATGAGTTCCAGTAAGACAAATTCTCAAGATTCCAGCATCAAGAAAGAACTTCAGTCTCTGATATCTACAATCCAGCAACTTACTGCCAAAATGGATAAACTGGATACTAAAATTGATACCTTCATAGAAAAAAACTACAAAACAAATAGACTTGTTACATATAGACTTGCAACAACAGAAGACTCAGATTATAGGCATAGAAGAGACTGTAAATGACATGGAGAATAGAATCCAAGAAGAAGAAATCAACATTGAGTTTTTGCTGAAACAGAACACACATCTACAAACTAAACTTGATGACCGGGAAAATAGATCTAGGCGCAATAACATTAGGAATTTTGGACTGCCAGAAAATATTGAAGGTAACAATATTACTTCTTTTTTAAATACATGGCTCCCTAAAACTTTAGACTTGCCAGAAGCATTTTCTTTTGGTATCAAAAGAGCCCATAGATCCATATCTAATTCTAACTCTAACAAAAAGTATCCTAGATCAGTTATAGTTAGATTTCTATCATCTTTTAATAAAGAGATGGTACTTAAATCTGCTTGGGCTAAAGCACCTGTCAAAATTAATAAGGCAACTGTGTGTTTTGACAATGACTATTCTTCCTTAGGTTCATAAGTTCATAGGTTCATACTAGGCTATCTGCCCGAGGGCATTTACAAGCCTAGCCCATAGTTTTGTGGCTTACGCCACCCCTTTAGTATGGGGAACTATACCCATTATTTTGCTGTGCCTCTGTCGAGCAGTGACACTGAGGTAATCCCTGGGGTATATCTGCGATCTCCCATCCATTGGTCAAGATTTCTCTTGAACAAACACACAACACATTCACAAACTGTGTGACAAATACCCACATGGCATTTATAGGATTCAAACCCCTACCTAACTAGGTTATGGCACTTGAGTGAGATGTATTAGCACAGCACGCTATTCACATTACTTGGTAATAACTAAAAGAAAAGTTTTTCTGCCATTAATAAGAGAGCTTAAGAAAGCACAGTTTAAAACCTACCTTCTGTTTCCTGACAAACTAAAAATCTTTCTTCCTGATGGCCCTAGAATTTTTAAAGACTTAGACTCTGCATTGCTGTTTATCAAAAAAAATAAGACTTTGGATAAAATAGAGGAAATGGAATGGGCTAGTCCTTCATTAAAGAGGTTGGCAACAGAAGCTTCATGGAAGACTTCAGAGAAGAAAAAAAGACTAAAAAAACAAATGACTTGTTCTATGTTTTTTCTTTTTTTTCTCTCTCTCTCTTTTTTCTTCACTATTAATCTTTTTAAATACAGTTACTGCATTTTCAGAAAGCCACAAATATTCTGAAAAAGATTTAATCAAAGTTATTTTCTGTGTACAAAGAACTGTTTTTGTTTCATAAATAGTCAAAATATCTGAGGAACTAATTACAAGTTATCAATCAATATGTTTCTCTTTGTGACAAAGAGACCCAAGGTTAGTAATTTGATACATTTTTTTTCTTTTATTTTAAATAATGACATTCTTTTTAGATTATGCATTCAGTAAGGGGTGGGGGAGGGCAGGGAGAGAAGTGTAATGAAAATATGATAAGTGGAATAATAATTTATTAATTCCTTGTAAAAAAGTATATATGCTGTTTAAATACTGTTGCTAATTATTTTTCCATGATTCTATTGCTTATACTTGTTTACAAATAATCTGTCATGCTTTAATTACTAATAATTAGAACTAAATAGTAGTAAATAATATGTTTCATATCTATCTTTATTAATATAAACAAGTAATGTTCCACTGTAGATACTTTTTATAGCGTCCTTTTTTATTTTTTTGATTTCTTCTCTTACTCACCTTTTATTTTCTACTCTCTTTGTTTTTTCTTTTCTCTCTCTCTCTTCTTCTTTCATATAAGTACATTTACATGCTTTTGATAATACTGAGACAGTAAATAATAAGATTTGTATAAAAAATTGAATAGGGGCATAAAAAATTAGTTGTATTATATATTAATAACTGTGGGCTTAGTTTCACTGTCATAGAGGCTGTAATAACTTGTAAAATACTTCGCGAAGGTTTTGCTCTGTTTAGTTTCATTTATATTGCTAAATGAATGTCAGTCACTTGCATTTATCAAAATTCCCGCCAGAATATTAAGGGATACAATTTGGGATGTGGGTTACCTCGTGAATAGTGTCCTCGAGTTGTTTTAAAAGCTTCAACACTCAGAATTCACGCAGAGAAGCTGAATACAGTCAATTTGAACTTTGACCCCTGAATTCACACTGACACATCGCAGATTCAAGAAGAACACTCTACCAGGAAGTAGAACTGCTGCAAATGCAACTCTGCGATGGAAAATGAACTCTATAACATTTAAATGTGAGTTATTTTTATAACTACTTACTTATTCATGTTATAATTTATAAAATATGAAAGTTATAATGATTTTAAATGATTCAGTATCCCATAGTAAGCAAATGTGATATTTTAGAAGGCATAGAAAGTAAAACATATATACATATGTTTTTGAAAGTTTACTTGACTGCAACATATTAATGTATGTAAATACTTATGATTTAAACATATACAATGCTACAATTCATTTGACTTATCTAACTGACAAGCATAAATATCATTATGATTTGATCTTAGAAGAAGTTGTCATGTGACATATTTTAAAGCAGCAGTTCAGATATATAAAATACAGATGGCTTTCTTCACAATAATGCAAGTATATCTGGGAATTTACATAGCTATGCAGTATGATTTGTAACCATTTTTATAAACATAAATATTTTATTTTACTGGCAATAATAAGTATGAGAAAAAAGCTTTGATGCAAGTAATTTAAAGTCTTTTAGAAGCTGTTAACTGCATTTCTATGACAGAAAATAGGTACATCTTAATATATGTAATGTCTGAACCATAATAGCCTAAGTTATTGACTTTAAATGAACATCAGAACTTATTTTTACAAACTTTGAATAAATTAATATGTAGATATGCCCTCTTTCTCTCTCTCTCTCTCTCTCTCTCTCTCTCACACTCACTTCTTTTATTTCTCTCTCTCTCTTCTTGGTTCCTAATATCAAGTTTATTTGAATGCTATTTGATTATAAATGTATTATATTAAATAGATGTACATAGCAGTATGAATTGTTTTTAAAAGTTTCTATTTGTTTATACGATGCTGATTTATCAAATGTTTAGCTTTGTCTTACTAGATAATCTAATTGAAAGATGTTAATTTTAGTTAATAATAACTAGTATTAAATTGATAAGGTGGCAGCTGAGGTACTGCTGCTTAGGGTAGGGGGTTAACTTGAGTAGTATGTGCTACTCAAAGTTGGAGTTTTTAACTCCAGGCTGGGTGCAAGGTTTAATCCTTATATTATTTTCTTCTGTTTACTGTTGTTTATATATAGTTCTGACATCCACAATACATTTTGTAAGATCATTGTCACTACAAAACAAAATCGAAGCTTATACAAAATCCCATAAGAGTTTTAATAAATACAGCTATATTTAAAGGTACACCTAAAGGAGGAGGTATAACATTATTTATTTTGTTAATTGTTATTCTGATTATAAGTTTTATATGTTTTAAAAATGCCAAATGACTTCTCTAAAAGGAATTTCTTTAAACATTAATGGACTGAATAACCTATGTAAAAGGGCAAGCTTAATAAGATACATTAATTTACATAAGGCCAACTTAGTATTCCTTCAAGAAACACATCTCCTGAAAAAAGATATTGATAAATTAGCCACAAATAAATATACAGTATTAGTTAGTTCAGAGCACACTCAGAAAAAAAGAGGAGTGGCTATTTTATGGAATAAAAGTATGCCCATTCCTAAAACTATTAAGTCTTATGAAGATGATAAAGGAATGTTTTGTATGGTTACAATACAAATTAATGATAAGACATATACATTAATCAATGTATATTGGATACCAGGAATTGGTATTAATACAGTGAAATACCATCTTAATAAGATCATATCATTCTCTATAGGAGATATTATTTTAGCTGGTGACTTTAATTGTATCCTACATGAAAAAGATACTACTACTATAGGAAAAAGGAAAATTACATCTAATGTAAAACATTTAAAGGATTTTGTTAATTCTTATCATTTAAATGATATTAATAATCAGATAGACTCAAAATCATTACCATACACCTTTTTTTCTAACAGATATAAAACTTATTCAAAAATAGATAGAGTCTTTATTTCTAACCAGATGGTAACAGAATCATTTTGTGTCCTATATCAGATCATAATCCAATTGTCTTTGAGTTCATGATAAAAAGTACTTACAATGTTCAGATCAAAAGGATACCAGCATACTTAACTCAACTAAAAGACTATAAAGATTATATACTTTCAGAAGTGCAACATTTTTTAGACATAAATAATACTCCTGAAGTCTCCATTGTTTATGTTTGGGATGCTTTAAAATCATATCTATATGGACAAAGTATCAGATGGTATAATAATAAAAGGAAATCTTGGGATAAGGAATTATTAGATATTCAAAGTAAATTAGACTCTTATAAGCATAATAATAAAGAAAATATTATGGACAAAAAAGTCATTGAAGAAATAAACAAACTAAATGAGAAATACAAAGAAATTTTAACTCATAAAGTTAAAATAACTTTAGAGAAATACAAGTTTTTGTCTTACTCAATAAGCCCCAAATACATACATAGACTTAAAAATAAAACAAAAAGGTTGAATAAGCAAAATCATATCAAAGAAATTTTCTCTCTAAGGAAAAAGAAGAATGTTTCTAGTCTACCAGAAATATTAGATGAATTTAGAAATCACTTTCACAAAATTAATCATAATAACATTAACATGGAACCTAAAGATGAAATAAAGGAATTTATAACTACAAACATGCATAAAAAACTTAATAAACAACAGACTAAACTATTGGATAAAAGTATTTCATATACAGAGGTTGTTACACAAATAAACAAGCTTAAATCAAACAAAGCACCAGGTAATGATGGTATTATACCAGAGATATATAAAATTCTTTCTAAAAGTACATACTCATTAATACATAAGGTTTTTATTTTGGCCCAAAATGAGCTAATAACTCCCCCATCTTGGCAATACACATTTATTTCGCCAATTTTAAAACCCAATAAAGATCCAACTAGATGCACTTCATATCGACCTATTTCATTACTTAATGTTGATTATAAAATGTTTATGAGTATTTTTGCTGATAGATTGAAGACAATCATCCCAAGCATTATAGATATAGATCAGACAGGCTTCATTGTAAATAGAAACACTTTTGATAATATAAGGAGGACTCTAACATTAATTGATTTTGCAAATAGGAGAAAGAAAGATTTAACACTTATTAGTCTCGATATAAGTTCAGCATTTGATTCAGTAAGTTGGGACTACTTGTTTACCTTACTGAAGTGCACAAACTTCTCAGATGCATTTGTAAATCTAATTGAACATCTATACAAAGGAGCATTGGCTTACATTAAGATAGGAACATATGTCTCACAAAAAATACCCATTTTAAAAGGTACAAAACAACGGTGTCCACTCTCTCCACTATTATTTACTTTAATAATGGAGCCTTGGGCTAATCTGATCAGAAACAGTACTGATATAGAGGGATTTGAAATAGATGAAACTACAACATCTAAAATTCAACTTTTTGCAGATGATGTTCTAATTACATCAGCAGGATCTAATTCTTCTATGCAGTCCCTATTTGATAAAATGATGAATTTTAAAAATATTTCTGGTTTAATATTCAATGAAGAAAAAACTAAAATACTACCTATATATACACAAAAAAATGTTCTCATTAGTGATTTTAGTAAATATATACCCAATTCAGGTCAGATAACTTATCTAGGTATAATATTAACTAAAGATATCAAATCTATTATACATAATAATTATAATACCTGTCTTCTTAATATACAAAATATTTTCAATACCTGGAATAATATGTTTTTTTACTATGGAAGAGAGACTTACAATTATTAAAATGATAATATTCCCCAAGATATTATACTTAATACAATCAATAATACTCCCACCTACAAAAATAATTATCAAGAAATTGAATACACTAATGTTAAATTTCCTATGGGCACCTAATAGACCTAGGATTGCATTAAAGAAACATACTAATAGCTGGTCTCAAGGGGGCATTTCTTTTCCAGACTTTAACTTATATACTATCTCTTCTATTATAAAAGTTATTACTTTGTTAATAGATCAGTCATATGTTGCAAAATGGAAAGATTGCTGGGAACTAATTAGTGTTCACTTCATGAAAATCTCCTTAACACATAAAAATATGATTGTAAATAACTCCATGCTATGGTTGCTAAAAGAATTTTGTACTTCACCTATTACACCAAAATATATAGTTAGTTATCCATTAAACATTATTATTAGTTATCGTAATTTTATAATCATGCATCCTAAGTATAAGGAATGGAATTTTATTATATTCCCTATAATGTATACACGAGGTATGCTTTTGTCATCCACTTCTGAAAGAACTCATTTAGTCACAAACAATGATCTAAGGTACTGGTATCAGTTGCTATCTGATAATAAAGTTAAAAATTTAGACTTCTTAAAACAAGAATTTGATCTGAGAGAAACTTGTTGGTTGGAAGTTCAGACCTTTAGACAGCATTTCATTAATAAAATTGATTTAATGTCTATAACAGTTAAATAATCTATTCCAACACTGATTGATTACTTGATATTAAATTTACAACATAAAGTTTCTGATAAAGGTAAGCTTTCATACATACATAAAATTATTAGAGAAGAAACTTATTACAATGTAGATACCTATTGGAATTATTTCACTTCCATTAATGGTGAATTACCAAATCAACAAGATAAACAATATATATTGGAATCTGCCTATAAAACTACTTCTTCCATTATCTGGAGACTTTTTACTTGGAAATTTTTACATAGATCCTTTTATACACCTTTGATGATGAATAAAATAAATAATAAAGACAATATATGTAAAAGATGTAATGTAGAAATTAATGCTGATTGGGCATATATGTTTTATGACTGTATAAAATTGAAAGAATATTGGAAGTCAATCAATGATTTTTTACAGGCTCTTTTTACAGATAATTTTATTATTTCTAAATCTCTTATATTATTCAACACTCCTGTACCTCAAAGTGTTAAAAAGGTTAAGCTTCCCTTGTTATGGTCTATTCTAGCAGTGGCTAGAAAAATAATAACCAGAAATTGGATTTCAGATACACCTCCTTCGTTTAATGAATTTAAAAATTTTATGACTGTAGTGTGCCATATGGAATTGATGACAATAAAATCAAGAACTACTAGAAAAACATCTTATTATATTATATGGGATACTTTACAAAATTTGTTAAAAAAATCTTAACTTCAATAGCATGGTATTTTAGTTTAATTAATTGATTTGATTGTAGTGGGTGTCTTTGTAAATACTTTGGTTATTTTATTGAATGTTATAACCATTTCTATTTTAATTACTTGTATAAAATTGTTATGATATTTATTTTGTATGTTAAAAACAATAAACTTGTTTAAAAAAAAGACTGTGAAGTGAAACCATATATATATATATATATATATATATATATATATATATATATATATATATATATACATATATAGATAGAGAGAGAGAGAGATAGTTAAGGTCGATCATGTCTTTCTTTTATTTTAAGTGGGAGACTACTCCATAACTGTGGATGACATATTTGTAACACATCTGTTACGTCTTTTCTGTTATTTATATCTATTCCTGGTATTACATCTCCCAGTGTTATGTTGTATCCTCCAGTACTTCATTTCATGCATAGACTTTCAACCAGATTTGGACCAAACCTTACCTTATGGACCAGGCAGAAATAATCTCTAAGCAACCTATAAGAAGCAGAATATGCTGATAATTCCCGAATCTTTCCTGAATAGTTCAAGTTTTCCAATTTTATAATTTCTTTCTAGGAAGAAATCATTATACCTTTGCAGGTTGATTTGGATGACTTGTTCAATGTTTTAAAATAAAGTTTTCTTTTCAATGTCTTAGATAAGGGACTCATAAGGCAGTAAAGTAATTTCTGACGAGTGACTTTGATAGAATTAGATGTGTTACAGACCCAGTGGTCATAGCTTACATGTTCCTTTTTAACACCTTTAATAAATTATTACTTAAAACATAACCACACATATATTAATAGAAAAGAATACAAAACATATTATTTTTTCAATGATATACATTATATATTACATATATGTTTTTGTTGTTTACAACAACTATCATTTGGTCCAATATTACAGAAACTGCTCAATTCCTGCCTTTCTTCAAACCTCACTCCTACTCCTGAACATTATTTTGCATGTATTTTCCCACAAACTCCATTTATTTCTATGTAGTTTGCTCCTTCACTTTTCTAAAGACCACATTTCAAATTATATTATCTCTTTTACACGATCAAATGTTTAAAATACAATTAGTTTATCTTTTGATTTCCATTTTCTAGTAACTATTCTGGCAGCCAATAGAATTAAACTAAACTTATTTTACTATGTGTGAGCAATATGTATTCTTTTTCTAAGCTCAAAAGAATCATTTCCTTAGTTACAGCCATTTGTCCACCCCCCCCCGAATATTTCAAACAGAGTATTTTGGGGATTTTTTTAAAATCTGCCAGCTCATTATGCTTTCAATAACACTTTCTGAGTTACATCTTTCTTCAGTATTACACTTCCAACATTTGCTACCTAGTTTGGACTACAGGTAAGGCACTGCTTTCCCTATAAGTGACTGATATCAGAGTAGAGGCAAAGAGAAAGGGATAGGGGAGTCCTACGCAAAAGAACTTCTCTGGTACAAGTTTTAGTTTTAATCTAGAACAGATGCTACTGTAAAAAGGAAACAATTATTAGGTCATATAAAATATTGTATGATAACTAATCCATCCCTTGTATGAAACCTGGGATCATACCTTAGATAATGTGAGGTGCCCATGCATGGGATAAACATTTTGTAGCTGCCTCTGTCCATTAGTAGTACATGGCAGTCCTTCTCCTATTTGAGTCTTATTTACTTTCTGTAATCTATTTCTTCATCAGTTTTAATAAGTCTATTCATCTCTATTAAATCAAACAGCTCTTCCATTTGCTTGTTTTCTTCTAGACAGAGAGCACCTTCTTTGTTCTCCATTTCCTGCATAAAGTTTTAGAACATCTTCCTGTGGTATACCCTCTTCAAATGCACCCTGCTTCATTTGCTGATCCTTTATATGGGTGCTCATTGGCCCATCCCCCCACAACATTGTCTGCAAAAATGTTGTCACTCTTTCTGGCTCATTCCCTTATTGTGCAACTTCAACTGAACATTTGTACCGGTCTCCTTCAGAAGGTTCCAGAACATCACCATGTGGCAAATCTTCAGATGCCTCCCACTCCACCTGTTTCTCCTTATTACTGGGACTCATTGTTCCACCATACTGTGACATTACCCTTTGGACTTTTACACTAAATCCTTCACTTTTCAGGTAAACCATAACTTCAGCTTCTATTTGTTTAACATTTTCCTTACTCATCGTCTTCCCCCTCCCTTTGTTTTTTTTTTTTCTTATTTTTTTAATTATATAATTTTCCATGATTTTCTTTCCCATAACCATACTTTTTCTTCAGATACCTTTCACTCCACTTACTGCTCGTTAATCTGAGGAGTTGTTTTTCCATCATGCTGCAATACTGCCTGTTCTGGATTTGCACCCTAACTCACTTCACAGATAATCCATGAGTTCAGTTTCTATTTGTTTAACTTCTAGCTTACTAATCTTCTTTTCTGTATTCCCGCTGTGATTTCTTCCTTTTTGTATTGTGAAATTTTCCATACCAGTTGCCTTTGCCAGTATTTCTCTTTAAATATCTTTGATATTACACCATGTTAGATCTCTTTTTTATTCCCATTTTCATGTTTCCTGTTTATACCTTTCAAATATTTCTGGGTTTTGTTCTTTATATTTTCACGCTTCCTTTGTCACTTCTTTTTTCAGGCATCCCAAAGTTTTTATTCTATGTACTGTTTTTTCAATAATTTGTTGTAATAATGAATGCAAATTTATATTTGAAGCTTTTGACCATTTATTCTTGTGCAACTATTTTGCTTTCCTCTAATCTCTCTCATAATCTTTCTGAATGTCTTCTATCTGTAAATTATGGGCTTCTTGATTAATAGTAACAATACTTTCCTTATCCTCAATAGTCCTGTCAAATTATTTTGGCCTATGAGCTTTTGTGTTTTTAGTGGCCTATTACCTCTTTCTACAAAAGGGGTGGAGAGGCATGCTCCTCCTGAGCCTCACCTAATCTAATAGTAGTAATGTTTCACTGTCTTCAGGATTCTATGTTGCCATTTTTTCTTGTCCTGGTACCAGTGTGTACACCAGGACTGTGCACTTTTTTATCTTGGGGCCTAACTCTGATCATGATATATTCTATACAAGATGCAGTCTGTGCATCAATTCCACTTTGGTAAGAATTTGTGAAAACAAAAGTCCACCACATGAAGGTACTCACCAATGCTTGACAATAAATTCAGCTTTAGCAATACTACCTTTCCTTCCCTGATGATTTCAGCTCTCCATTCAGAGTAGTACACATAGATGATGTAGATAAGAAGGAGCTACGATTACCCCTAGAAGATATGCAGAAATATTAAGAGAAAAATTAGAGGAAAGAAAAATACTTGCACAAGAAAAATGGTCAAAAGCTTCAAATAATCATTAATGCAACAAACTCATGAAAACTGTAACACAAATAAAGAAATTTTGGGCCACTTGAAAAAAGAAGAGGTAGAGGAAGTGCAAACTATGAAGACCATTACACAGAGATTTTTGCAAGGTATAAATAAGAAATGTGGGCATGAGAAAAAAAAGAGATCTGCTATGGTGCCATATTTATGCAACGGAGAATGCCAAACTATAGCCCTATGGGTCCCAACAATATGGTTGTCTGCTTAATCAACAGCACCAGACACACACTCTGTGAACCATAAATAAATCTGTTCAGCTTAAGCATTGCCACAGGCTATATCCCTGAGATATAAAACATACTATTGCTATACCACGCCATAAAGGCAGCTCCACCTCAGACCCTAGCCCCCTCAGCCTATCAAGTCTAATTTGAAAAGCTTTGGAATGTATTGTATCTGATTTCATAAGCTCCCATATTAAAATAAATCTTGTTGCTCTAGACTCACATAAAAGAGAGATTATGTCTACTTAATTTCTTCTTCAGGAAGTTATTAAAGCTGTTGATAATGGCCATGCAGCTCATACAGTGTACACAGATCTGCTCAAGGCCTTTGATACCATTACCCATACTGTAACTGCAAATAAGCCTAAAGGTTAAGCTTTCAGTATAATGAGACTCAGCCAAATGAGTTTTCAGTATTTTGAAAATTAGGTATTGTGGTTTCCGTCAAATGAAATTCAGTATTTTGAGTTTCAGACACGTAAGGTGGACCCACTAAAACATATACATTTACACAGTCACAATAGTTTATATACATTTCTTCTCTTTTCCAGTAGAGTACACTGTGGATACATCTTTAAGCTCAGTATTGTACAAACCCTTTTCACACACACTTCTGTACCAGCAGTTTGATATACACATAACATACAGTTGTAACACATTTGTCACACAAGCATATGAATCATGTTGACATTCACAACTGTCATATAATTATTTACAAAATTCCACATAGCTGGGCTGGCAGTATCTCCCTCTGTCACACTTCTATATTAATCATAGTAATATTCACAAATGACATATAATTATTTACAAAATTCCAGATAGCTAGGCTGACAATATTTCCTTTTGTAACACCTTCCACCAACTGTTTACCTCTTGAGAAGTTCATTCCATCAGCCTGCTCTTTACTGTCTACTCCTCTGTTTAACAACTGTGCTCACCTTAGCTGCTCTACTTACTACAGCACATTTTTCCTTCTGTAATGCCCGGTTAAGTACCTGCCTCTCCTCTGTGTTGATAGTATTGCAGGTGCTAGCTTTGTTCTAATTTTTCTTGCCCTCTGCCTCATCTGTCCTAGTACTGGATTGATTCTTTCTTATAACTGCCTCTGAAACTTTCTACCTATTTCTTAACTCATACTGTACTCATTTAGCTCTCCTCTTTTACCCTGTAGTTTGTGTTCCCTGTCTATACTAACCTGGCAGCCTTTGCCAATGGCCACTGTTGATTTCTGTGCATTCTACTAAGACATCTAAGAATGCGTTAAACTTCAGTGACTTTTCACCCTTGAGAAGGGACCTTGAAAATTGCAGAAGTACAATCCTCCATGCAACTCCTGAATGGGGCCTATAGCCTCACACATCTTTATAACATATA
Organism: Protopterus annectens; assembly: GCF_019279795.1. Classification (NCBI taxonomy): domain Eukaryota; kingdom Metazoa; phylum Chordata; order Ceratodontiformes; family Protopteridae; genus Protopterus; species Protopterus annectens. The sequence continues at coordinate 27,006,216 of NC_056742.1, read as the reverse complement.
TATATATATATATATATATACACACATATATATATATATATATATATATATATATATATATGTGTGTGTGTGTGTATATAAATCCAAAGTCACATCAACTGGGGGAGAGAAAAAAATTCTACAGTGCACCATAGGGTCACACAGTCACTGTGTTTAGCATACTTTAATAAAGCAACATTTTATAAAAGTTGCTCACAGGCTAATGATACAATGAAATGAAGATATCTTACTTGTTCCCACCCTATCTACTTGCACCCTATCATTCCCAAACTACCCTACTTGAATTTAATCCATCTGCCTGTCCCAGTCAATTAGTTTTTACTGTAGTCCCTGTATCAATTTAATAAAGATCTCGTCCTAATTTTCTGCATTCTGCAGAGCTTTATTGATAGCTCATAATTTAACTATGGCACCAGTCTCTGGCCATCCTGTGTCTGCCCTGCCTCTTCTAGCCATTATTTTCATTTTATATTTCTGTTTCTTTTTCCCCGTATCTCTCCTTTGCAAAAAACCCTGCATTCCTGCAAGTCTAACATTCAGTGCATAAACTGGCAGATCAGATCAACCTCTTCTTTTCTAGTAAGTGCTCTGTTTTTCTACTAAGTTCACTTATTCCACATTACTGCATACTGGGAAAATGCTTGCCTGTTCCATTCTGGAGTATTCTGTGTTTTTAGCTTGTCCTATCCTGCTGATTTAAATTAATGTCATTGTTTTTTTTTTTTGTATGTGTAAAGTTATGTGTTAATAGTGCTGCCTGTTGCCAATTTACTGCTACTGCACTTCCCTGCTCTTACTGGCAGCAGTCTTTTGCACTGTTGGTTGCCCAACTCTGAGCTGTGGCCACTTTTTATGCAACACTTTTTCAGCTTTGTTTAGGCAAGCTAGTAGTAATAGCTTGCTCTGAAAGCTGATTGTGGCAGAAAACTGCCCAAGAGTAAATGAGACTTTAACCATCAAACCTCTGGATTAATGTTTATTGGTAGATATCATGCCACAACATGCCGTGGATCTTTGTGGATTATTAATATCATCACTTAGATGTGATACTATAAATATTTTTGCATTCTTTATTACAGTGTATATTCTTTCATGTTATCCTGACATTCTCTACCATCAAACACACAAAGCAATAGACTTCATTTGGATGAATAATTATTGCAGTCTTTCCATCTTAATAATTGCCATATTAAATAAAAAGTCCACTATTCAAGATTTCTTTTATTACTGCTGATTCTGTGTTTAGTATTACTAACTAATAATAAAAAAGTTGACTACATCATGATTTCTTTTCCATATACAAATTAAAAAAAAATGCAGTTCTTATTTTTGTAAAGAAATATGAGAACAATAAAAAATCATTAAGGTGTATTTTAAAAGTAAAATAATTTTAAGATTCTTCAGTCTAAACCAAATAATCTGCAAAGATTGTTGTTTGATCATTTGCTATAAGAAATAAAAAGAGCCACATTTACTCATACATTCACTGAAAATATTCTTGGAGTTTTTAACATCAAGCATTAAAACTGAAAGGCGCACTGAAGCATGCATTTCTCTGTCTTAAAATACTCATGCTTATTTGAATCTTTAGCTAATAGATTCCTTCGGAATTGCTTTTGAATTCCAGAGGATGTTATTTATTAGATTAATGTTAAATGTACTCCATAATCTGTTTTCTGTCTAAATGAAGTGCCCATTCTGCCATTAGTTATGCAACAAATAATTCATTTCACTACATACACTTGTATTGAAAGTAGCAAGTGCTTAGTTCCATTTGATAATTGTCGTAATCATTATGCAGTAAAAATGGAAAAACTGCACTTATTATTTACTGCTGTACAATAACCAAAGCTGTGAAGTGTGATTTCTATGGATATTATGCTTTTGTAATACATACAGTAAACTGCATTGTCGATGCTGCAAAGCCTTTGGTGAGCTATAAAGACACTGAGCAGCCCACCAGACATACTTTGCTATGACAGTAAGCAAAGACTTCTCTGTCTGTCATTATCTTCTATATGAGGATGAAGTGAGTGGGACAGATTAAATGTTTTCAAGGAACAGAGGAATGTGCTATTGAACTTTTGGAGCAGTTTATTTCAGATGCTATCAGATAATTCATTGGAGCTAGCTGGAATGGACAAATGTATATGTTTGAAGCTTATGGAATGTGTAAGCCTCCATTTGTTATGATTTGCGATTATTTTATTTATTTATTTTAGAAGTGCTGTGTCCAGGTATGCAGTTTGCTGACTTTTCTAGTACTTAGCCAGTCTATAGGCCCTATTATTCATGATCATAAGTAAAATTATTCTAACTTAGGACTGCCCTGTTCAGTTTTGTCCCTGTGTGTGTGTTTTCCTCACTTACTCTTTTTTTCTCTCACCTTTTGAGAATGTACTAGCTGAAAGGCTACAAAAATTTCTGCCCATAGATATGATCATTTAATGTTGCATTGTGGAGTTGGCTGTGGCTTAAAATGGTAGTTCAGTTAATAAATGGTAAATAAGTCTAGCAATCAGTCTGGTAATTAGTGCAGAGGACTAAAGTTTGAACATGTCAATGAACATTTGAAATAACAAGATAAATCATCTGTTCTGAAAACTGGTCCTATTCATAAAGCACAGAGTATGTGTCATTTCTCTTAGTGGCACATATAAGAATATATTGGGCAAGTGCTCACAGGGACTATAGAATACCTAGCCATATACACCTTTACACACATGAAAGTTCTTTCCACACTTTTCAAGCACTTAATGGTGCTTATTTTCCACAGTGAACAGGGCCGTACATGACAATCCTGGTGTAGCCACCCAACAATGTTTCGCCAGAGTTGAAAAATGGTTCTCTGACCTGAAACTTGTTCTCAACCCAACTAAAACCAAGTTACTATTATTCTTCCCCTCGTCTTCTATTTCCTTATCCCAAATGTCGCAACCGACTAATCCTAGCTCCTTTTTTGTGGAATCCTCAAATGGAACCATCATAGAACCTGTCTTCCACACCAAACTACTAGGCGTTACTATTGACCACAAGCTTAAATTCGATCTCCACACTTCCCAAACCATTAAATCTGTTAACAAGAAACTAGGTTCAATGTACAGAATCAGGAACTTACTTACACCTCATGCAAAATTAACCATTGCCCGAACGCATCTTCTTTCCACGTTACTATATGCCTCCCCGGTACTCTCCTTCCTGAATAAACGTGAGATCTACAACCTTTCTACCACCTACCACCACATAGCCAAATTCATAACAGGAACACCTTATCGTACCCACCATTGCCACAACCTCAAAAAACTCGGCTGGTTAGAACTGCCCAATCTTCTTAAATTTAATCAACTCACGGAAGCCTTCAAAATAATTCATCAACCTGCCAAAACTCCCTCACTATCCAAAATCTTGACCCCATACAATAATCTTAGTTCCCTTTGGTCATCAAATAGTATTCAAGTACTAACCGTCAAATCTAACAACAAAGGTGGCGATGCTCTATACGCTAACTCTATTGGAAAGCAATGGAATTCCCTTCCCAACAACCTTAGACTCATGACGTCACTCACACCATTCAAAAACAATCTTAGAGAATATTTCAAGTCCCACTGGTTATGCCCATGTCCAACTCCAGATTAATATCCATAGCTTTAACATCATACTGTTTCTTCTCTCTCTCAAACTATCTACAATCAAACTACTTCCTCCTTTTCTACCTATGTTTTCTGACCTATTTAATCCCATGTTTTGTCTCTTTAAGTATGTAAATAATGTTGTTATGCTGGTTGTTATTTTTTATAATGTAATACTACTATCTAATTGTAGTGCCTAACTATTTTAATGTTTGGGAGCTTTTCTCCCCGGGCCTCTACTGAAAAGGGATATGTATCCAGCTGGACTAGCCCGGTCAACAAATGTAAAATAAATAAAATAATAAATAAACTTGTATCTGCTCATCTAATCATCGAGTGTAGCCTTAAAGGTAGTAAGGTAGTTACAGAAGTACTTTGTTTGACCTGTAGTGGTAAATTATTCCATAGGCTTGGAATACTATGAGTCAAGAAGCTATCTCTCCAACTAGTCTTGTTTATTTTCTGATGTAGATTTAAGTCCTTAGTGCAGTTGTTTGTAATGTCACTGATTTTGCAAAGAAATGGGATGGCAGATAGGACTGTGTCTTTCTTGGCTTGAAAAGTGAGACACCGGACAACTCACAGCCATCTATAGGCTACTGAGTATGAGGAGAGTGAGTTAACCAACCAGGGTATTTGAAGGATTTAAGACATTTAATTTTCTTAGTTAGAAATATTCGGGGCCTTTCTAGATGAGTGAATTGCTTGTATTTGTACATACCAAAAGGGGCATTATACTAAATGATGGGTCTGATAAGGGAAGAGTACAGTGGGAGTATGACTTCTTTGGATTCTAAAGATATTCTCTTGGAAATTACCTGGGCCATACAGAAGGATTTTTTGACTGTGGTGGACACATAATGATCAAATAAAAGTTATCCTCAAAAGTTCCTACGTCTCTAATGACCATATCTGTCTGAAGAGGAGTATTATTTATAACATATCAGGTGAGAACAACCTTTCTGCCAAACTGTACTGTGCTGCACTTTTTTCTTTTAGTTACAGACCATTTTTCGTATGCCATGTATGTGCATATTCCAGCCTTTGTTGGAGCTGTCAACAGTCAACTGCACTTCAAATTAATTACTTAGTTGTCTGCAAAATAATTGCAAACAGGAGAGGGCCCAGAACTGATCATTGTGGTACCCCATTAGTTATAAATTTCCATTCTGAGAAGGAAACAGCAACCTTCACAATCTGGGATCTGTTGGATAGCCAATTTGCAATCGAGTGCACACTATATGGGTTTACATTAAGCTTGTCAAATTTTTCAGTAATATCAGTATGGAAGACAGTGTCAAAAGTCTTGGCCTGGTCAAAATAAGCAGTGTGCACATAATGACCACAGTCCACACTGCTTATTTTGACCTGACCAAGCAGTGTGGACTGTGGTCATTAGGTGCACATAATGACCACAGTCCACAGTCCCTGCAAACTTTTAAAAGAAGCTTATTAGGTTCTGAAGTTAAGAAATGCCCTTTGTAAAATCAAACTGATTGAGATCTAGATCAGTTAATTTTCATATGTCTGCATGAATCAGTTCTGCTATGGTATTTTCCATCACTTTGCATATAATTCTGATGAGGCTGATGAGTTTAAAGCTACCTATGTCTGTAAAGGGGCTACCCTTGTTCATGGGTTCATAGGAGATTACTAGATTAATGGCTTAAGAGCCCTTACAAGCCTAGCCATTATTACCCAAATTTTACCTTACTTTTTGATCTCTAAGGCCAGAGGATGTCTTAGCTTTGTGCATATGCCTTTGAGTACTTAACAGACTGCCCCTATCCATAAGTGACATGGGCACCACCCCAAGAGTGAATTTATGATTCCCCATCCATTGATCCAAACTGTGTTTGAAGAGAGTCAGGGAAGGCCCCTGCTTTACATGAATAGGAAGCCTATTCCAGAGAAGGGGTAATCTCTTAGGGGGTGCTATTAACGTTTAAATTTTCAGTGGTATTTGACTTCCCAAAGGGTATGATTATGCATTTTTTGCATTTAGTTTTACTTAGGTTAAGGCTCTGGCACCAATTATTTGTCTGAGTCAGATGTTTCTGAAGCATATCTGCATCACTGACAGATTGAATGATTGCCCCCAACTTGCAACCATCAGAAAACTTAGTTAGTCAAAGGCCTTCTATATTAGCCTTGACTTCAGAAAAGTATATTCCAAACAGGAGAGGTCCACGTACTGAGCCCTGTGGTACACGACTAGTAACTGGCCTCTTGCTGGATTTGCATTCACTCACTCTAACAACATGTGTTCTTTCCATAAGCGGTTTGGTTATCAATCTGATAATGCAGGGATTTATGTCCAGTTTTGTGAGCTTATCTATAATATCTTAGTGGGAAATTGTGCCAAGTATCTTATCCAGGTCAAGACAGACTGTATGCACTGTTTTATCCTCATCCATGGCCCTAGTGACTTTCCCAAAGACATCCATCAGACTGAGCAATCATAACCTGACCTCTACAAAGCAAATTGGGTTGGGTCCAGTGTTTGAAGGTTTCCTGTGTCATTATTTATCAGGTCCATGATTATTATTTCCATGGCTTTGCATATAAGACTAGTCAAATGTATGGGTCTGTTATTTCTAGGGTCTGTTGTTGGTCCAGCTTTATGCAGAGGGATAACTGTTATAACCCTCATCTCCACTGGGACAAATCCAGTCTAGAGGCTGTGATTAAATATAGATTCTAATGGGCTTGATAGGTCTTGTTTCAAGCTATATAAGAGGCATCCAGGAATATTTTCAAGACCCATTGAAGCCATATTTTTAGCTTTAGAGAAAGCAGTGGCAACATGTTCTTTGGCTATAACTGGTAGAGGAATGGTGCAGGATATTTCTTGGTGGGGAACCAGAGGTGATGGGGAAATGAAATTTGAGCTGAACTTATCAGCCAGCAGATTTGCTATATCTTCTAGCTGAGGGTAGATGATGCCATCTATAACTAATTCTGCACATTGTTGGGTGTTTATCTTAAGATTGGGACATAAGTGAAAAATGCCTTATAATTTTTCTTTGCTTGGGAAGCTATATTTACTTCGAAATTTGCTTTTGAAGACTTGACTAGTCCCCTGGTTTGCTTATTTAGGCTAATGAGTGAGATTTTGCTCTGTTGTATGCATTCTCTTTCTTAGTTTTAGACATTATAGTCTTTCTTTTCTTGTACATCCTATATATACTAGGGGTCCACGCAATTTTTCCTGTGCTTAGTTGGGTCTGATACTGTCATTTCTATGCAGTTATTTATATAGTCATACATGGCTTTTGTGTATGCCGCCATATAAGCTTCTGTGTTTTCTGGATTGGGGCAGCTTGGAAACTAGCTAAGCAGTCACATAACAGAGGTAGTTAGCTTTAGAAACATTCTTAAAGTTTTGGGTTAGTTTAATATTTATTTCAAGAAAGACCACATTATGATATGATCTAATCACTGAGGACATCACACTTGGGGGGATTGCAAAACTCTGTCTCTCCCATACTTGTGAGTACCAGGTCTAGGATATTTGTAACCCTAGTGAAAGTGCAGACTAGTTGCTCCAGGGCATTTGCATTGACAAAGTCTAGAAATCTTCGGGCCTGCATATCAGTGTTTCTGTATATTTCCCAGTTAATGAAGGGGCAGTAGAATCACCCATCAGTAGGGTATTATGCTGAATGGTAAGTAATTTTAGTAGATTCAGGTATGATGTATAGGTTTCCTGGTTCATGGTGAGGGACCTGTAGCTAGCAAGGATATTTTTCCTATGATTAGCTAAACACAGAGTATCTCAAGTATGTCATATTGCTTCACCAGTCTTGAGATGTGCTTATCCTTTATGTAGATAGATACACCTGCATCATTTGCCCTTACAAGTGCAGTGGGTGATCTGAACCTGTGAAAAGCATTATGGCCATGCACTGCCAGGGTGTTTTCTGTTGTTTTAGACCATGTTTCAGTAACTGCACAGATGTCAGCATTCTCCAGTGTGAGGAATGCTTCCAAGGAGATAGTTTCTTGCTGACACTTGAGCATTGAGCAATAATACCAGTAGCTGTGTTTGAAGATTTGTCTGGCAATGCCTAAAAGATGCACTATAGGGGTGGGCAATGTTTTGGCCAAAGTCTGAAAGCGTAGTTGTGACAGGTAAAGAACATACCTGGCAGAGCAGTGTGACCTGTCAACTGTGTTTTCCCAGATGAAAAACATTGGACCCATTTGGAATGACACCAGTAGCTAAGCCAGTTATTAAAGTCAATCATTTCTGTTGGTACTGTGGCATCATCCTTGAAGACGCTAGAAATGCTGCTCAATACTAGGCTCATACCTGCCTGAGACACATATTGTGAGAGCTCAAGCATGTCTCTCTTTGTATAATCCAGGGAGGTACATCTCCGGTCATTTACGCCCACATGGACTATGACTGAGTAATACTGATACTTGGGATTTAGTGACCTGAGTGCATGCATGATCTGGTGAATCCTGGACCCTGACAGGCAATTAATGTAACCTTTTCCTTATCCAGCCTGGTGAGAGAGACATCAGTGTGTCTCACAATGGAGTATCCTAAGACCAAAATATTGGGTTGTTTGGTGTTACACCTTATGGGTTTGGTAGTCAATGCACAGTGATATGTGGTTTTAGGTGTTGTGTCCATGTCCACAAAGTTAGATGCAGAGATAGCAGGGAAATGCTTATCCATGGTTGCAATTCCTAATATGTGCTATACAATTGAAAGGAATGGAGGGTGTTTGCAACTGGATGAGGTATGGGTGCTTACTTAGTGTAATCTACAGCTAACCTATCTGGTGATGCTGCCCAATGTCTACACCAGTTCTTCTTTGAGCAGCGATAATCCTGAGTTTTGTAATAATGTAATCTAGTGCTAACTAGTGACGGGAGTAATATATAACAATTTGTAATATATTACTGTAATATATTACAATTTCTAGTAATTAATAATATAACTAGTTGCTTCTTCAAAATAGTAGCTAAGTAATAATAATATCTTCTTTTTCTTTCAGCTTTTCCCAGTTAGAGGTCCACACACTGGATCACCTGTCTGCTCATGATTGGCAGTGGAGTTTTATATTACTTTTTTAGTAACTAGTAAGCTAAATGTGCATTACTTTTGAGTTACTTTTGCTTAAACCAGTGATTTCAACATGGGTGATATCTCCCCCTAAAGAGTGATGGAAAACTTCCAGGGGCCCTGGATAGCATGGAAGGTAATCAGATGTTAGAAGGTAAGAGAGACTTTGACGGGGCAATTTGGATAAAAAATTACAAGGTAATGTTGGCACAGCTCATAGCATGTAGCATTCATATTAGATCAATAGAATTAGTCTGTAGCAAAATTTACTTCATTTTTAGCACTGCAAGGAGGTAAAAGATAATGACAATCAGACTCCAGCCGCGCCCTGGTACTGTGGGACTCTCACCCACTAAAACACCCCCTAACATTGGGACAGTTTTAGCCTGCTAGAGATCATATCCTTAACTTGCCGTATAATAAATGGCATTGATCCTCCATACTGCCGTCAGTCAGAAGTGAACTCACCATTCAGCGGTTTAACATACGACACACCACCCACTGCACCAAGCAGGACTCTTCAGGTGAATCTACGATCAAAACCTGGAATCAAATAAAACCCCAATACACACAAGAGGGTGGTAAAAACCATGGACACCACTGAAACCAAACAGCACTGCTGCTAACAGTCAGAAAAGAAGTGAGACACAACAAGTAAAAGTAGCTGAAACTTTAATAACAAATATCAACAGTTGTTGAGTGTTTTCTTCCCATTAAGGGACTTCATCAGAACTGTTGGATGTCATAAAATACCTGCTATAAATACAATCATTTCATGTCAAGTGACATAAAAATTAACCAATGGAATACAAAAGGCAGATATCAAATGACAATTGCACTCTTGAACATTACTTAAACATAGCATTCACATCAATATTAAAAACATGTATAAATATGAATATATCTGTCTATATATATATATATATATATATATATATATATTTTTATATACATTTATATATATATATATATCTACACACACACACACACACACACACACACACATATATATATATATATATATATATAGATATGGATCTACTTCAGTAGACCGAAATCCCACTTACTGACTGTCAAAACATTGAGATGAAAAACCCAAAACTTCACAAGACAAACCATTCGGAATTCCAACAGATCGCTCCAGGTAAGTAACTGCTTGGCCAGCATGTTGACCTTTGCCTCTTACCTCCACGGTAGTGCGACCTCAGAGTTGGTATATTTAATTAGGGTGTTTATGGGGGGTGCGGGTAGCAAAGCCCCCACATGGGTGGTTCTTCTTTGGTTTGGTGTTAGTGTGTTTGTGGGGTTGGGCGAGCGGTTACTTAGCCATAGTAATCTGTTTTTGTTCCAAGCAGTCAATCTTCTGGAGTTTTGGGTTTTTCGTCTCAGTGTTTTGAAAGTCGGGTAAGTGGGATTTTGGTCTACTGTAGTAGACCCATATATCTATCTATATATATATATATATATATATATATATATATATATATATATGTGTGTGTGTGTGTGTGTGTGTGTGTGTGTGTATGTGAGCGCAAAATTGCATACTGGATGTCAAATGTTAAACCTCCATTTTAATTTTAACACTGATGAAACTGAACATGCTTCATTCAATCCAGGCTTTTCCAAAGCATTTAATTTTAACTGCCACATCAATTCAGATTTAATTATATGTTCATCAACTACCTTCTTAACCTGATCCAACATTGTAAATGTAAAACATGTAAGGGGTGGTCTAAAATATGTCTGAAAATGGCACTGGTGTTTTTGCATTTTTTAATTTCAAGAAGATGTTCATATATATTCTTTCTTTAAACTTCCTAGAGGTTTTCCCAACATAAAAAGTTGAACAATGCTGGCAACTATCCAGATAAACAATTTGTGTTGAGTCACAGTTAAAAAACCCATTGATGCTTTATTTGATACCTCTAATAACCACACTTTTACCTACTACATGTCCACAATAAGAACAACAACCACACTTAGCCATCCCCATTTTTTTACATGTTCTCTTCTTGTCTTTTTTTCTCCAAAAGCACTTTAAAGGACCTATCCTTCTTATATACAACCAAAGGCCCATTACTCAAAACTTTCATGATTTTGTAATTGGAGGAGAAAATCCAGCAGTTGTTCTTAATATGATTGAAAACGTCACCACTATCTATAGGAAAAGCAGTATTAAAAGTCATTGTGCAATTACTATCTACCATTTCCTACTCACAAATCATAGGCATAACATTTAAAATATTATCTGTGCCCCCTTCATTCAAATTATTCTCAACTAGATCTGGTAATTTCAGTAAAGGGGTATATACACCATTAACATGCTTTAGAAGTACTTTGTTTTTAATTTCTGTAAGAAAGTTGGAAGGGTAGCCACATTTGCAAAACACATCTAATAAGATGTTACATTCTCTAACAAATACTTCATCCTCAGTGATCACTCTCACTAATCTCACTAGTTGCCCCTTGACTACTGCCCACTTTTGATGCTTAGGGTGCCAAATGGTGAAGTGAAGATATCCATTCAAAAATGTTGTTTCCCTGTATAAATTGGAAGTAAAACATCTGTGAACCTTATTCTGACAGTTTTACATCTAAAAAAGAAATACATTCAGCATTATAAACAAATTAAAATTTTATAAAATCAGTGGAATTATTTATATATTCAATGAAAGATTGGTCTTCTGTATCTGTCCATAGAATAAATATATTATCCAGATAACGGGTATAACAAAACCAACAACCACTGTAAATACTGTTTAACACAAATTTATACTTCCACTGAGCCATCACCAGGTTTGCGTAACTGGGGCCACAGGCTACCCCCATTGCCAAACCAGTCACTTTTTAAACAATTGCCCTTCATAAAATAGGAAATTGTTAGTTAATACAATCTCCATAAGTCTTGTAACCATGTTAACTTTATCTATTTCCATCAGGTTAATATCAAGCAAGTCTTCCTCAAACCATCTCAGCCCCACATTGTAGGGTATAAAAGAATATAAATTATTCACATTCTTCTTCTTCTTCCTCTTATTTCAGCTGCTCCCATTAGGGTCACCACAGCAGATCAACTGTTTCCATTTATTCCTGTCCTCTGCATCTTGCTCTGTCACACCAACCTCCTGCATGTCCTCTCTCACCACATCCATAAACCTTATCTTAGGCCTTCCTCTTTTCCTGTTACCTGGCAGCTTCATCCTTAGCATCTTTTTCCCAATATACTCTGCATCCCTCCTCAGCACATGTCCAAACCAACATAATCTTGCCTCTCTGGCTTTGTCTCCAAACCTTCCAACCTGGGCTGACCCTCTAATATACTTATTCCTAACCTTGTCCTTCCTCGTCACACCCAGTGCAAATCTTAACATCTTCAACTCTGCCATGTCAAGCTCTGACTCCTGCCTTTTTGTCAATGCCACTGTCTCCAACCCATATAACATAGCTGGTCTCACTACCCTCTTGTAGACCTTCCCTTTCACTCTTACTGGTACTCGTCTGTCACAAATCACTCCTGACACTCTTCTCCACCCACTCCATTCTGCCTGTACTCTCTTCTTCACCTCTCTTCCACACTCACCATTACTCTGAACTGTTGATCCCAAGTACTTAAACTCATTCACCTTCACCACCTCTACTCCCTGCATCCTCACAATTCCTCTATCCTCCCACTCATTCACACACATATATTCTGTCTTAGTCCTGCTGACCTTCATTCCTCTTCTCTCTAGAGCATATCTCCACCTCTCCAGGGTCTCCTCCACCTGTTCCCTACTCTCACTACAGATAACAATGTCATCTGCAAACATCATAGTCTACGGGGACTCCTGTATGATCTCGTCTGTCAACCTGTCCATCACCATTGCAAATAAGAAAGGGCTCAGAGCTGATCCTTGATGTAATCCCACCACCACCTTAAACACATCTGTCACTCCCACCGCAGACCTCACCGCTGTCACACTACCCTCGTACATATCCTGTACCACTCTTACATACTTCTCTGACACTCCCGACTTCCTCATACAGTACCACAACTCCTCTCTAGGCACCCTGTCATATGCTTTCTCTAAATCCCCAAAGACATAATGCAAATCTTGATAGTTACAAATAAACAATCCTCATCATATGCAACAGTATTAATTTTACATAAAAAACGCCATGAATCATGACACATTTGTAATATTAGACCAACAGAATCCTTTAACTGGTGGTCCAAAGATTTTTGCAGTATTGTGTGCTTTGGACCTGTTAGTATCAACAACAGGTCTGGGAGGGTGGGGTCAGTGATACACTTATGAATTTTTGGAATCCCAAAGTTTCCAATAATGATCGGATGATTGTTTTCCAGAAATATATAGTAATTTTGACTAATCTGCCCCTGCATGAACATGTCAAATAATGCCATGTCAATCTTGGCATAAGGTATATTCTTCTTGTTGCATGAAACTTCGACATATGTTTCACTTAATAACGGGGCATTTATTCTATTGTTAGATTGAATGAAACATGTTCAATTTCATCAGTGTTAAAATTAAAACAATTGTGGGTTTAACAACATTTTACATCTAGTATGCAGTTTTGTAAACACACACACACACACACACACACACACACACACACATACACACATATTTATATTCATGTTTATACATGTTTTTAATATTGATGTGAATGTTATTTTTAAGTAATGTTTAAGAGTGTTATTGCCATTTGATATCTGCCTTTTGTATGCCATTGGTCCATTTTTATATCACATGATGTGAAATTACTGTTTTTATACTGGGTATTTTATGACGTCCAACAGTTCTGACAAGTTCCTTAATGGGAAGAAAGTGCTCAACAACTGTGGATATTTGTAAGTTTCAGCTACATTTCCTCATTGTGGCTCACTTCATTTCTGACTTTTAACAGCAGTGCTATTTGGTTCCAGTGTTGTCAGTGATTTTTATCATCCTCTTAGGTGTTTTTGGATCTATGATCAACCAGCTTGTGCCTGTGACATTTTTTTATTATGTTCTATTTAAAATTCTTTTCAGGTTTTGATTTTTAGTTGCTGAAAATAGAGAAAATGTGATAGTTTTTTAGAGGTATTGTGCTGCTGGCTTGTATGGTTTGGTTTAATCATTATTCGTGACTGTCTAACTATAAAGACTAGTCTTCTTTTTCTTCTTTCAGCTGCTCCCATTAGGGGTCACAAGGGTGGATCATTGGGCTGCAGATCAAGTGACAGAAGAGTTTTACAGTGTTGAATTGCCAGTCTGGTACCCAACCTTCCTCAGAAGATACATGCATGCACACTCTCACAGCTAGGGCCAATTTAGAATGTCCCATCCACATGCAGCATGTCTTGGGAATGTGTTAGGAAACTGCAGCACCTGGAGTAAACCCCCACAAACACAGGGAGGACATTATATCTCTCAACCATACCAAATTCTTCAGTATTTACCGGTTTTGAGGGCAAAGTAATGGGGTGCCATGAATTTCTGAGTGGCCCCTTCAATTCCTGATTTTCAGACTCAGAGACGGTCGGGAGTTTTAAACTGTGGGTGGTGACATTCCTTGTAGTTGTGTATCACTCAGAGTATTGGAAATAGGTCAATAATTTTTTACAAGTTACTACTCGTTTTGTTACATCCATTAAATAACATAGGATGACTCCATCAAGCAAAATGTTTTTTTTTTTTTTTTTTTTTTTTTTTTTTTTAAATAATGTCTATCTTTATTGAGACTTAAAAGCTCATATTAGTTTTAGTACCCTGACCAAGCCTAATTGGCCCCCAAACCAGTTCAACTTCACTCTGAAAGTAATGCAAGACAGCGAGGGCAAGAACTGTAAATCACGTCAGATGTCGTAGAATGTGCATGGTGCATGTGTATATTAACTTATGAGCTACAACTTTTTGCAGATAAAAACTCCGTTACTTCTGCCAACATTTTCAGCAGGTATTGTCTTATATTGCAAGCAACCAGTACTGCTGGGGGAAGTAAACACAGTGCATTTACATTTGTTTTGTGGCAAGTTTCCTTTTGATCAGTTTTGAAGTGATAGAGTAACGGCGAAGGTCACTGCCCACTGGAAAAATAATATATATATAATGTAGTATGTGATAACGTGACCATCATTATGGCGCCAGAAGATTTTGTTCTAGTATACCATATGTAGTGATAAGAGTTACACAAGTTTTAAATGGCAGTGTTTTGCATTTTTAATAAATACATAAATGTGGGAGATTCAAATTGTGGGGACGTAAGTTGCTAGTGGTTGTAGGACTGATGGAGGAAAGCTGGGAAGGATCTGGAGTAAGGGTTTGGTGTCAGTCCCTAATCATTTACAGGCAGCTGTCAGTCAAATTCAGGCTTGGAGTGGAAAGTGTTTTGAAATCTGTAAAAATGTGGATACCTACAGAAAATGAGAAATACGGGGTTGGTAAGTATTGCTAGTGATCGCCTCTTTTATTATTTGTTTGCATCTGCAGGAGCCCTGGAGTGCACATTACTAGAAATGAGTTTATTAACTGCAAACTGTCCAGCAGAGCCACTAAGATCCCAGGAATGGTGTCACTCGGCCCAAGGGAGTTAGATGTGTTGTTGATGGGTATGAAATAAGGCAGACTATCTCTCATTTTCTTGAAGAGCAATTCCCTGTCATGATGCTGAGACAAGAAAAAAATAATCTATTCCAAAAAATAAACAATATAGGAGCCACATACCTGTACAATAAACATATGACAGAGATAGTTGATTACTTTTTCTGCAACTTTGGTCACCGGTCAGTGCAGATTTAGGATTTTTTTCTTTGTGATCCAATGCTTGCAAGTCGGGTACATAAAGTGACATTTACAGCTGAAGGTTAGTCTAACTGCATGAATAAATGCCATCACTTGGAGCTTTGTGTACTCACTGTCATCCTGCAGGCTGCACACAAATCAGTGCATATTTATAATGCAGCATCACGTAGGCAGATTTCAAGACAACTGGCAACTGCAAGTGACCATCATTACTTTATAAGAGTAACATGCTGCAAAACTACAGCATAAATGCTATTAACAAGTCCATTTATATTAGTAGCCAACATCCTATGTTTTAGTTTTCATAACCAACAAACTATTATTTGATTAAAAAAGTTACTTCATGCCTTCATATGTTGTATCCAAAAATAGAGAGGTCGGTGGCTTTAGTGGTCATCTTTCCTTCACTGCTTTAACTACCTACTACATGCTTTCTCTTTGTGTTGCTTTGATGCTCATGCAGACTTACATTTTCTACTTTAAGTTGGTAAGTTATGTGTGCAGTTCATGTGAGGAAACAGAATCTTGGAGGATATTATTACCAGCACAAGCACAGATTTATTTGACACATTTCATTTGCAGTTTTGGGCAAATTCTGAAGTGCGTGAATGTAGCTTGTGATGTATATTGCATCACTGCAAGACGCAATTTTTACAAGATATTTTTTGTTGATTTTAATGTTAATATGTTTAATGTTAACCGAATGCGTCAACATAACAAAGTGTCTTGACACATTGCGTAGTCCAAGGAAGTAGGGAAATGTGTGTGTGTGTGTGTGTGTGTGTGTGTGTGTGTGTGTGTGTGTGTGTGTGTGCACGTGTGCATGTGTGTCTGTGTGTCAGTCATACCTCTCAATCTCTCTCAGAGCAAGAAATCAGTACAAAGCCAAATATAATGGTGGGACAAAGGCCCAAAAAATAGGGACAATTTTTAAATATTGTTCATGTAAACTCAGATGCAGGTCTTGCATTATATATTTTCTGAGGGATATGAAGTCTGAAATTCAAATATCTGCTATTATTATGTGATTTTAATTTTTATGTTGGTATTCCACAACCCCATTGGAGTGGGCAGGGTTACATAATTATGGATGCAAATTTTATGCTAATCAACATGCCAATTTTTGGCAATTGTACCTACTGTTCATGGACCTTCATCCAGATTTTTGATGTTTCCAGGTTGACTGGTATGGAGGACATGCAGAGGCCTCAGAGAATGTACTCCAGCCAAGAATCAAAGTGGAGAACCTCTTGCTATGAGGTGATAATGGTGACCACTGCGCCACTGTGCCGCCCACATATAAAGCATAGTCTGCTGGAGTTTTTCAACTGCTAAATGCTATTCATCATCATTGTAACACTATGTATACAACTTTAATAATACACTTATATGCATGTGCTTACTTGTGTGAGTAAATCTCAGTATTATAATTGATAAACTATACTTATGTAAAAGTAACACATTAGTTACTAACTATTAATAGTAATATATTACTTTTTTTACAAAAGTAATAAGTAATATTAATATATTACTTTCACTGTAAAGTAACTAGTAATATTAGCTTATTACTTTTATAAGAAACTAGCACCACACTGCTGCTATCCAAATGTGCCAATGCTGCTCAGTATGAAAACTCGTTGCTCCTTCAGTAGCATGGAAATTTGGAAAATTTTGGAGATAGTTTTTATAGGGAAAGTGCAACTTCTGATGATTGTGTATATGCAGGGCACCACTAACCACTGTTGTATAAACAACAACATCAAGCAAACGCAAGGCTTATATACTAGCAGAAAAATCAAGTTTTAAATTAGGTGTGTCCACAGGCTAATCAGGTAAGCACACAGTAAGTTTCCACCAGTAATTTCCAGTTCAGATAGGTGAAATCAGCTCTCTCCTGCCACATGACCACAGATTTTGACCCGCTTAATGTAAAATGACTGGTGTGGAGCCCAAGTGTTAGGAAAACACAAAAAATAGATGCCTTAAAGCTCTGCAAAGAGTAGCCCTTACAGCAGTGGAAAAATGCAACTTAAAACTTGAAGCTAATGCAGGAAAAATAATAAATAGCACAGAAATCTTTGTGTATGCAATGTAAAAAAACAATTTGTTTATGGGAGTCATAGTGGCCAGTCATTTGTAATAAACTCTGTACATAAGGCTGATGTTGAACAGTTTAAGTAGAGGCTCAGATAGTCCATACTTGGCAATGATATGAATGCTGTCTAGTATGTTATCTCATTCCAATGAATTATTATTTTTAGCCTTTGATAGAGATTCCAATATGATTCTGGAGAAAGCTAAGTTCTCATGAATAGTGGAGGGAAGAATGTTGGTATAAGGGGTAAAGATAATAGTAAATCTGTCTGCTAATATTTTAGCTATATCCTTGTGGTCAGGATGGATGATATTTTTATGGATGAGCTCAGTGCAGTCTTGGTCATTGTTCATTAATTTTCTGATATAACCGAAGAATCATTTGTAATTTCCTTTGGAATCTGTAGCAACCTTAAGATCATACTCTGCTTTCCATTTTCGAATAGCGTTGTTACGTTCCTTGCTGGCATGTTTCAGTGTAGTCTTAAGGAGGAATATGAAGATTTCTTGCAACTTTAAATTATTTTCCTACTTAAGTAGTTTATTACTACAGACGTTCTGTTAAAGTGGCTTATTCCTAACCTTGCAGTTATATTCTGGGCATTCGGGTACTGATTTTTCTATGCAGCTGCTCAGCTAAATGTAGCAGCCCTCTCAGTTGTGTTCAGTTGGAAGAGATTGTTGAGAATTTTGCACAGGTCTTCTACAACTGAAGTAGGTTCACTTTGAGAAGTCTATAAAGATGATCTCATTTGCAGCTCCCTACTGAGATGCTAGTACTCTTGATGTTGAGTGCCAACAAAGAGAAAGAAAAAAAAAAGACTGAAAATCCCGAAGAAGATGGAATCGTGAACATCGCTCTTTTCCTCTAAACTTCTTTTTTGCAGGAGGTCAATCCCCTGCCTCCCTATTCCATATAAATGTATATATACCAACTACAACATCACCGTACTTCAGAGAAAAGGGAATAGTCCAGGAAATGCCCATCTTGGACTCAGTATATATAAGTCTGCTTTTTTTGGACATTAAGTCTCCGTGTTTAGGCACTCTTTCTAGCAGGTCCTGACATTTCATATTGTTACACTCATTTGCTTTCTTATAGACTCTTGTAAGGTTATCACTTTTACATTTTAAGGCAGCTATGGACATATTAATTAAAAGCCTATACCTTGAGCATGTAACGTGCAACTGCAAATAGGTTGGGTCATCTCATGCTTAAGCTTAACATTAATAATATTGAAAAGAGATACATATATTACAAAGATATGTATTCCAATGTTTTATTAGACTTCCCCAAAAAGTTACTGAAAGCAATTTAGAAACTAAATTCAGGAATGAGATAGATCTATGTAAGCTCTGTAAGAAATACTCACATGAACCATCATGAAGACTAGAAAGCTTGAAGCTTTGTTTCACAGTCTATGAACCTAATAACTATTTATAAAGCATATTCCATCTTCATGCAATAATACGTTGAGGATGAGACATCTCATGACATACTAGAGTAAGGTCATCAATATCTTTATGTATCACTGTGTCCAAGAAGCACCAGATGAAATGATTATCACCCTGGCATCAGGCACTATCTGGAAAGACTTTGCAGCACAAGTCAGTGCAGATGGTCTACAGGGATAAAGTCCTAACTATATTGCATAAGACAATAGGTTCTATTAGTGGCTTGCATGCTTGATGGTGCAGGCACAGAAGAAAAGTGTGCCAGTCCTATGTATGCATGCTTGGATGCTTGGCTACTCCATCATGGTTGATTCCTGACGAGATTGTAATGTACCGGTCCCTCTAAGGCAAACTTACATAGGAGTTGGATGCTGTCTATCTAGCATCTTATGTGGGATCTGGTATCCATAAATAATTTATGAGGGATGGTTCTGCTTGACTAAGGCTGCAGTTGCTGATTTTTGAATTTATGTACTGTTACTGATATGGCAAACTTGAAGGTCCTTACACTAGACAGTATAGTGGTCTCTGCATAGGGATGGTCTTGATAGTCTTTGTCACATGTTTTGAAGAAACACCAATGCAGAGTGATTGGTTTTGAGCATCCCTGTAGCTCACTGGTATGTGTGCAATAGTGATTGTTTTGATAATGTCCTTATATAGATACAGATTAGGGGTCAATCAGCCCCATTGTCAGTTAACACACAGGAAAATTATTTTGGGTACAAATGGATGCAAAATGCCAGCTCCCAAATACATATACATAAGGTTTTACTGGAATGTTCACATTCTAAAAATGTCCTTTTGAATCATAGCAATATTGACTTAAACTTTCCACTATAAGCTTTTCTGTCCTCCTATCTACTTTGTGTATCTTGCTCAAAGTGTAATATGTACTTATGTTTTGCATTATTGTATTTCCTACTCCACTGTTGGAGTGGCACTCCTAGCTAGTTTCATTGTTGCTTACAGTTATAATTCTGATCTAAATTTTTGTTCAGCTTTGCATATGCATTATCTATACTTGCTATTAGTTACTCTTAATAAGAGATAAGATAAGGTTTTAAAAATGTTGTAATTTACAACCATGTGTTTGATCTATTTTTTCACTGCTTTTGTCTGATGGGCTGAGACTGAAATTGGTCTGTTTTCTTACCTCCTTTATCCCAGTTAAATTTACACACATAAATATAAAATCGATAAATGCCAGTATACTCTTTAACTTCTAGTAGTAGAACCTTATGCAATTTAACCTGAGAGAGGAAAAGGCTATAATTTTATCTGCTATGCAGGTGGCTGTTTGATTATGTCTTAGGGTTCAAACTCCTTGAAGGTTTTTGGCCTGACAGATATATGCACTGATAGATAATTGGTACTGTTTCTGTTGTGAGTATATTGGTGAGGTATGTCAATGTCTCTCTTGAACTTTTTTTACTGCTTTTTACCTCTTTGATCTATTCCTCTGCAGTTTTCATGATATTAGACCCATTGCTACATGAATGTGTTTGTATGCATGAGTGCATAATACTCTTGGGATATGATATGTCCTGTGCCTATCACCTGATGGGGCCCCTAATGAAGTAAATTATAATTAATGGAGGCTGAAATGCTTACTCTAACATCTAGGCTTTCGGTATTTTGTACCCTAAGAGAACAGAAGATGATGTATGTAAGTCAAGAATACACTAGAAATGTTTTTCTTAATGGTTTTATATTGTATAGATGCTAGTACATAAAATTAAATCACCACTCATATCTTTTATTATGTAATAAAATGTAATGGAGCTGAGGGGAGCCATATCAGAGAGAAAAGGAAATGGAAAAGCAGTAAGAAGAGGAATTCACCATATTAAACAAAGTTGGAAGGAAAATAAGTGGAGGAATTCAATAATCAATGTTTTGTAATAGAATAAAGAGAAATAAGTTTTCACCATTGTACAGTCTTTTGTTGACAAACTTATTTACCGTATTAAATGGCTTGATATATTAAAAAGATAAAAAGAACAATTATTTATTTTATTGCATTATAATGTCTTATTATAAATTGATGGCTGTTGAAGAGTTGCGGATGTCTTTTGTAGTGTCAGAGCAGTTAAGCCTGATGTTTTGCATCATTTACTCTCTGTCTCTACATGTTTCTTTTGTGCTGGCATGGATTTCTTGTAAAATTCCAATTCTGAGACATTTTGTAATCTGTGCTGAGCTTTGTCCATTATTTATGTTGTCAGATGACTGTCCTGTGTCATCATAAGATGAAAATATTGAATAGCTTAAATAGATAGGAGTGAAGTATTGGAAAGAATACATAATACCCTATTTCATCCCTTGGTGAAATAAAGTCATTGATGGTGTTGGGAAGAATAAAGAAAGTAAACATTCAACAGAAATTAATTAGGTAGGGAGAACTGAAAAGGAGGACAGAAAGAAGAAGTTAAAGCTTTTTAATACTAATGCGTGTACTAGAAAATTGTGAAATACTCTCAGTACTAAGGATTGTTTCCTGTAGGAATTGTATCTTTTGACTCCAGAATGTGGAATTATGTTTAAATTAACGTGTGTATTAACATTATCATACAATTAACTTATGAAGAATTTTTTTAAAAGAAAATAATAAATCGTATGCAAACAATCATTGTTTTTGAAAGTTTATCATGTTCTTATTTTCTGTGGGTTGCATACCACAACACATTGTACACTATAGTGCACAGTTTGATTTACTATCAATACTGTATCAAATGTCATTACTTACACACGACACATTTTTCAATATTGTTACCTTAGCATTTTTCAATATAGTTATCTGCTTACTGAATAATAATATTGACCTGACCCTTAAGTATACAAGCAGGATGATATACAGTTATACTCACAGAATTAAGTTTTGTACTTTTTTTTTTAAAGAAAACCATTGTTCTTCTCATTAAATGTCCCTATGGGGCTAGAACGTATGTAAAGAACTCATAGAAAATCCTGTTGGTATGTACTGCTTATGAAGAGCTGCTACATACAAGTCACATAAAATAGTAACTGACAAGTGCATGTGGCAAGGCATAAGGTGATCAAAATAGTTGAATACAATGTAAGGATAAGGAGCCCTCACCATGCTTCTGGGTTTTTTCTTAAAGCAAACAGAATAAAAAAAAAACATTACCAGAAAGATTAGTAAAGCCGCTACCTGCAGGTGATTAATTTAACTGACATCATGCTTTGCGTTAATGTTAGAAAAAGCATGAGACAAGAGTGCAAGGATTAGCTCATAGTCATGCTGGTGCTGTAATAAATCAATTTCCCTATTAAACACTTTGAGTGTAGTTACATTAAAGAGGATACTTGAATAAGATAGATACAAAATTAGGGTTATTTGGAATTTTTTTAGTGTAAGAAAGATCAATCAGAGACTGTTAGATTCATCTGAGAGTTCTTCCAATGAAACATAAGGGGGTCTACATATCGGCTTCCCAATTATATCAATTATACATATAACCTAAGACAAAGAACCATCATTAGTATAATTTGACAATGTTTAACAGTGTTCTTTTTTTAAATAATGGCATTAACATTCATATGGATTGCATGTGTTCTGTATAATGCTTTAAAGATATATGTGTGCGTGTGTGTGTGTGTGTGTCTGTGTGTGTGTGTGTGTGTGTGTGTGTGTGTGTGTGTGTGTGTGTGTGTGTGTGTGTAGCCTTTTAGATATGCCTTAGCATTGTCTTAGAGTTACAGAACACTAATCAAGAGTTAATCTTATTTCAAATCATATTGTAGCTAGAAAATAAATGTACACATGACCACCAACGTATATTATGAAATAAGACCTAGACAGAAACTACACAACAATAAATAAAGCAGTTTTTGCTTAAGATAATTGGTGTCCCCATACTAGGAAATGAGAATATAGTGAGCTACTGGCACCCTTTACATGGAAACTGATTTTGTCAGTTAAAACTGACAGTGGTATTACTGATACTAACAGATAAGTACCAAACCAGTGTTTGTACAGAATGGGTCATTATACCCAATGATCGTCCTGATGAGAACTGAGTAAGGTGAAATGATTATATCCCTGTACCTAGATACATACCTGTAGATACAAGCTGTTTGAATAAAAAAAAAAAAAATAACAAATAAAAAACTTCTTTACAATAGTAGATATGTAGAGATCTGAAAACAGTTTGCTGCTGACATAGATTCTTAGACCCCTGACCCCTGATTCAACTTTTGGGGTGTGTTGTCAATTTGATACTAAGGAAGTCATGCTTGCGGAAGGATATGATTATACATTTCTTGGCATTTAGTTTTAGTCCATGGGGTTGACACTGACCCTTTGATTTATAAAGGCCTTCTCTGAGGTATTCAGGTGTCCTCTGGAAAGTTTATGAAATGGGACAAGTTTGCAGTCATCTTTAGATGCAACAATTGCTTTGACCTCTAAGAAGTAAATATCAGAAGAGTGGTCGAAGGACTGAAACTTTGAGTACACAGCTAGTGACAAGTCTTTTGAAGGAGGTAAAGCTGCAAACCATAATTTGTTTGTGTGAGCCAGTTTGCTATTCAATGAGTAGCATAAAGATTTACATTCAGCTGGAAGAGTTTATATTTATATACAATATCTGAACGTGAGATCATGTTTAATGCTTTTGCAAAGTCTAGATATTGATGTGTATGGATTTACCCTCATCTATTGCTTCAGTAACCTTCTCAAAGCTGCTGACTAGGTAAAATAGGCAGGATCTGTCTTTCATGAATCTGAACTGGATTGGGTTGAGAGTTTGGAGGTTACCTATGCCCTTATTTATTAATTCCATAATGATCCTTTTCACAGTCTTACAGATGAGACTGGTCAGATCTGTGTCTTTAATTACCTGAGTCTATCCTCCATTCATCGGGCATGAAGCCTATTTGGAGCCTGATACTGAATAACATTTTTAGTATGTCTGACAAGATATGTTTCAGGCTGACCAGTAGGCAGTCCGGTATGCTATCCATTTATAGGAGTTGCGTTCTTGGTCTTAGATAGTGCCTTGAGTATTTGTTCTTGAGAGATTTGGGAAGGGGATGTAGATGCAAGAATGTGATCTGGGACTATTGGAGTGGCAAGGGAGATAATAATGGTTTTGAACTCATAATGTTAATGTTAAACACCACCAAGGGATAGAGTCCTACTTGCAGTTGCACATTTTTACAGTTAAACTAGCACTCCTGCTAGAATGGCAAGCAGCAAAATGAGCTGTGAAAGGAATTTCTACCTTTTTTACTTACTTTTAGAACTACTTTATAAAGGATACCCAATTTGAGAAGGCTAACAGCAAGGACATGTCTAAAAAATGAGACAGGAATATGAAAATATGAAGTATGCAAGCAGTACAGTCTTATATACAACTCAGCTAATATTGTAATAAACAGTTATCCTAGAATTATTTTGGCAGCTCTAGATATAATGGTAATACAGGCAGAGTAATAGTGAGTACAAGCGTATTTTTAATAATATGTTAAATAAAGTGCCGTTAGATGAAGAATTCAATAAAGTTATGAACAGGTTGTCAAGCAGAAGTTATGCTTTGGAGGTATTAAGAAAAGCGGAGATGAAAGTGAGGGGTATTCCCATAGGGGGAGGTGTTCACATTAAGAGGTGGGGGGCAGTGATGAATTTTGGATGAATGGAAATGTAGAAAAAGTAGAGGAGAGAAAAATATGTTTGTCAACAGGTTTTCCCCTTTTTTGAATATCTTGAAGGAGTTGGTCTTAAGACTTTGGCCCATTGTTAAACAAGCTGAGAGTTTGGGTGAAATCTTCTCTGAGAGGGTAACATTTTCCTATAGTAAGTTTTTGAATTTGAAGGAATTAATAAATTTGAAAAAATGTCATAGAACAGTCAGGTTGGATCTTAGCCTTCTGGTAAGTGCAAGATATGTGTCAGGGTAAAAACTTTAAAGGGTAGCAAGATTAATGGAAAGAAATGCAAAGTCGCTGACCATTTCAATCGTAGTACATGTGGAGTGGTATATAACATAGGTTGTAGTTGTACACCTACAAAATTTTACATTGGGCAGACCAGGAGGATGGTCAAGAAGCAGGTAATGGTGCACCTATGGGACATAAGAAATGGTAGGTTGGAAAACCCAGTTGCCCAACATTTTCATTCTGCACATGCTGGTTGTGACAATAGTTTTTTCTTTAGTATTTTGGCCAAGCCTCATTTTACTCAAGGGGTTGATTATGTGCAAACTTTATTGAAAATGGAAACAAAGTTCATCATTAACTTTAAAACTCTTCACCCTAATGGATTAAATTTAGAATGAAATCTTAATTCATGAAGTGTAAGTTCATACATTGGGGTTTTGTATAAGAGTTTGCAGGGTGGACACTTTAAATGTTTGCAGCATTTGGTATGGGAATGCTTTGACACTTCAAATGGGCTAATGTAGGTTTTTAATTAGGTACATGGGCTTGGCTCTGGTGTGTTTTTTTTTTCTTTTTTTTTTCCAGATATAAAAGTAGGCAATTGAATAAGGATAAAAATATTTTGACTGCAAGCTTGGAGCTTGGCAAGATAGTTACACCAATAAATGACTCCAATATAAACTAATATGGTCTACAAACAAATATAAACTTGGTACTGCTGCATTGACATCACCTTTAATAATCACAAATGCAGAATCATGAGGCAAGACAGCCACAGGTCACTTCTTAGAAGTCTTTAGGATACAGAGTGTAGTGATAGTGCTTTGAATCAACACATGTAAGACATGTTGTTTAGGCCTTGTAGTCTTTTAACAAGGTATCCATGTGAGCATTCCAGTTGTTGCATTTGTCTGGATAGATACATGCCAAAGGAGCATTATATTCCATGATTGGCCCAATAAGGGCTGAGTAAAGGGGGAACATGATATTCCTATATCTAGACAAAATCTCTTTGTTTATATGAAGTGCAAAATAGAAAGACTTTCTTTCAACAATGGACATGTGTTGGGCAAAAGTTAGGCCTCTGTCCACATAAGTTCATAAATCCCTGGGTCACATCTTACTGGTATATTGTCAATGTGGTAGCTCTCTGGGGTAGATGACTTCCGAAAAGATACAATAATGTATGTTTTTAGCATTTAGTTTTAGGCCATGAGTTTGGCACCAGTTATTTATTTGGGACAAACCTTTCTCCAAGATGTCTAAGTCATTTGGGGATTCAGTGACTGCTCTTAGCTTGTGGTCATTTGCAAACTTGGATAGCCAGAGCTTTTTGGTATGTTTTTTTTTTTTTTTATTTCAGAAAAATAGATGCCAACTGGGAGAGGTCCCAGCACTGAACCTTGAATTACTCCACTGGTGATTTGACACTTTATAGACATAACTCTCCTTATTTTGATTTCTTGCATCCTATCTACAAACCAGTTGGCAATCCAGCAGGTGACATAGGGGTTTATTCCCAGTTTATTTAGCTTTTCTGCTATACCTAAGTGAGGAATAGGCATTTATATCATGCTATCAAAAGATGAAAATAGCGAACGCTATTTAATCAAACCTAAAATATCTAAACCACATAATATCGAACATTCAGAACAGCAAATTTTTTCCTTGGGAAAAAATTTGCTATTCCGAA
>NC_056742.1:26932073-26974573 GCF_019279795.1 Protopterus annectens | reverse complement strand
CTGGACCGTTTATGTGTGCTTTATATATATATATATATATATATATATATATATATATATATATATATATATTTATTTATCTTATGTAGAAGTGCCAATCTGAAGGAGATTAGAGACTGTAAAGTGGTGGCAGGGGAAAGTGTAGTTAGGCAGCATAGAATGGTGGTTTGTAGGATGACATTGGTGATCAAGAAGAGGAGGATGAGTGTGAGGGCAGCACCAAGGATCAAATGGTGGAAATTGAAAAAGGGTAATTGTGAGGTGATGTTCAGGGAAGAGTTAAGACAGGCACTGGGTGGCAGTGAAGAGTTACCGAATAGCTGGATAACTACAGTAGAGCTAGTAAGAGAGATGGCTAGAAGGATGCTTGGTGTGACATCTGGAAAGAGGAAGGAGGACAAGGAGACGTGGTGGTGGAATGAAGAAGTACAGGAGAGTATACAGAGAAAGAGGTTGGCGAAGAAGAAGTGGGATTGTCAAAGAGATGAAGAAAGTAGACAAGAGTATAAGGAGATGAGGTGCATGGCAAAGAGAGAGATGGTGAAGGCTAAGGATAAGGCATATGAAGAGTTGTATAAAAGGTTGGACACTAAGGAGGGAGAAAAGGACCTGTACCAATTGGCTAGACAGAGGGGCCGAGCTAGTAAAGATGTGCAGCAGGTAAGGGTGATAAAGGATAATGAGGGAAATGTGCTCACAAGCGAGGAGAGTGTGTTGAGCAGATGGAAAGAGTACTTTAACGGGTTGATGAATCAAGAGAATGAGAGGGAGAGAAGGTTGGATGATGTGCGGATAGTGAATCATGAAGTGTAGTGGATTAGCAAGGAGTAAGTAAGTATAGCTATGAAGAGGATGAAGAACGGAAAGGCTGTTGGTCTAGATGACATACCTCTGGAAGCATGGAGGTGTTTAGGTGAAATGGCAGTGGAGTTTTTAACTAGATTGTTTAATGAAATCTTGGAAAGTGAGAGGATGCCTGAGGAATGGAGAAAAAGTGTTTTGGTACCGATTTTTAAGAATAAGGGTGATGTGCAGAGCTGTAGTAACTACAGAGGGATTAAACTGATCATTCACAGCATGAAGTTATGGGAAAGAGTAGTGGAAGCTAGGTTAAGAAGGGAGGTGATGATTAGTGATCAGCAGTATGGTTTCATGCCAGGAAAGAGCACTACAGATGTGATGTTTGCTCTGAGAGTGTTGATGGAGAAGTACAGAGAAGGTCAGAAGGAGTTGCATTGTGTCTTTGTGGATTTAGAGAAAGCATATGACAGGGTGCCTAGAGAGGTGTTGTGGTATTGTATGAGGAAGTCAGGAGTGTCAGAGAGGTATGTAAGAGTGGTACAGGATATGTACGAGAGTAGTGTGACAGCGGTGAGGTCTGCGGTGGGAGTGATGGATGCGTTTAAGGTGGAGGTGGGATTACATTAAGGATCAGCTCTGAGCCTTTCTTATTTGCAATGGTGATGGACAGGTTGACAGACGAGATCAGACAGGAGTCCCCGTTGACTATGATGTTTGCAGATGACATTGTTATCTGTAGTGAGAGTAGGGAACAGGTGGAGCAGACCCTGTAGAGTTGGAGATACGCTCTAGAGAGAAGAGGAATGAAGGTCAGCAGGACTAAGACAGATTACATGTGTGTGTGAATGAGAGGGAGGACAGAGGAATGGTGAGGATGCAGGGAGTAGATGTGGTGAAGGTGAATGAGTTTAAGTGCTTGGGATCAACAGTTCAGAGTAATGGTGAGTGTGGAAGAGAGGTGAAGAAGAGAGTACAGGCAGGATGGAGTGGGTGGAGAAGAGTGTCAGGAGTGATTTGTGACAGATGAGTACCAGTAAGAGTGAAAGGGAAGGTCTACAAGAGGGTAGTGAGACCAGCTATGTTATACAGGTTGGATACAGTGGCATTGACAAAAAGGCAGGAGTCAGAGATTGATGTGGCAGAGCTGAAGATGTTAAGATTTGCACTGGTTGTGACGAGGATGGACAGGATTAGGAATAAGTATATTAGAGGGTCAGCCCAGGTTGGAAGGTTTGGAGACAAAGCCAGAGAGGCAAGATTACGTTGGTTTGGACATGTGCTGAGGACGGATGCAGAGTATATTGGGAAAAAGATGCTAAGGATGAAGCTGCCAGGTAACAGGAAAAGAAGAAGGCCTAAGATAAGGTTTATGGATGTGGTGAGAGAGGACATGCAGGTGGTTGGTGTGACAGAGCAAGATGCAGAGGACAGGAAGAAATGGAAACAGTTGATCTGCTGTGGCGACCCCTAACGGGAGCAGCCGAAAGAAGAAGAAGATGTCTATATATATATATATATATATATATATATATATATATATAGGTCCCCTTCAGATATTCAACGTTTCAAAACTTCGAACATCATATGGCCAAGGACCAGATAATCGAAGTTTTAAAACTTGGAACATTCTGAATGGAGACTGCTGTACAGAGCGGAATGGGAAATTTCACATTTTCCTCGCTGTAGTGCGATCTTTGACTTGGTATAGTAGCAGGGGGTGGGGTGGTGCAGGGGAGCATGCTCCCCTACAAAAACATCAAAGAAGACTTTTTTTATTTTTTATTTTTTTCTAATTTGATGTTCAAAGTTTCAAAACTTCTATCATCTGGTCTTTGGCCATATGATGTTGGAAGATTTGAAACTTCAATCATCTGAAGTATTCCTAAATATATATAGAGATAGAAAGATATATAGATAGATAGATAGATAGATAGATAGATAGATAGATAGATAGATAGATAGATAGATGGATGGATGGATGGATGGATGGATGGATGGATGGATGGATGGATGGATAGATAGATAGATAGATAGATAGATAGATAGATAGATAGATAGATAGATAGATAGATAGACAGATAGATTTACAGATTTACAGTCACAGTTTCAAGTGAAGGTTTGGTGACCATGGGATGTCAATGTACAGTTGACTGAATCCTGTGTTGCTGAACCTTCATTTGCCTCATTTGTGCAAGTCCCAGCTCTGCTAATGCACAGTACATTCTCATATATGAGGTTGATCATATAACTAAAGATCATGGTACAGTAGGGATTGGGAAATTTACCTTTTTCCTCAATGTAATGCAATCTCGGAGTTGGAATATATAATTTGCAGGGAGTGCAGGGGGACTTGATGTGCAGTGTTGGACTGCAGTCTTTGGATGTTGAGAAAGATTCACTTTGCAACAGTAAGCATGTTTGCGACATTCTGGCCTTCTCAACGTTCAGAGTTGAACTTGTTTGTTGACATTTTAGGTAGGAATGTATTTTGACTGTTGAATATATGATAGTAAACTATATATATATATATATATATATATATATATATATATATATATATATATAAAGTCATCCTGATATGTTTCCAAATTAAATGAATGGAATAACAAACAGCTCTTCTTGATAACTAGGAGCAGTTATAAGCTTTTTGCCTAGGAAAATTCATATTGCTAAATGATAATCTAACCGAGACCCTGCTGTAAGGAAAAATATGACTGGAAGCAAGGCATTAATTTCTCCATCCAGAATATTGTTTTGCCAGTGATTATGCAGAGATTAGTCATAATTTCACTACTACAGAATTCTGACTATAATTTTCTGTGAAAGCATTTCCTTACCATGTAGACACTCCAACTTCTAGAACATTCTTGAAAACCTCCTTTACATAGTTAACTATAATTAAAATCTGCCCTTGCTGGTGATATAGATGGATCAGTATCAGATTAGACTCCAGATGACCTGGTTTCAACTTGTAATTCAGAGGCTTAATGGCAAAAGCAAGGGCAGCTGGGTGTGTGGCTATTCTAGGGAAGAAAAAGACTCTGGGTATGGTAGGTGGGTTTGTCATTGCCCTGCTGAAGGCCTGGATATAAAGATATTGCTGGACTGGAATGTGCTGATCTAGAGGCATGTTCTCTCTGACCAGATACTATATACTCTCCCAAGGCCATACCTTATTGTACAACCAGCCCAAGAAAGGACATTGTCATGCAAGTGGAGGACTTATAGGCAAAATCCTTCAATACTGAGAACCTCACACTACTAATAGAATCATCAGTTATTTGGCTCATTTCTCCTCTAGGTTTTGATAGTAGCCAGTCATACATATATTGCACTAACTTGGTGGGAATGGAAATACTGGGTGACTTTAAAGGGGTGTTTAGCAAACACTATGACAGAAAATAATAGAATTACAAAGATCTCTACTGGCAGAGATCTTCCAAGTCAAAGAAATATGCAAACAATCCTGGCTTCAAAAACAAGGGAAAAAAACAATCCTGTTTGACAAAAAAAAAAAAAGAAAGGTTAACCAACAAGCTTTTTTGGGATTCACAGCCCTAACTGGTTTGGTGCTTAGAAACTTTTTGCAAAAAGACTTGGGTATCTGAAAGAGAGGATAATGCCTCCACACAATGATGGGAAACAGCTGATAGAGTTGACTTCCCACCCACCTCATTCACCCTCTCTGCATAAACTTGACCATGTTTATATCCATTCTGGATTAACCCTTAGAATAACAATTGATATTTGTGCCATAATATAATTTCTTAGCTCTAGTCCCATTTACCACTAATTTTACTTTCTAGTCTCCTTCTGATGGTTACTCTTGCAATAATGTCCTTATGGACTACATGTAATGTTTCTATGATTTAAAATTCCAGTGACTATAATTGTTATCTTTACAATGGTATATTTACAAGTGGAAATTTAGAACTATTCATGCTAACACAGAGGTTGTTGCACTAATGAGAATTCCTCCTCCTCTGAGGGATGGCATTCATATAGTTAGTATATATAAGTATCAGAGTTGGGGGGGGGGGCTGAACTGCCTGAAGAACACACAAAAAAGGTCTAATACCAACTTTCAAAATATGGTGCTTTTATTTTACTAAGCGAAGGGACATAAATAATCAGTTACCAGACTTTTGATACGGGTACATTTTTCTTAACTATTATATCACTACTCATATACATGATTCATCCTATATCATGCTAAGTGAAAATATCCTCACCTTCATTATCATACAGTATATTAATACAAACTCCTCCAACTTTTAATGCCCTAGATTCAAGAAATGGGTAAATTTAAAATAAAATATTATCTATATAAATGTACACAGAAAAAAAGGCATTTCTGTAGGCTAATCTAAAACTGTATGGACATCCACGCATACCTAGGCTCAAAGCTGTTAAATGCATTTTTATATGATCCAGGGAAGCTTTACATTAGTTAACACTTGAAATTAAGAATGTTATGACTAAATAAGATTAGGCATGAAAACAAGGTCAGCATTACAAAACGCAGAGAGATCTCACTGTGTACCAAGAAATTAAAAAGAAAAATCACTACAAATAATAGTAATAGTAATAGTAATAACAATAAGCATAATAAAGATAATGATGATACTAATACTACTACTAATAATAATGATTATGATAATAATAATAATAATAATAATAATAATAATAATAATAATAATAATAATAATAAATCAAGCACTCTTCACCAGAAAACGAATCGATTTTAACAAAAAATAGCATCAACCTGGGACAATATGTTAAAGCTGTTTAGCACTAATAAACAAATACAGACCAGATCTGTTTTAATATGATGATCCTAAACAACATATAAAATTAGGGCAATCTCTCCTTTCCTCAACCAGCATTCACAATTATGCATCAGTACCTGCCAAACAATATCCATACCTGTAGCATTCAGCATTCCCAAATCTATCTTCTGTGAAAATCACTTTCCAAACTCAATCTAACTTCTCTAGCAAGGTCAGAATGATGGTGTAGAGGGATAAAGCCCTAACTGTGCCCCAGGTGACCTAGGTTTGATTAGAAGCCTGGGTTTAAGATGATGGCAGGGAAGTATTGGCATGCACATCCCGAGGAGGGAGGGCATTCAACTAGGTGCTCCCTGTGGGTGGCTGGGTTCCACAGTGGGTAATAGTCCTTGAACATGTCATACAAATGGAGGACTGAGGAGGAAATGTGGGGAGGTCATTACAGTCTCTCTCTCTCTCTCTCACACACACACACACACACACACACAGGATGCCCTAATGATTCTCATCAGTCCCAACCCTGCTGGAGAAGATCTTGTGTGAGACTATAATAAGTAGGTGGCCACAACATAAGGATGGAGGCACAGGAATGAGTGTGTGGTTGGCTGCTTGCAAGGAGGAAAAAGATAACATTCCTGAAACTGAATGTAAATTAACTTTTTATGTACAAATCTCAGCAGGCAAATGAATCAGTCCCTTGATGACTCACATGTTTCCACAATGCTGAAACCATCAGTAATAATAAAGACCAATGACGATGGGTAGATCCATGAATGTATCAAGCTAAAAACCAATATCTAGCTTCTCTCCTGTAAGAAAATGCTGCACTAATAAGTCCATAAACAGTTAATCACCAGTATTATAAACAGCAACATGTATTTATAGCCGGCCTTAGGCATAGGCCAACTAGGCGGCAGTCTAGGGTGCCGCTCTAGCAGGGGCGCTTTTCCAGTATTTATTTGGTGTAGGTATACTAGGATGGGGGCACCGGATAGTGTGGTGGGGGGCACTGTGGAACCCTTTTGCCTAGGGCATCAAATCTGTTGTTATTTTGACTGAGACCACAATACCTAATTTTCAAAATACTAAATACTCATTTGAG
This sequence comes from Protopterus annectens, assembly GCF_019279795.1. Classification (NCBI taxonomy): domain Eukaryota; kingdom Metazoa; phylum Chordata; order Ceratodontiformes; family Protopteridae; genus Protopterus; species Protopterus annectens. Next base: position 26,967,880 of record NC_056742.1, on the reverse strand, counting down.
TGAGTCTCGTTATAGTGAAATGCTGAATTTCAAAATACTCAGTTTTAAGCCATAGATGTGATGTCTGTTTCCCTTCACCCGTGACTTGCTTGTGATAAATAAACATTACTGTAACATAAAGTGCCAACTGTCAGAATACTGATAGTAGTGTAGAATGTAGTGTTGTAGTGTTTCTAAATGTAGGTATGTCTCTTTACATTTTTATGGGAATCTAAAGAAATATGGCGGACATTTTTTGTGCTCCCAGCAGTAGTGGCACTATGTACAGTACTGTAAGGGAAGTAAAAGGTATATACCCTTTTCACTACTGTAGTGCAGTCCTGGGATTAGTATATATAGTTGGGGGTGATATCATCCAGTTTCTATAAAAAGGGTAAGTAGTTTTTAAGTTTTGGAAAATGTTAGTTGTTGATGTTGTAAGTGTGCATGACTATGGCTTAACATTCTGTATTTTGAAATTCAGCATTGTAACCTTTCACTATAATGAGATTCAGTCAAATGAGTTTTCTTTATTTTGAAAATTAGTTATTGTGGTGTCAATCAAATGAAATTCAGTATTTTGAATTTTCAGTCATGTGAAGTAGACCCATATATATATATATATATATATATATATATATAGATAGCTATGTGTGTGCATATAGATATATATATATATATATATATATATATATATATATATATATATATATATACACACACACACACACACACACACATATATAGATACATAGATATAGATAGATAGATACATAGATATAGATAGATAGATGCATGTGTGTGTGCGTGTGTGTGTGTGTGTGTGTGTAGATTACATGATGAATACTCAAAGAAAAATATCACCAACCATAAGAACAATGAATAAAAAGAGAAAACAATGCCAATAAAAATGACCGCAAAAATCACCAAACAATAAAAATTTGTCACACCACAAAAAATCTCTGTCTTCCTAAACAATGCAAAAAAGAAAAAATAATTTCCTCATCAAATTTTTGCAGGGGACAAGTCCCCCACACCCCATCCTTAAATATATCAACTCCATGGTCACATCTACTAGAATCAGGTGGACTATTCCCTGAAGACACTAATATCTGCCACAGCACACAGAGAACCATAGCCGCAGTGATTCCCTTACAAAAAATTATCTCTGTGTTATAATCAAAGCATAATCATCCACCTATACAAACCAAATTAGAAAATGCACACAAATACAAAACAAATACCTCAGCATTCCACTTCACATTTTGACTCTGCAGTCACACTTATGTAAAATCACTCTGTCCTGCCTTCCTGTAGCTTGGCCAACCATCTTCAAATTTGCGCTTTAGTAATACATCTATATGAGATCAGTTTCATCTAGTATACCTGGGAGATTTTTTTTCTGTTACTAATAGTTATTTATAGTATTTGATTCCCTGGTTTTGTGTTGAATCTACTTCTGGTCCATTCCAAGCCAAAAATTTCTAATTGAACTTGATGAGACACTACCTTACAGACTAGTCAATGATAACCTGTAAGATACAGAATGTAGGGGTGTGGCTAGGATGCTGACAGGTTGACAGCACTTTTTTTTCTCGAATCTCATATCTAAGTTATATTTCTGACAGACAATTTTAAAAAACAAGAGTGCTAAACTTCTTAAACTTTTTAAACTTAACCAGCATCTTCTACTACAGTCTTCGGAAGTCTACATTGGATTATTTTGTTTAAATTCTATGATTTTTCTGTCAAAATTCAAGCAAAAAGGGCTCAGGTTTCTTCACACTTTACAAGACCAGACAATGAAGAGGGAACTACAAACGTTATTATCTATCATGCCAGATTTATTGTTGATGTTTGACAAAATAGACAAAAAAATTGACTCTTTTAAAGAAAAAGGCACAAAATAAATGGAGCAGTTACTAGAATTAATAATGCAATATAAGACTTACATTATTGATATAGAAGAAACATTAAATGACGTAGAAGCCAGACACATGGAACAAGAACATCAGCTTGAATCTCTCTCAAAACTTTTCTAACTAACAAATTAGATGATCTAAAACATAGGTCAAGGAGAAACAATGTGTGTATTTATGAACTACCAGAAAAGACTGAAGGAGACAATATGGTAAATTTTCTCACATCCTGGCTTCTTAATGTTCTGAATTTAACTGTGTATTTTCTTATGTAATTGAAAGAGCCCATAGGTCACTGGCAGTTCCTTCCTCTTTCAGCAAAGCAAATGAAAGTCCAAGATCAATAATAGTAAGATTTATATCTTCTCAGGACAAGGAACTGGTGCTAAAAACTGTATGGTCAAACTCTCCTGTCAAATACCAAGATAATATAATAAGATTTTACAATGATTACTCATCAGGGAAAAACCCTAAAAAAAAGGAATGTTTACCTTTAATAAAAGAATTGAAGAAGAGAACAATCAAGGTTAATTTATTGTTTCCTGCGAGACTTAAAATCTTTTCTCGGATGGAGCAATGACTTTTTTACACCTTGGATGCAGCTGTGTCTTTTTCAATGTCTAACAAAACTTTAAATCAAACAGAAGAAATGGATTGGACTTATTTTACCCTAAAATACCAAGCATCAAAGAATGAATGGAAATAGCAGACAGAAACAAGAAGAGACTAAATGACAAGTAACTTTTAAGTAATTATTTTACATATTTTCCTTTCATAGCACACACACACATTATCTAAAGGGAGCCACATGTTATTAAATAATGCCTTTTATCTAAAAAATTACAATCATAAAAGGAAAAAAGGTAAAACATTTTATTCTTATTTAACTGTCTAGGTTACTAACTTAGTTTGGTAATGCTTGAACAAATCTGCATAAAATTAATATCTCTCAAAGTATAGTAAATAACACGAGCATAATACATGAAGCAAAACAATGCTTTATCTGCTTATATCTTTTGTTAGAGTGTTTTAATGTAATAATCTCAGACAAGTTACTTTTAAAAAAGGAAAGGGGAAAAAGGAGCTTAAAGAAAATGAAAACTTTTAAGTAACAAATCATACAGCATGTTTTTATGTGTAGTCTGGACATTGAGAGTTATTTGCAGCTTAAAAAAGCACTGAAGTGAACATTTAAAATGGTTATTTGAACATACAGTTTAAATATATGTGTCTTAATAAGTTCTAAAATTTAAGAAGCAGACGATATGTGCCTGTTTTTTAAATGTTTGTCTAAGAATCTTTCATGGCTTAACTGATTTAATGATTAGTACATGCTTAAACAGGAAATGAAATGTGGTTCTTTCTTTTTCATATGGAATGAAAAGGCGTATTACAGTTAAAATAAAACTTGTCTCAGGTAAATGTAAACTTGATTCTAACTAAAGACATGTTTGGGCTTTACAAACAGCTGTTTAGAAGGAGGGGAAGCTCTCAAGAACTCCTTGAGGATGGGGGCATGTTTATAATTACTCAAATTGCTTATTTACTTGTTTCTCAGCTTCCCACCAAGGTAGAAAGCTGAAAAGCTTGTTTTATTGTTCCCAAGATTTCTATTATTAGTGTATTTAGAAGATGAAAATCCCTCTGCAAACATGCAAGAGCTTGAAAATGAAAGTAAAAGGCTTAGGCATGATGTAAGCAGTCTGCTTAAAGGTTAACAATGAGCTGTTTGAAATTTTCAGCTTCTTAAAGGGATATTTGTCCAGGTCCCCTTCAAATAAACACACATCACACCAAATGACATTTGAAGACCTTTATTACAAGTCCATAAAAATAACTTCATTGACCAAGTAATATTTTCTTTTAGATCATGGCATAAGCATCCATATAACAGTTAACTTAGGGCAGCATGACCCTGCTTGCCCTGACCTACTTATCAAGCAGCATCCCATTCCTCACTTGACCCAACATCCATATATCAGTTAAGTTAGGGCATCATGACCCCACTCACCCTGACCAAGTAAGCACCATCCTTACCTCCACTCACTTATTTTACTTATTAAGCAGCATCCATCCACTCACTTGCATGTCCCAGCTCATTGAAATGAATCTCCAACACCAGAGGGGGAACAGAAGAGGGACAAACCTGTCCCTCTTCTCGGCCTCCCAAAATATACCATACCATCCCAATGTTCCCAACAGGGAGGGAGGGCAGGTACCAAGTTCATGCCAAAATGTGATACCTTACCAGTTATACTCTTACAAAACTTAATAACCCCCTCCCTACATTTACCTCACTTCCCCCCCAACATCCTACTTTCCTATTTAACTCTCTCCTCACTCCAGTTAGCTTCTTCCCTTATCCTCCTACACACCCATTACTATTTCCATCTAAAACCCCATCTGAAGATGTCCCTGGACAAATTGGTCTGTTACCAAACCTCATTTGTTCAGGTCCCCATGAAATAAACACACATCACACCAAATAACATTTGAAGACCTTTATTAAAATTCCATAAGCATAACTTCATTGACCAACTAATATTTTCATTTAGATCATGGCATAAACATCCATATAACAGTTAACTTAGGGCAGCATCACCCCGCTCACCCTGACCAAGTAAGCAGCATCCTTACTTCTGTATGCTTACTTTTACTTATCAAACAGCATCCCACCGCTCACTTGACCCATCATCCATACATCACTTAAGTTAGGGCAACATGTCCCCACTCAACCTGACCAAGTAAGCAGCATCATTACCTCCACTTGCTTACTTTACTTATCAAGCAGCAACCAACCACTCACTTGCATTTCCCAACTCATTGAAATGAACCTCCAACAACAGAGGGGAAACAAAAGAGGGACAAGCCTGTCCCTCTTCTCCATCCACCAGCTTGACCAGGCTGTTTCCCCTCCTTCATTCCAAAATTTAGAACAAAACTTCCAAAACAAACCTAATCATACCCAAGGTCAAACCAAAGTCATTTGGTATACGCCATTCCCTCTAAACTAACTGTATCCCTCTCATCAACCTCCCAGAGGCCTAACATAAAATTCGCCAAAGCAATCAGTTGTCTAAATAGCTGATAACTGATGAGCCCTCACCAAAGCCAAAATAACCACAGTAGACCACACAATGCCCTTACCTTGAAATAACCTTTTTAAATCACCAATCCTCTGTTATCCTTCCAAATGTAAATCCAGAATTATGCTTACATCGCAACCTTGCAAATATTCCACAAAGACTGTAAGGGGCCACAATGCCTCCTGCAACCATGTAAGTCCAATTGCATGCTGCCCAGCCTAACTGCAGCCCCCTTTAGCTCAATAGATATAACAACAGCCAAAAGATTTTTTTTTTAATTCTCCCTCACCGAATCCAGTGGCTCACCAATGCACCCAAAATGAGTGAAAATTTTCTCTCCCAAAACCAACACAGCAAAAGCTGGATACATCATGTATACAAACTGATTGCACTTCCAATTAATCCATTTAAGGTCTTGGCCAGTATAACATTACCCCCAAATGACATTTCAGTGTGAGTTTTGATAGCTTGACCAGTAACGCAAACAAATCATCCCCCTGTACTGTACTTTAATGCCAGGAAATCAGGTGTACTGCCTGCATCTACTCCCCAAGTCACATGCTCTCTAGCTCCCATATATATGCCCCTATGGCATACCAATACAATTCTCCTGAAACCAATTAATCATGACTCATCCTGACATGGCCACAACTTGACTGCTCATGAGATTTACACTGCCTCCCCCTGACTAGGCATACCTTAATGCTGTCCTTCCTGTAACTCCGCTCCAAAGGGAATTCTGTAACTCCAAACTTTAATGACTTGACACTAATTGCCAGAAAATTAGAATTTTATGAAAAATGGCTGAAAATATAAGGCCAAAATTTGGACATTCTGGGAAACTGTACAGTAGAAGTATGCTCCTTTACCCAAATCCCCCATGAACTAGTTCGTGAAAACTCACCTATGATGCCTAACAATGAAGTCCTCCAGCAACATATCATACCTAAAAGGTAACAGTACCACAATACTATGCTCCTGATTAATGGACTGACTGCTTTGAAACCCCTCAAAACCTGCCTAACCTTATACATCCCCAGAATTCACCACTTCCTAATAACAATCATGGCTATAACCTTAGCCACAGCACTCAAATTAACTTTACCTCCCCAAACTTGCTTCTTCCTAATGACCATCCTAACTAGTACCCTAGTGAAAGTTGAATAACATCCTTAATCCGCTGCTTGTCCCTGACATTTCCTTCAAACCTTTTCTTCCCTTATGTTACCTATGCAGCTAAGGAATTAAAAGATGACCTACTTCTGCAAAACTCCAAAAGCATGCCTTGCTTAAGCCTTCTAGCGTGCACGTAGACAAAACATCCCATTCCTAAACTAGCCCGAAAACACCTGAATACCTACAATGCTTCCTGAAACCCTACCTACATATTCACCCAAAGCACAAGTGACATAGTCCTCATGCTACTCTCTCTAAAATCATAAGCTGCTATGTGACATTACCAATACTTACTTGAGGGACAAATTTGTCAACCCGATGATACCACACCTTAGGACCCACCTCCAACGTCCTGTCAAACAAGACACATCATTGGCCCTCTAAAAACACAGTAACAACTGGATAGATAACTAATTGTACCCCAATGGTTCCACCCATCCGAGCACGAGGGTTGAACCTGGGTAGTTGGTACGAGCTGTGAGCACCAAAAAAACAAAAGCAGGCTTTCCACTGCTCAAAAACAGCCAACGGAGGTACTAAGTAGACGATTTTATTGTTTGACAATAACTTCTTTTTAAAACCTTGCTTTTCAGCACAAAACTTCAGCCAAGTGAAGAACAAATACGAAAACGAATCCCAACAGTTTAAATCAAGCGCTTTCGCTTGGTCTCATTGCCAAGCTTTATCAAGATCAAATAGTAATGGAATTCTAACTTCATTTATAGTGTCTATTGACCATCATGTGATAGCTTTAGTAATTAAGCTATTAAAGCTATACAAACAGTTTCAAACAGACAGTCTTACATTCTCTTGCCACTGTTATAAATACACAAATATTACCCCATAAAATGTAAAACCTTGAACAAGACACATTTGTCAAATTACTATACTTTGTTACTACATTTACATTCAAAATGTTTTGTATAAAAAATATATATAACAAGATTGTAAAACAATGTACAACAAAACTTGTTTTGACTATAGAACCATACATTACTATTTTAAAATTGTGTATATTAATTATTCAATAGATAAATTTGCAAGAACTTTAAAAAGTTTAAAATTGTATTTTTTAAAATTGTGTTTTTTAAAATAACTAAATATGTATTTATTAAACGTCCATTCAATAAAATATTACATTTATAAAAGTGACTTTCAATTAATATATTGTTATAAAATCTATATGTGCAACTATTAAAACACTGTGCTATGAACATATTAATATACAACTGATTACATGTTGATTTATGATGACATCACCTTACTTGTGAATCACAATCTGGCCATTCTTAATTTGAGAACACTTTTAATATTTATACTATCATTTAGACCGGGACTTGTGGCAGCATCCAATTTAAGTTGCCACAACAATTCCTTGTATTCCAAACGCGTTTCCCGTAGTTGGTATGAGCCCTAGAGCTGTTAACTTAATAATTTCCTATGCTCCTATGACTGTTGTGACTCAACTCCACCTGTGGAAACCCCACACTCCCCATAAACAATCCCCAACAGTGTTTTACCCTGCCCACCACCTACCTCTACCTCTTTGCCCCCACACTCCCCAAAGTGAAGTACTCTGATGTGCATTAATGAACACGAATAAGTAGGATTACCTGTGAACTCATTGAGCTCCACAGCATCCACCCCATCAGAATCCATTACCTTGCTCCTCTGCTGTCTGCACACTGCCCTTTGTGGCCCCATTATACACCACTCTGGTGACAGGAACATCCATTGTAACAGCTTCCATCACCTCTTGAGCCTCCTTCATTCTAGCTGCCGACCAAGGTCCACTCAACGCCTCCTGCCCTACAAAAGAAGGAAAGAGAAAAACACTGTAAATTTGCGGCACACACATAACCAGCACTTCTTAATGACCATATTAATCCCTGTCAGACACCTACCCTATTGATCATCTGCCCAGCCACTGCACTTAGCTACAACTCCCAGTCCCCAACAGAATGGAGTTTGACAGCTTTCCCTTTGAGCTGCTGTGTAGTACAAGTGTCTCTAATGAAATGTGCACCCCACAGTGTTGGCTAAGATACTTAAAACACAGGAGAATACTTCCATGACATACACATACCTCCCAGGTGTATATTGAATGCGTGACTTAATACCAGTGGGTCCCCATCCCACCTGCACAGATCCAGTTTTTGCTTTTGCAGAATAATGGAACAACCAGCTTTGCTGTCATAATAACAAGTGTGGTATGCGTCTAAGCAGTTTAGTGAATCTTGGTTTATAAAAATGAAAATACTGCATCATGCTCATAGATTCCTTAGCTTGCATATAATCAGCCTTAGCATGGATTTGCAAGAATGTCCATTGTGAGCTGCCTATCCTTTAGTGCTATAACCAGATCCAGATAGTTATATACAGTCGGCCATGCATATTCATTAGCATCAGCAAGCACATCCTGCGGACTTCATATCCTTCAGAAAATACTTGCCAGTGGAAGACCTATTTCAGCAACTTTCAAAGTTAGCAACATTTAAAATGTGTCCCTACATTTAGACCTTGTCCATATTTCTTGTAGAAAATGGTTGAAAGGCATGGCCATGCTCTGACAGCCAGTTATTTTGCACCACTGCTGAACCCAAAGACACCCCCCTCACATTTTCCTCTTTTAGTTGGCTGGTATATGTCCTTATAGTCTTGGGGTTTTAAAATGTAAGAAATGTTTTCCAACCCTTTCATGCCTGATACTAGAATTTATGCACCCAAACTCTCCCTGTTGCTCGAGTCTGACAACTAATTGTTGAGCAGTGAAACTTAGCTCTCTCTGGATCTTGGGTAAGAAAAGCCCAAAGGCTGAATAATGTAGTGTACTACACCAAAAAATAAGCAATGTCATGCAACTACTGTTAAGTAGTAATTTTAAACAATAATTTACATCAGAGTTATGGTGGAAATTGCTCACGTCTTGCAAGCAATGGGAATCCTGGAAGACACAACACGTTCTACATCAGTGTTACTAAACCCTGCCACTGCTTGCCTCCCTCCTATCCTGGAATTGTTCCTTGACTGCATAATTTGTTTGTCCTGTTATCCATCATGTGCATGCTGCATCCAAGTATGTGCCAAGAGATGGCATTGTAAAGCAAAATATCAGTACAAGACATTTTGAGCAGTAATTGTCAAACTTCATCATTCAGGAATTTTGGGCACTTCAATCTTCAGCTCATCCCAGCGGCTTGTCACAAACTAGAACTCTCACTATGAGCAGACTAAAGCACATGGCTCACTGTGAAAGATCGGGGCAGCCCCGTAGTGACATCACACCCCCCTAGCAAGAAATCTGGCCAAAGCACAACAATGGTGGGAAAAAAAGGCCACAATTTAATAAACCTCATCTAACCTAGTAAGTCAGTAGCACAACAGATTTTGCAGTAGCAAGAAAGTTCTGAAGCTTAAATTTCTGTTTATTTTTTTAAATAGATATACAGAGTTCTGAGGCCCCACAGCATTTACTGCCCTCCCCCAAATCCCATCAGTCTGACTGGGATCAGTATGCACATCCAAGCAGCAACCCTCTGATGTCCACCTGTGGCAGACATTGTGAACTCCCCAGTATATATATATATATATATATGGATTCACTTCATAACACTGAAACTTCATAACACTGAAAATGACAAAACTTCATAATACTGAAGACCAAAATACTGAAAGCTCAAAATACTGAAAACACATATTATGTGTAAACTCAGCTTAAACAACATAAATCATAGCAATTTCTACCAAATATATGCACCCCCCATGTGCGGCGCCCCCCACACCCCCTCCTAATTATATATATCTAATCCAAGATTGCACTTAACTACAGTATGTGCAATCTTGGAGTTGATATATTTAATTAGCAGGGGGTGTGGGGGTGCAGGGGGGCTTACCCCCCTGCATATATTTGGTAGAAATTGTTATGATTTATGTTGTTTATGCTGAGTTTACGCATAATATGTGTTTTCAGTATTTTGAGTTTCAGTATTTTGAGTATTCAGTATTTTGAGCTTTCAGTATTTTGGTTTCAGTGTTTTGAGTTTCAGTATTTTGATATTTCAATGTTATGAAGTGAATCCATATATATATATATATATATATATATATATATATATATATGTGTGTGTGTTTGTGTGTGTGTGTGTGTGTGTGTGTATTTTTTTATCTATACAGTTTTAATTCAAAATCAGTGTTACAGAATGGATTATGAGGAAAAATCATTCCCCCACAATTTTATGACCCATGCTCAAATCCTACATTCACAAACTTATCAATAATTCCGACTTGATGCAAAATTGTTAAAATAGAATCAAAGAACAAATACCTTTACATTTTGTACCAAATTATACTACACCACAAACATCATATAGAACGATGATCTACACTCTTTATGTAAATGGATAAGGCAAACCTCACATACAGCAAACAAGTTTAGATGTGAAAACCACTCGCCACTTCATCTGAGGAAAATACCTCATGGAATGTGCATGGTGGACTGCCCCTCACCAGTGAAACACAAACCTGATTGAAAGCCTAAGAAAATGAAGTCTCTCAGCAACATAAACAATCCAATCACCCACAATATCGAGACAAGTACCTTCTCGTACAACTGAAATAGGAAAGCCCCCCTTCTTTATTTTTTTTTTTAACTTAAAACTTCTCTGCTCATGCATGGCAAGAAACATTACACATGAGGGCCTCGTAGCCTGTGAAAGCCCCAAACTGACATCCTGGCTCACCCAAACACAAGATGCAGAGGCTGCTCAGTCACCACTGAAACAACCTCAGCAGAAGACCGCAAAAGACCAGCCCAGAAAACAGCAATGCCCCCAAAGGAAATCCCAAACCCCAACAACCAGCTTAGAAGCTCTATCAACTCCACCACAGTTGTACCACACAAACTCCACGTAGCCCCAGGCCCACATCCTGCAGGCCTCAGTTCTGAAATAAATAACTAGCAGTCTGCCAAGCACTTCACACCACTTCATATGTTGCATGTTTAAAACACTGAATGGGATATATGTTTGTGCTGTGCAACAATCTTCCTGTTAGCAAGGACCAGATGACAAGGTGACAGTAAACATTTAAAATGGAACCGATCAACTCATCCAGTAACACCACTATGTGACTGTGCAGGGTCATCACCATTTCTGTGCTGTAACAAATAGTCAGGTCTGTAAATGTGCAGCTTCTGATATGTGTCAAACAAGTCTCTGAATCCTCTGAGTCACTATATAACTAAGGAATAGCCTAAGTAGAAATGTGCCACAGCATGCAGTATTGCACAATTAACATAAAACTAGGCATCTTGCACCCAAGAATAACAACACAAACCTCAATTCACAGCTCTCACCCTTTTGTTTTTTTTATTTTTTTTTCAAACAGGGGAAGAACACAGCACTCCCATATGGCCCCATTACTCGTCCGATCTGAAAAGCCTGCCTTCTCAAATGCCCATCATACCTGACTTCAGTCCTCCCAGATTTGCCAATGTCTCACCAAGATCCACAGTTCTATGATCAGCAAGCCAATTTACTAGTCAAAGTCTGAACTCCCATAACACAGTACAATTTACAAGACATGGCCACATTCCACTGACTGTTAACACCATTCCGCTCATGTATAGTACTCACCATTAAATTAACTCACTCAAAGCCTGTGAAAAATCATTTGTGGCTTCAGCTGAGAAAATTACCTCAGAAAATGAGCCGATAGACTACCCCACCAACAAATCTCAAACCCGAATGAGAACATCAGAAAACAGCACTCCTCTCCAAAGGAAGCACTGTAAACCATCTGGTTACCATAACGTGATAACTTGCTGGTACAAATAAAACAGCAAAGTAATCAATGGCTGTACTTTAGCACTTCAGTTACTAGAATTACCCTTCTTGAAAGGCTTCATCCTACTAACAAGGCCAATGGAAAAGTTCATTGCAGAAATATTAATAAGAAGTATTTCAAAAAAAAAAAAACCCACAAATCATCAAATTCCTGACTAAAAGTAGCCTAAGGTCTACCTGTACCACAGTATCTAAATGTCATTATGGGCATGTTACTTGCACTACTAAGTTCACACCAAAATGTGATATCTTACCAGTTACCCCTCCCTACATTTTCCTCGCTTCCTCCCACTCATCCTACTTTCCTATTTAACTCACTCCTCCCCCCAACTAGCTCCTTCCCTTATCCTCCTATGCACCCATTACTATTTCTATCTAAAACCCCATCTGAAGATCTTCTTCTTCTTCTTTTGGCTTTTCCTGGTTAGGGGTCGCCACAGTGAATCACTTCAATGCTCATGATTGGCAGTGGAGTTTTATGGTGTTGAGTTGCCAGCCCAGTGCCCAACCTTCCTCAGAAGGCACACACACACATGCACTCACACCTACGGCCAATTTAGAGTGTGCAATCCACCCACAGCATGTCTTTGGGTGGAAACCGGAGCACCTGGAGGAAACCCACATGACCACAGGGAGGACATGCAGACTCCACACAGAAGGCACTCCAGCCGAGGATCGAACCAGAGAACCTCTTGTTGTGAGGTGGCAACGCTAACTGCTGCACCATCTCAGTCGCCCAAAACCCCATCTGAAGATGTCCCTGGCAAATTGGACTGTTACCAAACCTCATTTACTTAATAACACATACAACTGTACAATCTGAATGAGTAAAAGCAATGAAAGATTTATTATCAAGTAATTTAGTGAACTTATTAAAGAGTCACAGTATATTTGACTTTAATGCAAACCAACAGAAAAGTGTTGTAATTAGATCATATATAATAGAGATTGATATGAAGCAGATGGTGCTACTGCACAGTATAATAACAGCAGCATCACTGGGTTAATTAGAGTGATGGAACCTTCTTATGCAATTTTATAAATCTGAACTGTTTTGCCGATTAGTTAGATCAAACTGAATAACAAATATTAATCCATTCTTATCAAAAGGGCTTTGACTAATGGACAACTGCTGTATATTATAAGCAAACACTAAAAGTCATTGTAACTTGTATTATTTATAGCTCAAATTAGCACGCTTAATATAGTAATGTAGTTATGTTAAATGTTTTTTCTTGGATCTAAAAATCAAATTTTATGAAAAATGTTTTATATGAATAGAATATAAGACATAACAAGCTTCTTTCTGTTGGACAAAATGTTTAGATAACTGGGTTGAGAAATTATTCTTGGAAGGGGTGTTAGAAGGTACACTTGAATGGGTAGTCTATTCAAAGCTGGGGTTTGTTTCCCATAAGAGGGTAAGTTTGTTTTTTGTCTCAGTCTTTAAGGTTTTATTGTTTAATTCTTTTTTCTTTGGTGTCTATGAGTTGTAACTACTTTACACATGAAAATAGGTCATTCCCCGGGATTCAATAATGCTAAAATGCCATGTCCAAATAGTGCAGCCACTCCTGCACAGAATATGGCCACCAAGCAATCCAGTAAACAAGCCTGGGGACATGCATGAGTCAGCTACCACTATTATGCTATGGACATGACTGGATTGTGCTAATGACCTCATTTGCTAAGGAAAACCATGCAAATGAGGTTAATTAGCAATCCAGTAAGCAGTCAGGCATCCGTGGCAGAACAGTGTAGTTTGCAGAAATGTATACGGCGGCTGCTAAAAATAGAGGCATGCCAGCTCAAAGTAAAGCATGTATTATAATCCTTGGGTATGCCAATGGCCAACTATATGGCCATTGGCATGAAAATGTGTTGCAAATTTATAAAAATCAAAGTTTTTTTTTGGCCGATCTCAGCCATTTAAGTATAGGACATTAGTGCACAAACAGGATCGTGCCAAAAATAAAAAAAAATGTGAAAAGGCAATTTTAAGTGAAATCTGCATTTTGCCATTATAGTCTATGGCATGCAGAATTAAAACAATACTAAGAACAGTGGTTGCTAAGGGGAAAGGCTCTGGTGTAGTGCTGTAACTAGGGACTAAGGCAGTGGGGTATGCTAATGAGGTAAATTTACTGAATCACACAAAGGAGACAAGTGCCAAACTGCACCTAACCATGTAGGAGCTATAAGGCAGTGATGTAAGCAGGAGAAGCAGCTGACATGAAAAGGGGGTGTGTCATGCTTGAAGTAAGCACATTAGAGCTCCATAGCTCCCAGCTGAGCTTAGCTAAGCAAGGGTGTGTGTCTGAGGCTGTATTGACTTATTCCATGAACAGAAAAGCATGTTTGTGTCCAGGGGAGGGCCATTTCTACTTCAAAATGTTTACCTTAGCTAAATGAGTTTGTGCAGTGCACACAGGAGCTAAAACAAATAAAACAACAACAACAAAAAAAAAAAAACAGAAATAGCAGGACTGTTTACATTTGGGCACCAGGTTTGTATGGCATGCCTCGGGGATTAAAAGGGGCAGAAATGGGAAGGGAAAAAAGACAAAAAAGGCAAATAACAGAATAAAAGCAATCAAGTAACAATAAAATAGCAAGCTTGTGGAATGTATCATAGCCAGCCAATAATACAGCCAGCATCTGCAGCACAGCAGTATAAGGTGTGCAAACACCTTTCAGTCTGGTTTTCCCACAAACTTTGCACCATTGGTGTACACATGCAGGAGAATTTTAACCAAAAAAAGGTTAGGGGCTGCTATTGCTTTAATCTATCAGTATGTGCTAGAGGCTGAGTGTGGTAAGGAGGATAATGCTGACAACCACGCCAGACTGAGGAGAAGGAAAAGCATGTTCAGACCCAGGGTAACCTACCAGGGGCTACATGATTTGGAGATAGTAGAGCACTACAGGGTGGACAGAGACATACCTCAGCAAATCATTGAGCTGTTTCGGCCTCAACTCAGACCCAGAGCCAACAGAGGGGAATCTCATCCCAGTGGATACCAAGGTATGTGTAACCTTAAGAATACTAGCTACAGATACTTTCCAAAGACCTACAAGGGTCATCATGGGGGTCTCACAGGCATCTGCATCTAGGGTACTCTAGCAGTTCCTGGATGCCATGCTACCACATGCTGGTGAGCACATTTACTTCCCCAGCCCCTGTGAGGAGAAGACCAGCAATATGCGTCTCTTCACCATGTAGCAGAATACCCACAGGTAATGGGTGCAAATGACTGCACACACATCCACATCAAAGCACCACCCAATGAACAGGGTAGGATTTACATAAACTGCTAGGGCTTCCCCTCCATCAACTGCCAGGTTGTGTGCAATGCCCAGGGCATTATCATGAATGTGTGTGCTGGCAGCCCTGGAAGCTATCACAACTCCCACAGTTGACATTCATCACAGCTGTACTGGGCATTTGCCAGTGGGGACATCCCATATGGCCATCTGTTGGGGGGATGCTGCCTATGCACTGGAACCGTGGATGATGACGCCCATCAGAAATGCACACACAACTACTCAAGAATGCGATATTGAGGTACACGCACAAACAAGAAGCATTATAGAGCATGTGTTTAGAATGCTCAAGTCATGGTTCCACTGCCTAGACATATCTGGTGGAGCCTTGCAGTACTTCTCAGCCACATGTGCACATATGTTCATAGTATGTTCCATGTTACATAGTATGAATCCTATGGAAACATCTGCAGCAGGAACAGCATGGGGAAGGGTCACACAGCCCCCCACCATTCCCAACGTCCCCACAGGCACAGAGGAGGAAGCCCCTGAGCCAAGTCCTGTAGGCAGATGGAGGTGTGCCCAGTATGCCCTGGCCTTGGCAAAGAGGCAACCCATAGCACACACACTCTGACATTGTAGGGACTCAGGGACTGACACCTCTCTCTGATTCACACACACATTAAAATGGATGACACACACATCACACTACCTGTAGCTTACCCTGTATAGGCAGTGTACTGCATGCATCTGACAGAGTCAGCCCTCACCCACCGTCCCCATAATTGCCACAGGCAAGGTAAGTCAATCTTCTAAATAATAAATGAATGGAGTAGTATGTTCTGGTAGCATATCTATGGCATCGCTGCATGCATGCAAGGAAATGGGGTGGCCTACTGGGGTAACAGCAGACAACTGACAGCTATGTGGGACACAAGGAAATATCTGCCCAATACTGGCTTCCCCACACTATGCAGTATTATCCAATGTGACAAATCCCACTGCAGTATATGCAAGGGGCCAGCTAAGGGGGGGCATAGGTCACATGCATGGATGTCAATGTGGAGATCCCATACTTACCCCTCAGACTCACCCAACAAGTCAGCCATAGAAAATTATATAGGAATGTCTGGCAAATGCCCACAAATGGTGACAATGATGAAATACCCCCCTACAGACTTACACGGTGATATCACAGCACGCCTTCCAGTTGCAGTAAGGCTCTGAAGGGTAAGAAGTCTAAAACTCAATTGTATGCCATTACAATCTAACCTGTGGCCTCTAGTGATATCCCTGTATTCTCCAAGACAGGGCAAAATACTGTGCTAAATGGAACCAAAATGTAAAGCCAATATCAGCACAGTATGTGCAAATGTGTACAGATGACAGGTGTGCCCTCCCCCACATCCATATTCTCATAGAAATGCAGTAACATGTAGGTTTGTAGAGTAATAGCAGCAGACCACACATTGCCAGGGCTGTCCCAATCAACATGATAACTTGTTGCATGTCCACAATGTGCAGGGGTTAATGATCTATGTATATGAGTGGGAAATACTGTCAGGATGTGGCCAGCACTTACTCCCAGCTGTCATGCCTTAGTGACCTAGGTACAGTACTGTGGTAGACAGGGCCATGTTCCAAGAATAGCAAAGGCATCTATTTTGCATGTCAGCCGCACCTATGGTTGGAGTTGTACACACTGTCCAGATGTCAAAATCCATTTCTGCTGATAAGCTGGATGAGGGCCACACATATGAACAGTACACAGATCGGAGTAACCTACAAAGTGCCTACCATACCTCCCAACAGTACAGACCTTTTGCAGAATGTACAGAGGTGTGCATCATATCTGTGGTGTCCTTATCTTGAAATAGTGTTTTTTCAAACCTTTGGCAAAGAAGTCAGAAAATAATGACTGATTGTAGTTTCTCAGACCTCACACCCTATAAAAATGCATGTTAATGCAACATCTGTTATTTTATCACCCTTCTAGATTTGTAAGGCCAATAGTTAAAATGGTCCCTATATTTAGGCCTTTGTCACCCAATTACTTATGGCTTTGTCCAGATGTCTGGTTCTCATACTTACAGAGATATGGTGCCTAGTAGCACAGCAGGTACCTGAAGGTCAGTGTACTGGCAGGTCATAAAAGGCTGCCACCTCACTGTGTCAGAACTGACAACATGTCACTGGCCGACAGCCATACCCCTGGAATGGCAGGTTGTCACAGAAGGAGCACATATGCCATGTATATCTGTTCTGCTTGGCATAACACTGCATTCACCTAAAAAGTAATTTCAAAACAAGAAAAGATCATGTCAAAACATCAGTGGCAGACAGTGGAGAAGCAGATGTTACACACATAGCAGAAAGCAAGCAAGTAGCAAACTGGTCCCCCAACTGTCTATGCATGGCAGAACAGTATCAACACCCTGTCCCCATGTGTGGGCATTTATCTGACTGTCATATGTGGGTCTGTCCATATGTCATACTTAGTGACAGTTTGACAGCTAGGCCAACATGTAGCCACATAATAACATAGTAACACGAACTGTCTCAGGACCCCAGCAGATGTAGTGGTGCAATGATGGACAACCTGCCAAATAGGTATGCTCAGAGGTGTGTAGTCCAGAACCTTGTGTATAATGTTATGGCATTTACCATGCTCACACTAGAATTACAATTACATAACATCAGCCATTGGGGGCAAAGCCTGTGACCAGACTATAGAAGGATAAAGAGACACACTGAAGTGGGAGGGTAGCCTCTGGCCAGACAAATGGTGAATGTGCACACCAGAGCACATTTTGCAGTACCATAGGTAACCTGCAGTGTATAGAGTCTGTACGCAACACCTGCAAATACACAACATGCACCCACTTAAGTGAAGGTCCACAACAAATCAAACCCCAAGTAAAGGACACCTCAGAGGCAAAAACACATGAGAACTTCCCAAAACTACACATCACAGACCACACATACACCACACACCAGGGTAATGCAAACACTAAGGCTTTACAATACACACAACATATTACTCATAGAAGATTCCACTGTGAGACACACAGATGTGCCACACACCAGGTAGGATAAGGAGAAAGTCATGATTACTTGTTTGGCAGGTGCCATAAACTGCCATATCACACATGCACGCAAGTCACCCCACAATAGGTACAGGTATCACACTAGCCTGGTCCATGGCTGTGTGAATGATGTGAGAAGTACCTCATGGACTATAGAAAGACAGACATGATGCAGGGTGCTGAATATATGTCCCATGTAGGTATGTCCCTAGCTGTGAGCAGCATCCTGCTGTCACCCAGAGTGATGGATCAACATGAACAGAAAGTGATAGTCAGTAACACCACTGTCACCCCAGGGGGATCCACTGCCTAGCAGCCTGGGGACATATGACTGTGACTGAACGCACTGCCTTGCTACAGATGGCCTGCATCAGTCTCGTATGGCCTACAGGCCTCTTGCAAAGGCCCATGACTCACCCATAGTGCTGTTGTAGGAAATGTCATGGGGTCCATACTACCAACATAAAACAGTCAACAAAATGCAAATGAAAGGCCATGCCACTAAATGCTAGTAGCATACCTCTCAAACTTGGAGAGCAAGAAATCTCGACAAAGCCATACATAATGGTGGGATAAAGGCCCAAATATAGGGACACTGTTGAAATAATGCTCTCATAATGTTAGAAAGGTGATAGAATAACAGAGGGGGTGTGTAGTAGCATGGATGTCATGAAGGGTGTGAAGTCTGAAACTCTAACGTTCGGTCATTATTCCCTGACTGCAACCCTGACTGATTTGCAGCAAACTTGCTAGAAACCACAATGTTAAGGAAAACTGACTAGATATATGAGGCATGAATCTTAATAATCTGTGAGAGACTGTACAGCTGAGAGGTATGGCCACACCAGGATATGACCTTCCAGGTAACAAGAATACCACACAACCAGGAGATCCCCAGACAGTATATCACCAAGGTGCTGGACCTTTTACACAGCTTCAGCAGTCAATCAGCTGTAGCCACACCTCCCAACTGGCCGGATTGTGCAAAAATGTCTAGCCTTTGCCTCATAATATTGGTGTGTGCTAGCGACTGCATTTCGCCTGTTTTACTGCTACTTTAAGTGATTTCTGCATTTTACACTTTTTATTGCACTTTAAGTTACTAATTGTTGCAAATTGTTTCTGTAGGCTACACACTAAAGTGCGCTAGCCGATTTACAGCATTTATAGCATTTACTGTCTGTTTTTTTTCCTTGTCTCTGTAATAAAACAAAAAAATCTCTTGTTTTCCCGCCTTACTGAACTAGAGTAGTCCAGTTTCAGAGTTGCTGATCCCTGGGCTTTGTTTTTAGTTCCTGTTACTGATCCATTGCCTTATTAGGGAGGAGGAAGTTTCTTTGCTTACCAGTGGGAGTGGGAAGCACTGAGCAGCCTTTCTGTCCGATTTGGTGAAGTTTCAGCCAGAAACTAGTAGTCCATTGGTCGTTTGGGCCAATTCTAGCTCCTTTCAGCCCCTGCTATAAAACACGCTAAACACGCGTTTTCCAGCTTGTACCAACTCAGCACAGATCCTCGTGGTGGCCTGCAGAGTGATCCAAGCAGCAGAGAGCTAAAAGAGTGACTTTCTACCAGATATAAGTATTTTTGTGGCCTTTCCACTGTTATTTAAGCTAGCGACTGCATTTCGCCTGTTTTACTGCTACTTTAAGTGATTTCTGCATTTTACACTGTTTATTGCACTTTAAGTTACTAATTGTTGCAAATTGTTTCTGTAGGCTACACACTAAAGTGCTAGCCGATTTACAGCATTTATAGCATTTACTGTCTGTTTTTCCTTGTCTCTGTAATAAAACAAAAAATCTCTTGTTTTCCGCCTTACTGAACTAGAGTAGTCCAGTTTCAGAGTTGCTGATCCCTGGGCTTTGTTTTTAGTTCCTGTTACTGATCCATTGCCTTATTAGGAAGGAGGGAAGTTTCTTTGCTTACCAGTGGGAGTGGGAAGCACTGAGCGCCTTTTGTCTGATTTGGTGAAGTTTCAGCCAGAAACTAGTAGTCCATTGGTCGTTTTGGGCCAATTCCTAGCTCCCTTCAGCCCCTGCTATAAAACACGCTAAACGCCGTAAGCGATTTAGCGAGTTACCACTGTTGCACACAAGAGCAGTGGCGGTTAAACAAGGTTAAACTATTTGGGCCATCTAAATTCCACTCTTCCAATTTTCCCTTAAAACTACCTTCCTCGAGCTGTACTGCTGATCTAACCAGCATATCCTATAACTGAAAAGTTCATCTCTACTTGATTCCCAAGTAGACTATTCTCTATCTGTAAAGCCTAGCACTTACTCCTACAGTACTTGCACCTTGATAAAGCACTCTTATTATAGATAGTACCCCACCAGCCTAAAACCCACTTCCCCGGAGTCCTTTGAAAGTCTCTTTATCTACTACTTCTAGTATGTCGAGGGATCAGTTGCTAGTGTCCTCTCCAGCTCAACTGGTGAACCTGGGAATATTGAGGCAATGTTACAACTGCCTCATGTACACAGACAATCCTCTCCTTCTCCCACAAAACACAAATACATGCGAGATGCAACTATACGGCCAAACTGGAGGCTGAGCTCTCTCAACATAGGACTGGCAAGACCAGACAGGAGGAGAAGGTAACCACACACAATACATACCCAGTCACACATGGTACCATCACAACTTCAAATCATACACATACTCACACAAAGACATACTCGGAGGCTCTGATCAAAATTTACCAAAACAGCAGAGGCCACCAAAGCAGACACCCAAACAACTACCACCTCACGACCCAACACATGCAACACATAGACCACACAGTCAGAGTGTCAAACAGTCACAGCCCTTAAGGCCAAACAAAATGCCAGACACACTTGTCATTGGTGATTCCATAGTCAGACACACTGGCGTCCGCTCACCAGACTGAGTAAAGAGAAGGTCACAGTAAGCTGCCTGTCAGGCGCTAGAATCCGCCACATAACGCAAGCACTCAGGTCTCTCAACAGCAGGTACAAGTACGACTCAGTCATTGTCCACGCTGGTGTCAACGACCTGAGACGCACTCCTTGGATTACATGAAAAGGGACATCGAGGAGCTCTCTGATTATGTAGCCCAGGCAGGTATGACCCTGACCTTGAGCAGTATCCTACCTTCACCTAGAATGATGCCACAATACAGTGATAAGATGATCAGCTTTAATAATTGGCTTAAATTCTGGTGTCATTCAAAGGGATCAATGTCTGTCTGCCTGGGATGACATGCTGGACAAGCCACGCTGCTTCAAGGCGGCTTGCACCTGTCACCCTGGGCTTCGGATATTGGCAAAGGCTCTTGCCACCCCATAGTGCCTTTTTAGGCAAGGCTCAAATTCTAAACCTACCACCCTAGAACACCAAAAGGAAAAAACTAAGGGTAATGCTGCTCAATGCCAGAAGTCTCAATCTCAAGATGCACTCGAGGCCCTTCTCAATATGGAGAACATCGATGTCTGTGCTGTGACAGAAACCTGGTTCAAGGCTCCTGAGAGCACCCCAGCACTAACACGTTTCACCTCATATCATGCGTTCCGGCCCCAAAATCCGGACAACACCAAGGAAGGAGGGGGGGTGTCCATATTCATAAAGGACACCCACACCTCAAGGTTGGAGGCAACGCATGATGCATCGGAGACCATCCAGGTGCAATTAACCATAGGCAAGACTGCTCTGCAATTTGTAGCATGTTACAGGCCACCCTCTCAAACTCAGGAACCTCACATGGCCTTCCTGAAAACATTGGAGGGGATAAATGTATCTCCAAACACCATCATACTAGGTGACTTTAACTACCCTAATATAGACTGGGAACACTACTCAAGCCCGAACACTCTAACCCAAAGATTCCTGGAGTTCATAAACTCAAATGCCATGGAACAACTAGTCACCATCCCCACAAGAGGAGAAAACATACTTGATCTCATCATCACGAACATGGGATCAAAATGTTCAACACCGGAAGTATACCCTCACTGGTGAGATCAGATCATAAACTAATCTCGCTGGAGGTCCTCATCCCGCCCCACCTGAAACTAAAAGACCACAGTGAAAAACTTCTCAAAGCCGATTTCACACTTTTAAAACTAGTGTGGTCTCCTTTAAGGCCCCTGAGCCAGTGGTAAACATTAGTCAAACCGCTGAATCACTTACAAATGCCTTCTACCAGCACCTACAGGACTGCATGGATCAGGCAATCCCAAACAAAACTAAGACTCTCTGTACCAAAGGCAAGCGTCCAGTCTGGTGGACCCCAGCCATAAACAAGCTCTACAACAAAAGGAGGAAGCTACTACAAGATAGAGCAAAATCCTTGAAAGGTAAGACACCTTTGATCATTATAAGTAAAAACTAAGAGCTCTCATAAAATCATCCAAGGCAAATTTTGAGATAAAATCGCCAAGGACTCTAAAGAGAATCATAAGGCCTTCTTTAGCTATGTTAGAAACCTAGGAGGAAACTCCCAGATATGCTCAGAATTAGTTCAAAATGATGTGAAAATTACTGAACCTACACACATTGCCAACATACTGGCTGACAGGTTCAGTGCAAACTTCTCCTCCCTCCCAAAAGGAGAGATATCTATTTCAGAGGATTGTAGCCCCCCAAACATCTCCAAAGCTCTGGTGAGAACTGCCCTCACTAAGGCAAAACACAGCATCCATGGGACGGATGGTGTCCCCGGCTGTGTGCTTCATGAACTCAATGAGGAATTAAACCCACAGTTAGGACAGCTGTTTAATCTTAGCCTCACCTCAGGATACGTACCCAAGGAGTGGCGCCGCGGCGACTGTGGTCCCACTTCATAAGGGCGGTGCCTCCACAGACCCTGGAAATTACCGCCCATTAGCTTGACAAGCCTTATCTGCAAAGCCATGGAGAGGATCATAATGGAACTCATAAATAAAGACATAGGAACTTGCAGACTTTGGATCCAACTCAGTTTGGCTTTGTCAAAGGCAGATCCTGCCTCTTAAACTTGGTTGACTTTTTGAGACAGTCACCAAGGCCATTGATGAGGAAAGGCAGTCCATACAGCCTACCTCGACCTGGCAAAGGCCTTGACACAATACCCCACTCAGGTATCATCGAAAAACTCATCAGCTTGAATGTAAACCCATACATCACAAGATGGGTTGCAAACTGGCTAAGTGACAGAACCCACAGGGTCAGAGTTGCTGGAGCCATGTCAGACTCAAAGCCTGTCACAAGTGGTGTCCCACAGGGCTCAGTCCTGGGTCCACTCTTGTTCGGCATCTACTTTTCTGAAGTACAAGCAAACACAGGAGGGTTATGGCTGACAAAGTTTGCAGATGACTGCAAACTGGGCCATAGTCGAAACACATCTGACACAGATATCCTCCAGAAGGGCCTCACAGAAATGGATAACTGGTGCCAGAGCCATGGCCTGAAGTTAAACGCCAAAAATGCATAGTCATACCCTTTGGGAAAAACAAGGCTACCCCTAGCTACCATATAGGTGGCAATCCACTGAGCACAGAAAAAGTCATCAGAGATCTGGGGACCCAGGTTGACAGTAGCCTTCGTTTGACACTCATGTTGCTAAAGTAGTTAGGAAAACCTTCTATATCACCCACCTGATCATGAAGGGATTCACATCTAGATCAAGGGAGGTCATCATCCCCCTGTACTCAGCACTTATTAGACCTATGATTGAGTACAATTCGGCGTTCGGAATGTATCTGACCAGACACCTGCTGCAGCTTGAAAGGCCCCAAAAGTTCCTCACCAAAAGGATAAAGGGTCTCAAAAATATGTCTTATGCTGCCCGACTGAAAGAACTCCAGCTCTATTCAGTCTCATACCGCTTGCTCAGAGGTGACCTGTGCCTGACATATAAGGCCATGTCAAACCCAGATTTGATGAATATGCTTCACCTCAAAAAATCTAGATCCCTCAGAACCACAAGGGCGCGAGACTTAAACCTTGACACGGTTATAAATAGAACGTGCTGGAGGGACAGATTCATCACCCAGAGACTCCCTATGCTGTGGAACAAAATCCCGGTACATGTGAGGCAGAGCACCTCTCTGGTCTTGTTCAAGAGGAATCTTGACCAATGGATGGGAGATTGCAGATATACCCCAGGGATTACTTCAGCGGCACTGCTTGACAGAGGCACAGCAAAATGATAGGCATAGTTTTTATTCAAACTAAAGGGGTGGCGAAAGCCACATAACTATGGGCTAGGCTTATAAATGCCCTTGGGCAGATAGCCTAGTATGAACCTATGAACCTATTCATCTTGAATTTCTCTGGTAAATATCTGTGATGGTCCAGTGATATCTGGTCAGTAGGTAATGACACAATACATTACAGTGTCAAACATTACGTAAGTCATAAAAAGTCTGCTAAAACAAACCCTGTAACTCAAGAAACTCATACATTAATAAGAGCAATAGTGACAGTATCCCCCTATGTCTGGGCCATTGTTTGCCCATATTGGCAGTCTATCTTCAGATATCCTGCACAAACAGGTTGCAAGGTATGGCTGTAGCACACAACACCCAAGTCTGAAGTTATAACTATTCCTGGAATGGATTCCCACACTTACTATAGAAAGCCATACTGAGCATGCTCCTACACTTAGAGATGTAAGGCCCATGTCTGAGACCACAACGGACTATATGTATCTGTATTGTGCAGATGTCGTTGCATAAACACAGCTATGTACACCTGTCTCCACACACACACCCATCAGACAGGATTACCCACAGCCAGATGTAGGTAGCCCATATGTGGAATTTCTGCATCTGTTGTGTGTGTGATACACACACACACACATATATATATATATATATATATATATATATATATATATATATATATATACATAGGCAATATATTGCAATATGTCAAGCATACACAAACATAGACATGCGGAAGAGAGACAAACAGTGATAGAGTGAGACACACAGGGAGACACACAGAGAGAGTGAGTCACACACAGGGATACCCTGAATGGCAGTGAGCGATGTCCTGCTGCAGACAATTTCATACCAGTTGTAACTACTGGCATGTACTAGCATGAAGATGAGATTCATTGTCTGATGGTACTGAGGCGGGGGTTGTAATACCACATACCTACATGTGTGTGTGTGTGTGTGTGTCTGTGTGTGTGTGTGTGTGTGTGTGTGTGTGTGTGTGTGTGTGTGTGTGTGTGTGTGTGTGTGTGTGCGTAGGTCTCATTATTATGATGCCTTACCCACGCAGTACACTTTCCATTGCCCTACTTTAGAAGTCTTGCTGATGTCAGTCACCTTAGAAGTACCTTAGGGCATTCCTCAGACCTATAATCTCTGTGGAGTGTGCGATAACTGCATAACACTATAGTACAAATAACTGGTTAGGTAGGAGTTCTAATCTCAGTCCTGATAAATGTGTGTTTGTAGGTTAAATATTTTGAGCCCATTCACAACCAGTACACTTCCCATTTCCCTAATTTAGCAGTCCTGTTGGTGTCAGTCACCTTAGAAGTACTTTAGGGCAGCTCTCACCTCTGTAAGCTCTGTGGCATGTGTGATAACTGTGTAACACTATAGTACAGATAACTAGTGATGTAGGGGTTCTTATCTCAGTCCTGGCAAATGTGTGTGTGTGTGTGTGTGTGTGTGTGTGTGTGTGTGTGTGTGTGTGTGTGTGTGTGTGTGTATGTGTGTATTTGTGTTTGTAAGTGTGTATGTCTGTATATTAAAACATTCTGTGGCCTTTCTCACCCAGTACTTCTCCTATTGCCATACTTTACAAGGGCTGGTGATGTTCCTCACCATAAAAGTACCTTGGGGCACCCTATACCCTATAAGCTCTGTGGTGCATTTGATAAATGTATAACAGTGTAGTAGCAATAACTGGATAGGTAGGGGCACTAATCTCAGTCCTGGCAAATGTCCGTGAGTGTCTGTGTGTGAGAGCAGTGTCCTGTGTGTATTTGGGTGGGAACCACATCCATTGGGGGGTGAGTTTTACAATTTTGAGTTGTGGTCCACCCAGTACACATCCCAATGTCCACTTTACAAGGCCCACTGTTGTTATCCACTGTACAGGTTGCTGTAGACCCTCTGCAGCCCTATAAATTCTGTGCCACATGAAATAACTATGTAACAGTATGTAATAAATAACATAAGCAGGGCTTCTAATCCTTTGATACCATTCCCCACTCAGGAATCATAGACAAATGCACTCAACTAGGCATCAACCCCTATATCATTAGATGCGTTGCCAGCTGGCTCACAGATAGAACCCACAGTGTGAAAGCAGCAGACTCCATGTCAGACTGCCAATCAGCCACGAGTAGAGTACCACAGGGCCTACTCCTGGGTCCCCTTGTGTTCGGTATCTATGCTTCTGAAGTCTAGCCCAACAAAAAGGGCCTCTGGCTGACAAAGTTTGCAGATGACTGCAAGGTGGGTGCTATTATTACCTCCCCCAAGTGATGGTGACTTCCTGCAGAAAGGCCTCACTTAGACCTACAATTGTTTTCAGAACCCTGGACTTAAGCTCAATACCAGAATAAGTGTCATCATCATCTTCAGGAACAACTTGGTACCCATGAATCACCACATCGATGGTAGTCCACTGAACACAGAAGTCATTATAAGAGAACTGGAAACACAGCTTGACAGCAATCTCTGTGTTGACCACCATAGTGATAATGTGGTCAGGAAGTCTTTCTATGTGGCACATCTCATTACTAAGGGTATTGCATCCAGGAAGAAAGAGGTCATAGTCTCCATCTACTCTTCCCTCATTAGGCCAATCATTGAGTACAATGGCCCATTTGACATGTACCTCACTAGACACCTGCAACACAGGGAGAGGCTCCAAAACCACATCACAAAGAGGATCCTAGGCCTTAAACACTTGTCCTATATGGACAGCCTCTAATAACTCCAAATATTCTCTGTTTCATATTGGCTACTTAGATGCGATCTCTGCTTGACTTACAAAGCCATGTCTGACCCATCGCTGTTAGGCATACTACATCTAAAGAAACCCTATCTGTTCACACCACATGCCCCAAAGACCTCAACCCCATTTCCCCAGTCAAGATAACATGCTGAAGGGTCAGGTTCATAATCCAGAGACTGGCCATGCTATGGAATAGACTTCACATACATGTCAAGCAGAGCATCTCAATGGCCCTCTGCAAGAGAAATCTGGATGAGTGGATGGGGAATTGAAATCTCACCCTGGGAATCACTCCAGTGGCTATACTCAATAGACACACTGGGGAGTAACGTCAGGTGGCATGATGCCAGGATAATCCTATGGGCTAGCCTTGTAAAGACTCCATGGCCATTCGCCTAGTACACACCCATGAACCTATGAACCTATGGATCTCAGTACTGGCATATGTGTGTGTGTGCATTAGTGTGTGTAAAAGTGTTTGTGAGTGTGTAAATATATATTTGAAAGTAGTTTGAGGCTTTTCTCACCCAGTACACCTCCCATTGCCATACATTACAAGGGTTGGTGATGTTATTCACTTTACAGGTACCTTGGGACACTCTTCACCATACAAGCCTTGTGGTGTGTGCAGTGCCTGCATAACACTATAGTACCAATAACTAGATAGGTAGGGTTTCTAATCTGAGTCCTGGCAATTATGAGTGTGTGTGTGTGTGTGTGTGTGTGTGTGTGTGTGTGTGTGTGTGTGTGTGTGTGTGTGTGTGTGCGTGCGTGTGCGTGTGTGTGTGTGTGTGTGTGTGTGTGTGTGTGCATATGTGTGTGTATGAGTGGTATCTGTAGATACTCTCCAGCCTATAAGACCCGTGCCACATGCAGCAGCTATGTAACAGTATGGAATGAATAACATGATAGGCAGGACTGCTGTCAGTACTGGCAAATGTGTGTGTGTAAATTGGTATGTATTCCAGTATCAGTGAGCGTGTAGGCTCATAGGTGACAGTATAATGAGTCCTTCCCCACCCAGTATAACCCCCTTTGTCATACCTCACAAAGGCATGTGATGATATTCCCTTTACAGGTACATTGGAACAGTCATCACACTATTAGTTCCATGCCACCTGTGATAACCACATAACACTGTAGTAGCACTATCTAGATGGGCAGGTGTTCCTAACTCAACACTGGCAACTCTGATCCTGTGTGCATGTGCGTGTGTGTGTGTGTGTGTGTGTGTGTGTGTGTGTGTGTGTGTGTGTGTGTGTGTGTGTGTGTGTGTGTGTGTGACACTGTGTGTGGGAAAATTATTCTCTGTGTGTTTGGTCGACACAATATCGTCTGGGGGTGTGGGTTTTACCAATCTGAGGTGTTTTCCACCCACTACACTTACCATTGTCCACTTTACAACAGCTGCTGATGTCAATCACCATAGACTTACCTGTATACACCCCTCAGCCTTATAAGCTCTTTGGCACATGCAATAACTGTACACAGACCTGGTAAATGTGTACATATACAGCTGTACCTCAGTTATGACATGGTCGATGTGTTAACACTCTGCCATATCCCTCATTGGCAATGTCTGCAGGGCCACATCCTGCTGACACACAGACACCTAGAACACAAACAGAATACAGCATGTGAGACTACATTCAGTCAGCATTACTAACACCAATAATGCATCATGGCTGAAAAGGTACATACACTCTGAAGTGCAGCCATTACAAATGCCAGCTGACATGACCTTACACAGCATTACATAGCTAAACTGCACTGAATTCACTCTGTGCATCAGAACCATATTAGCATGTCCCTGCATTGGTGGTATGGATAACAGGGATATGGCACAAGTATCAACATATGCACAGGGTGATGTGTGGGTTTGCCAGATGTTTAGGCTGGGCCATACAGTTGACATCATGTGTGTGTGTTTGAAGGGGTGTTCTATGAATGGGCCATGCACAGGTGGTGTGTGTGTGTGTCTGGAGGTGACCTGGCTGTGATAGTGATATGTGTGTGCTTGTATGCACACAGTCACACCATGTGGTTGCCCTACACAGGGGTATGTTGGACAGCTGTGGACTGTACATGATAAGGTGTACAGTTTACCGTCTCTGGCCATGGACACATGATCTGGTCCTGCCAGGGGGCTCACTGGCACCACCAGGCCCAAGGCCAGATGCAGTTACTACTCCCCGATGGTGACTGCTGTCTGATTGGACTGGCCATGACCATGTGCCCATGACCTGCTCTGTCATTGTGTGGACATCACCCATCTTTCGGTAGTGCTGGTGGTACTGCCAATATGGGATTGTGAAGGTGCACGGTCACGTAGACTCTCAGCTGATGTTGGTGCTGACTTATGTCCACGTAGCCAATACCCATCTCCCACCACATACTGGAGCACAGACATTCCATGGTCAAGGATTGCCAAGGTCTCACCTCACCGTCTATTCATGACGTCAGTATTTTGACATGTGCCCTGAACAAGGACACATATATCATCACGTAAGGCAGGAAGAGTTGCATCCAAGACCCTGAGTATCTGTCTGGTGTTGCATTCACTATGTGCGTGTGCATTCATGACAGCCCAAAACATGCGTCTGGTGACACCAGCTGTGGCCCTTGTGACAGTGGCTTGATAGGCAGCCATCCTACTTGAAGCATCCCTATCCATCCACCTGTGTGGGACCTTGCCTGCACTCTGGCTAAGGGTAGTGTCTACACTCACACTTGCCATAGTCACCACACTAGCCTGTTCCATGCTACCACCCACCAACTGTCCATTATCTGTGGCTGCTGGGGACTGGGTATGTGTGATCATTGTGACCGTGTATGGGGACATTGTGGATAACTATGGAATGCCAATCAATGCCACAGATTCAGCTCCTGACAACCCTACCTGTGCCAGTAGGACCACCATCATTGTCAGTCTGCAGAGACACTGGCATCAGGTTCTGAGAGGGATGGACTACAACCACCATGTCCACCTGTGAGGGGAA
Organism: Protopterus annectens; assembly: GCF_019279795.1. Lineage (NCBI taxonomy): Eukaryota > Metazoa > Chordata > Ceratodontiformes > Protopteridae > Protopterus > Protopterus annectens. The sequence goes on along the minus strand of NC_056742.1, from coordinate 26,937,603 downwards.
GACAACATATGTAAATTAATACCTGCACTATGAGTTGTTTCTGGTACACACACACACACACACACACACACACACACACACACACACACACACACACACACACATGAATGCACACACAGACACACACACATACAGGTGAGGTGGCACAAAGGCATTACACAGACCTCACAATAGCCAACTGGTGACATTCACGACTCACAGTCAGACCACAAAATACACACTCTGGCTGACCTTCAACATCATGCAGTGCAGCCCTTCCCACTTAATGTTACTACTAATATACACATCTGGGATACGTGAGTAGTGTTAGTAGGTGATGGGCCTTCACCTAGCACAAACTGTACCCATGTACACATTATTGTTATTCAGATGTATAGCACAGTGGCAACTCCAACAGAACATAACTCTCAGCTGTACAGGTTCTGCTGAATGTCTAGATGCGTGGCTCATATTTTTGGTCTGTTCCTTATAAATCCTGTGTTTGACACATCACTTGGATGATCTGAGAAATGGCATCACTAAAACAAATCCAGTTACTCTAACAACTTTCTAAGCTCACAGTGGATATAATAAGTGTACACACCCCTGTTAACATGTCAGGTTTTTGTGATATATAACATGAGACCACAGAAATCATGTCATAACTTCTCCCACCTTTAATGTGACTTATAGTCTGTACAATCCAATTGAAGAACATACACATCATGTAGGGGTAACATATAGTAAATGAAATACATACAACAGGCTGGTTGCATGAGTGTGCAAACCTTTAAACTAATACTTTCTTAAAAGCACCTTTTGATTTACTTACAACATTCAGTCCTCTTGGGAAGGAGTCTATCAGCATGGCACATCTTGACTTGGCAATATTTGTAAACTCTCCCTTGCAAAAGCTCTCCAATCTGTCAGATTGTAAGGGCATCCCTTGTGCACAGACCTCGTCAGGTCAACCCACAGATTTTCTATTGGATGTAGGTGTGGGCTTTGGCTGGGCCATTCCAAAACGTTGAATGTCTTTTGGCGAAGCCATTCTTTTGTTGATCTGGATGTATGGCTTGGTTCATTCTCATGTGGAAAGGTGAGATTCCTCTCCATCTACAGCTATCTAGCAGACACCTGATGATTTTGAGCTAAAAGGGAAGGGTATTTGGAACTGTTTATAATCACTTCTATCTTGGCTAAAGCCCTAGTTCCAGCTTAAGAACAGCAACCCCAAAGCAGGACTATGCCATCACCATGCTTCACCACGGGGATGGTGTTCTTTTGGTGATGTGCAGTGTTGTTATTGCACCAATCAAACCTTTTGAAATTGTGGCCAAAAGGTTCAACTTGAGTCTCATTAGACCATAACACATTTCCCCACATGCTTTTGGGAGACTTGATGTATTGTTTTATAGAATTTAGCCAGGGCTGGATGTTGCTCTGTGTGAGAAAAGGCTTCCATCTTTCAACCCTACCCCATAGGCAAGACATATGGAGAATACAGGAGATTGTTTTCACATGTAGTATACAACCAGTACTTGCTGCAACCCCTTTAGTGCTGCTGTAGGTCTCCAGGCAGCCTCCCTGACCAGTTTTGGTCATGTCTTTTCATCAAATTTGGAGGGACATCCACTTCTTTACAATGTCACAGTTGTCCCATATTTTCTCCACCTTTTGATGGCTGTCTTCACCATGTTCCATGGTATATGTAATGCTGTGGAAATGTTTTTGTACCCTTCTCTGGGCTGATACCTTTCAACAATGAAATCCCTTTGATGCTTTGTAAGCTCTCTGAAAACCAAGGCAGTTGCTGTAGCAGGCACCTGAGTAAATGTCAGGAAAAGCCTAGTAGCACAGCTGACCATTATTTGTTGTTAATCAAAGAGTCTCTGTAATTAATGACAGGTGTGTACCCAAGAAGACGTAATGCTGTAATTAAATCTAAAGCTGCTTCAACAACGTATTAGCTTCAGGCTGTGCACACTTATGCATCTAGCTTATTGTATGTTTTTTTTATTTTTCATACTTGTTCCCCTAACAGATTTGTGTGTTTTTCAATTGAATTGTTAAGGTTATAGGTCACATTAAAGGTGGGAGGAGTTTTATTGCGGCCTCATTTTTGCATATTACACATACCTGGCATTTTAACAGGGGGGTGTACACTTTGTATATGCACTGTATAACAGTACTTTTAAAATATTTCCCTAGTTTTGGCCCTTTCTCCCACCATTTTGTCAGTCTTTGTCCAGAATTCTTGCAGTGACAGGTTGTGATGTATGCTACAGATATGTTACACCTCCTGCAAATAGGCCCCTGTGATGACCACTTTGATGCAATGCAGTCAACTCCACCACACATGAACATGCACATATCACAATATGGTTAAGAGTAACAGTTGTGTGCATGGTAAAATGCCTGACCTTAACATTCCTGGGGTATTGGTGAGCCACAACAGGACAATACCATACTCACTGGATTCAGGCTGCTGTCCCACATCCAGACCAGAGGTACCTATGTAGTTTTGGGGGAGAGGTATTGTCAGCAGACTCAAATGTGGCATTGGTACAAGATGAATGCTACCTTTCTGCACATGTACAGTACAAGCTCTGATACTGCAAAATTTGCTGCCCTTTAACATAGATGCCTACTTGTGTGCATTACAAAACCCCACTCACAAATGCAGTTTGACCTGACATATGCATCTAGATACTCTACGGAAGCCAGTATGACTGCTACAGTATTCAATTGATGTGCAGTGGGGCCTTACCTGGACGCTCCTCGCCTGTTGTCTGGGTGCCACCCACCTCCATGACTTGTGCTTGTTGACTTTGTTGGCCTGCGGTGGCTTCCCCAATGTTGGCAAGGAACTCCTCTGTTGGTGTAAGTGGGCCTTGTGGAGCAGGACACCCACCTGTGGTGATACGGTCCCTGGCCATGGCACCAGTCCTTTGCTGGATGTGGTGTATCAGGTCAGTCCCCCGAAACCTGACTTGATCGTATGTGCATCCATGGTGTCCCAAGTTGTTTAATCTGTGGACAAGCTTGCCCCACAGGGTGGTCTGCTCTCACAGATTCTGTTGGCTATGGCCAAACATCACCCAGTGATGCTGGATTATCATATCAGTAATGTCCGCAGTTTCAGCTGCAATGTATGCTGGCTGCCTTGCATGCAGCATTTCACCTGGAAGACATAAACAGGGGAACACATAATAGGACCTCATACATTGGTCAATGTTATTTACATAACCTGCACATAAACATTGACTAGCATTAGGCACCACTTATGACCACATCATACCCCTGTCATCTATCACATAGCACAGTAAAAGCTTGCATTGTACTCCTGGGCCTAATGTGTCCTGCCCCTCCCAATGAGGGCCAGTAAATTGCATAATCCACCATTCATCATGCACCTTTGTGTAGAGGGATGACAGTGGCCATCTTCCTTACAGAAAGGATGCAAATGCTGCTCAGGCTTTCCTTGCATACAGTGTGCAATAGAGCTGGGAGCATATGCCTGAGTTCATGTAGGATGGAGAGAGGGATGTTATCAGGTCCCATGCAGATTTACTTTTGTTGCCTTTGATTAGGTATTATGAGGTTCAGGTGATGTACATATCCACCTAAATTGATGGTGATGTTTTCCTTTAACCTATCTGCAGCAGGTTGGCTATAGCTATGCTTTGTGTGTATGTGGTGTGATTGACCATGAGTACAGGGTGGGTTGGGTTGTTGCCTCTGAGACTGAAGACATATATGAAGACGGCCTTGTGATTGGCCTTGATGGATGTGTCCAATTTGTACTCATAGTTAGCCTTACAGTAATTCACCTGTGACCTTATATGCTTGTTGAGACACAGGTTGACTTGCTTCCGAGTTGGTGCCTGTTCATACTTGGCCCCGTACAGCCAATATATTGACCGATTATGTGGTTTGTGTATTGCTGCTGTCCAGCAAAGGGGATTACTCTACCTTGGTGGAGGCAGGTTTTACGAGTCAGGTATTGCTGAGTCCATACAGCTATGTAGGTGCTCATTTAGCTGTTTGTAGTAGGCATGGACACGAGGTCCGAAGACAGTCAGACACCTCTCCATTTTCAACCTGATAATCATGCTTATTCTAGTACCCATGTCTGTGTCAGGGCAATGCAATTACCAGTAGCTGTAAACATTTATGTCTGTTGGATGCACAGAAACTAAGATTACACACGTGTACAACATGCACAGCTTATTTACCTGATGTTTTGCATCTCATGTCTGTTGTTTTGAGGCTTCCAGCTACACTTTCTCATACATACATGTGCACAGATAATACCTAGGTTCATAGGTTCATAGGTGTGTATAGGCTAATGGCCCCACGTTCTTTACAAGTCTTGCCATAGGATTACCCTGGCACAGTGCCATCCAACCTTAGTTCCCAGTGCCTCTGTTGAGCTTTATCCCTGGGATGAATTTTTTTGTTTCCTATCCACTCATCAAGATTTCTCTTGAAGAGGGTCAGCGATGTGCTCTGCTTGACATGTATGGGATATCTATTCCATAGCAAGCGCAGTCTCTGGGTTATGAACCTGTCCCTCCAGCATGTTCTGATAATTGTGGTAATGAGGTGGAGGTCTCTGGAGTGTGTGTGGTGTGGAGGGATTAGGATTTCTTTAGGTGTATCATTCCTGATACACATTTCGGTTCTATGTCAGTATGGCACGCTGTATTTACACTCTTGCTGCTCAGTCATACCTCTCTAACTGTTACAGCAGGACATCTGGAGGACAACACACATAAAAGGGGGGCAATGGCCCAAAATTATTGACATTTTATTAATATTGCTGTAACACACTTAAGTCATTTGATAGCACAGTAGGCTTTGCAATCACAGAAATCCCAGGAGAATGCCCAACACTCGTATGTATGCTATTATGTTCTAATGTCAGTCTTCACAGATCTGCCAATGATTTACCAGACATAACACAACTCTATGGGTAAATGACTACAAATATGAGGCACACATATGGTCAGTGTGCATATCACTAGACAGTTGAATGGTATGAGCTCAGTATATCACATGCAGCTCAACAGACACATCTGCAACAGTAGTTTACTATGCACATACCCTAAATAGGTCTCTTAGATTTGTGAGACAAACATGTGTATCATAGTTGTATTCACAAGTAACATATGGGTATTTATGACATCCCACTAGCTGGCCTAGCAGTGTCACAGTCAGTATTGTTCAACAAACACTCCACTAGTAGTCATATGTGAGCCGTCTTTTCCGGGTGACTCAGAGGCCTGAGCTGTGATGTATGTCATTGCAGACAGACCCAGATGCTATGGTCATAGGTCCTGATCAGTAATATATCAGTACAGTAAGTCTTCTTAACACATATTTGTTTAGCATCCTACTTCTCATTATTGCATTCCCCTATTGCATTCCACTACATGCTTGCTTGTTTGACATACCTTTTTTTTCCAAGTATTGTTGGTTTCTGTTTCTGTCTCTGTATCTCTCTCTCTCTCTCTCTCTTTCTACACATGTAGAGGTATAGACCTGT
>NC_056742.1:26892073-26927073 GCF_019279795.1 Protopterus annectens | reverse complement strand
ATCTGGTAACCTAAAGGTTGGTGCATACCTGTGTAGGCATATGTATCGTGTCTGCCTGGAGAATTAGTGTGAGAGGATTGGGCTAAATGAAGGTAGGCATTGTTCACCATCTTCCCCTCATCCCTGTGTTTGTTGACCACTTTAGAGAGGTTGACCAGGTTTAATGGGCTTGATCTCTCTTTGACAATACCATGGTGTGTGAGCCCAGGCATTTCAATGTCACTGATGTCCCTGTACGTAATGTCCTTGATATTGTCTTCCATGCCCTTGCAGATTAGGCTTGTTAGGTTGATTTATATATTATTGGCTGGGTCGGTGGATTGCTCCGCCTTTGTGTATAGGGATGATATTGGCTGTCCTCTGTGCAGAGGGGATGACACCAGTGCTCAGGATGTGGTTGACTACAGTGTGGAATGAATCTGAGATCCCATGACTGTGTTCATGTAGGATGCAGCCAGGAATGATATCAGGCCTATGGAGACGTCTGTGTGTTGCCTTTGAGATGGCATTACAGACCCTGCTTCCTGATTATGAAGGTAGGGGGCAGGTGCTGTGCATGCACATGTGTACCAATGGGGGACATGGGGTTATGTTTACACTTCAGCTGCCTGCAGCCGGTTGCCTATATCTATGCCATATGTGTATGTGGTGTTATTGACCACCACTACAGAGCAGATTTGTGTGTTGCCTCTGGAATTGCAGACACGTGTGGAAGTCCTAGTGTTTGGCCTTAGTGGCTGTGTCTGATATGCACTCAAAGACAGCCTTAAGGTACATCACTTGTGACCTTATTTGCTTGTGCAGACCAAGGTGACATTGCTTCCAATGAGGCACCTGTTCCTTCTTGGCCCATCCGGCAATTTTTTCTACCTATTATGGTATTTGCTTATTCCTGCTGTACACCACAGGCATTTACCTTACGTTGAGGTAGATGATGTTGTCCTGTCAGGTATTGCTGAGTCCATATAACTATGTAGGTGCCCATATAGTATTGTGGTGTGGGTCTGGACACTGCTGTTAGTTGCAACAATTGGGACGTTGGTTGTACAGCTACTTCTACCTGCTCTGAGGGGATTTATAATCTTTTGTGTACAGTTCATTCTGTTTGTCACTTTAAAAGTGGGGGGGGGGGCAGGGGAGATAGTGACGTGAACAGTGATGGCTAAGTGGTCATATATTACCAAGGGGGATGGCACTGTAGGAGTGTTACAGTGGCTACTCATGTTGGTTAGGACCAGGTACAGGATATTTCCACCTGTCGTAGGAGTGCTGACCAACTGATCCAATGCATTGCCATTGACAAAGTGGAGGAATCTATGTGCATTCATGTTCAGATGGCATAGGTCATGCACACTATGGTTGGATATTTCAAATCACCCAGGAGCAGGGTAGACAATTGAATCCTGACAGATTCCAGCAGGTCCCAATAGATGTGGTGGGCATCCATAGTCATGGTTGGAGACCTGTAGCTATCTATGATTTGAGTAGATGTTTTGTCAACTGTTAATGGCACTTGGGATGTCACCCGTGTGTCATACTGTTAGGCCAGCATGGAGGTGTGTATGTGTATGCTAATGTTCAACACTCCACCTCCTATGGCTTTGCAGGCCTCCATTTGGGGTCTAAACATATGATGGAATGAGTAAGGTGGCAAGGTTGGTGTGCTGTCCATAGCTACAAAGCAGGTGTCAATGACTGCACAAATGTCGGCATCCTACAGGACAAGGTATGCTTGCATTGACATGGGTTTCATGGTAAGACACCTAGCTCCTGTTAGAGCAAGACATCTGCAGAAAGGCACATATCAGTGGTGGACAAAGGCCAGTAAATAGTGTCACTTAATGAATCTAGCTGAAACACATTTATTTGCCAGCAAAGATGGTGTTGCATTCACAGGTCTACTCTGCAGGATATGACATCTGATGATCAAATGTATGCTAATATGTTCTAACTTCAGTCTTTAATGGGTTGCCAGTGATATGCTAGACAATACACAACTGCCTGAGGCATTGACGACAAATATGAGCCAGACATGTGGTCAGTCTGCAAAACTCTGGACAGTTGTCAGGTTTGGGCTCAGTATATTACATACAGTTCAGCACACACTTCTGCACTTGTTGTGTAGTATGCACATACCCTATATATGTCTCTTACATTTGTAAACAAGCATAGGTATCAGAGTAGCATTCACAGGTGACATATGAATAATTAGAACATTCCAGGTAGCTGGCCTAGCAGTGACACATTCAGTATTGGACAACAGACACTCCAGTAATAGTCATATATGAGCTGACCTTTGCTGGGGTGACTCAGGGGCCAGAGATGTGTTCCATGTCATTGCAAACAGGGCAAGCAAGAATGGCCATAGGTGAAGGACAGCAGCATGTGAGTCCAGCAAGTCTTGTTGTGGCCTAGTGTTTAATGTCCCATTAGATATCATTGCATCCCCCCTTCTGCATTCGATTACAACCTTACATGACTGACATACCCGTTATACTGCTCAATAGTTTCTTCATGACAATGCAAATGGTTAGGTTTGTGTAGTAGCAGTCTGTCTTTGTGTAGATGGGTTGAGACCTGTGTTGCATAGGCAGCAGCTTGCCTTTTGTAGGTACTGCTCATGAGCAGGTGATGGCCTGTGCACCAAGTGGTGTCTCCTACCTGCTACTTGCATCCAGAGTAGCTGTGTTGTCTTTCCATTTGCCAATGCCATAGCAACACAGTGCTGTAATTACATCCTTCATGTGGGCCTTGCCCCTTTTCCTTGCCTGTGTGGGGGCTACAGCTTCACAGACAATAGGTGGGAATACCTCTCAGGACAGGACATGTGGAGAAGCTCCAGAATTAGGTACAGACTGTAAGTCAGTAGTGCTGTTATAAACATAGATGGTTGCTAGATTAACAGGGTTCATCTGGACATACATTTTCTGTGTGACTTGACGTCTGACACTGATATGTCTCTGACATACCTCTCAACTGTCCTGATGTCCACAGACTGCCCAGAGGTTTGCCTGTTATGTTTGGTCTGTGACAACATCTCTTTTTGTGGAATCAGTAGGATAATGTGAGGATTGTAGTCAGTAACCGTTGACATCCATTGGGGTTTGAGACATCATATCCTTCAGGGATGTTATGCTACAACAAAGCCTGTGACACCAGCAACTGTTTCAGTTTGTAACATCATTATGTGAGATATGTCCCTCTTTCCAGCCCCCTGTCCCCCAAGTATACCATACTTTGTCACGATGTCTTGCCATAAGAGGTTCAGAGGTGTGTGATATCATTATTTAGTGACTGCACTCCAGGTGTCATCCCATTGACTTAGCAGACTCCTGGAAGTGGTATATGGCAGTGGCCATGAATATGGTCTCACACCCTGGACATTCTGGGCCAATCTGTACATATGAGAGTTATGTATGTCTGGCCATTGTAAACTGACTGCCAAGATTGTGTAGTAGTGTTGTCTGTAGATGTTTGTTGGGCTGGGTAAGGAGGGTAGCAGATGTGAGTGTCATAGATCCTTTTTCTATCTGACTGTGCATGCTGCTACAGCTGCTGGTGGTCTATCAGGTGAGTATGTTTGTAGGGGCAGACTGAGAAATATCCTATAACACCTCAGGATTCCCAGTACACTGTGATTTGGGCCAGTACATGTTGGTGTAGTGTGTGACTGGCAATCAGGATATGTTTGTTCAAACAGTCATTCTACTCTAGAGTTCATTTGGGGTACTGCACGTGGTTGTGGGTGGACATTTTTGCACCACTATCTGCTTTTCTCTACAGTTCCATTCCTGTAGTGCATTATATATTTGGATATACATGGGTAATTGCCCACTGCTGATTTGGGGTAGTGTTGTGTTGGTCTTACTGTGGTTCAAAAGGTGATGGGTGACATGGTTGGCAGCTGTTATGGGTTTTTCCATTCTGTTACATGGCTGGGATCACACCTCTCCATGGTCCAGATGTCTAGACACTGTCCAGATGCGTGGCTCATATGTTTGGTCTGTTGCCCATAACAGTTGTGGGTTTCTGAAAAATCACTGGGATGATATGAGCTTTGACATCAGTAAATAATGTCAATCATTTGTGTTTCAGACCTGGAATCTATCTGGAGTTGTATGTTAAAGCAAACTATATATATATATATATATATATATATATATATATATATATATATGGATTCTTATCACTTCACTGAAAGACCATTTTACTGACACCCATTTCACTGAGACCAAATTACCTAAAGTTTATTTCACTGAAAGATCATTTCACCTAAAACTCATTTCACTGACAAGTAGTACTCTAATGTAAATGAAAGGTATATGTCCTTTTTCCCACTGTAGTGCAATCCTGGTGTTAGTATATATAGTTAGGGGTGTGGGGGGCACAGCCCTCCACTTAATTTGGTTTTCTGTTGTCTGGTTTTGTTTTACATTATTTGGTAAAACTGAACTAGGTAGGGGGGGTTGTGCCCACCACACCCCCCTAAGTATATATACTAACACCAGAATAGCACTACAGTGGAGAAAAAGACATATACCTTTGACTTTGCCTTAGAGTACTACTTGCCAGTGAAATGAGTTTTAGGTGAAATTAACTTTAGCTGATTTGGTCTCAGTGAAATGGGTGTCAGTGAAATGGTCTTTCAGGGAAGTAATACAAATCCATATATATATATATATATGAATATATATATATATATATATATATATATATATATATATATATATATATATATATATATGTATATATATATATATATATATATATATATATATATATATATATATATATATATGTATATATATATATATATATATATCTATGAATATATGTACATATATATATATATATATATATATATATATATATATATATATATATATATACACACACATATCTATATTTATTTATAGATGCCGAACAATGGCTGATGGGGACAGACTGATTAAGGAACTTTTAGGCAGTTCTAAGTGGGTTTGGGTGGTTTTGAGTGGAGCTAAGTGATGCTAAGAGGTGGTTAAGCTCTCTTAGCTTCACTTAGCATCGCTTACACCCACACTAATTTTAATTAAAGAAAAGAAAAAAGGGTGATACGAAAGTGGTGAAATGGGGGCAAGGAATGAGTAAAACATTAGGAAAAGCAGCTAGGGATGTGCAGGATGGATGTAGGAAAGGACCATGGCTATACATTTCTTCTGCAGCAATAATGCGCAGAATTTGGAATTTACAGCCTCACGCCCCACAGGAAGGGCTGTTGGTGACAGAAATTTGCAGAATAATCTGTGGGTTGATTGGTTAATTTCACTGTACAGGAGCATGAAATGTAGAGCTATGTATGGGGCAATGTTTTTTTGCAGGACAGATGTCCTTTTTTTAAGGTGAGAGTGGGATGTTGAGGAAGGGCTGTAGGTATGTTTGGTGAGGTAGGTTGGGTAAGAGAGGTTGCATTTGCAGACAGACAAGACAGCAGACAGGGGCAGTATATGACCCATGAGGTGGGTAAACACATTTGAAGGGGGGAGGGTTGGGAATCTGAAGACCATGAGCCCACAAATGGATGCAGTGGGACTGAGGCCCCCCCCATGGGCAGTCACCACTACTCCTTCACAGCCCCAAAGGTGGCTATGCTGGGGACTGGACAGGAGGGGCAGCCTGCCCCTTGAGGTGTGCCAGGTGGCCCTCAAACTGGTGCAGCTGCCCACCCAACTCTACTTGGATGGCGCTGCACACCAAACCCAGAACTGACTGCGGATGACTGGCCCCTCTCTGTGTCCGCTCCCGGGGGGGGGGGGGGACAGGCCCCGCCCATGAAGTGGTTCCACCCAAAGGTAGTGCAGGACCAATGGACAAGGAAGTCCTGGGTTGGGTCCCAGACATGTGGAGGCCCATTGCATGGCCAGATGAGGTGGGACAGGTGGATCCACCAGGATATGCCTTCCCAAATGTGCTATGGAGGTCTTACAAAATATGTCAGTTAGTCATAACAGCATGCGTGGGTGTTCCAATTAACCGCATAACACAGATTTGAAACAGCTGCATAGCAAACAGAACACATGCATAAATGGAACAACAGTATGCATCATAACAGCATGCCAGTAACATTGCCAGCAACAGGCCACTAACAATGGTATTTGAACATACTAATAAAACAATTCCTTGTTTAAATTGTGTATTTTGTACATATACTAATACTGATAGTGAATTTATTCATCCCATTTCAAAATTAAGTTTGTATTTAGATCTTTTGTAACATGTACATGTGAAAATGTGATATATTTGGCAAACTGAGTCATGTTTGTGTTTTTATATAGGGAAAACTAATTGTAAACTAAAGGAAAGAATTGGATCACACCTTTGAGAAATTCGTAGGAAAGTGGATACAAATGCTCTATATAATCCCATTAAGGATAATGGGATGAACCACACTTTTAAATTTAGAGTCCTTCAGAAGATATATGTGAACCCTAGAGGGGGTGATATTGTTAATACAACTGAAAGGGGCTGAGTACAGATGGATAAATTATTTTAGAGCAGACCTATATCCTGGTTTTAATAAGATTAACAGTATTCAACCAATTTTGAAGTATAAGCATTCTTATGTTTTATAAGATTGTTGTTTGTCTTTTGGCTTTTTCCCGGTAAGGGGTCACCACAGTGGAACTCTGGTCCGTTAATGATTAGCAGTAGATTTTTTAAGAAATGCCGAGGTGCCAGCTCAATGCCCAACCTTCAACGAAGGCACATCCATTTACGCATGCATGTCTCTCGAACGCTACCCAACTGCGGGGAGGACATGTAGACTCCACACAGAAGGCACTCCCAAGCCAAGCCGCGAATTGAACGGAGAACCTCTTGCTGTGAGGTAACAACGCCACTGCCATACCACCGTGACAGACTTTCTTATGTCTTATAAGATTAATTTTAAAAATATATAAGTATGTGTTCTTCTATAAATGTAAATTTAGCAAGTTGTTTTAATGCATATGCCTTTAAGAAATGTTTTACTAATTGTTTATTTGATGTGATTGGCTGGCTTTATGTATATAAGGTGTTTGGAATGTAGTGATTTTACATTGTATTGAGAAAAAGGTTTTACTCAAAAGCTTTATCTTTGTATTAAACCACCTACTTTGGACATTCATGTTGTGTATTTTTATCTTTTGGTGATTTATTGGACTTTTATCAACACGTTTAGCTGGTGACCCTTTTGGTTTTTATTGGCTTTGGCTTTGTTAGTCTAGCAAAATGTCCTCTGTTTGCCACCCTCTTCATTTAACATGTATAGAACAATGTTTAAAAACTTTCTTTTGGTGGAAGACCTTTTACAATGGTCTCATTTGGATCCAGGACTTATATGAGTACATCTGCTTCTCCTAATGCTAAACTGCAAGACTGCTTGAACAAAATACATAATTTAGAACTACTCGAACATAAATGCAAAAAGTTGCAATGGCAACGACTTTCATTTTCAGCTTACATAGAAACTGGGATTGTCCTTAGAGAACTGAGAATTACAAAGATGCCAACCTATGGTAATGCGTATCCTATTTTGTTAAAAAAATTGGCAAGAGCTTAATTTACAGATGAGTATGCAGTATATGATAATTATGAATTACTTTTTTAAAGACAGTGAGTGTAATCTCAGTAATAAGATTGCTTCTAAGGAAAATGAGAATGTGGCATGTGATGAATTCAGCAACCTGACACAATATTATCAAGTTACCTTGGATAAACTAAAGGACTTTGAGCATAACTTAATCTCTATTACATAATGTAAGTTCTTAAGTGATATTAATGATTTTAAACAAGGCCCCATTTTCTCACGGCTCAGGGAAGGAACCAAGTCGTCCCATAATTCTTCTAATCAGAGTGCATCTCCTGCTCTGGTACGATAAATGAAACTGAAACAGCTGGCGCATTACTTACTAGTAATGCGGTAGAAGGACTCCCTCAGAGAAATGAAGCTATGTTATTAGAGTAATCAGTTGTGGCCCTTGATTCATTTAATACCAACATAGAAGTTAATATGACTCCTGCCTCTTCAACAGATGCTACATCTTTGGACAGTAATGAACAACAGAATCAAAGTGAGGCAGTTCATACTTCGAATGAAGATTTTTTTGGGAACAAAAAAATTCAGCTTCAACTTCCAATACAGGTACAACCTCGGGTCAGAGAGAAGAGTCAGCAGAGGGGGACTCCTCAGAAGGTTACCGTCCATCAACAGAGAGACCGTGGGGCAAGACCGAAGGTAGGCCCTGTAACACAGATCCGGAAAGTACGATAGGGCATACTGTTGTTAACCTATCTAATTGTGTTCTTTCTGTGAAGGAATTACAACTGTTAGACAAAGGACTTTCATTTATATCATCTATTAATAGTATGCCGAATGAATGTCTGACTGAACTTAGACTATTTGTCAGAAATGTGGATCTTAAATTTTTGTTTAAAAATGATTTGAGTAATATAAATGAGTTTAAAAGGGGCAGTACATTTGTGCCGACTAATTCACCTATTGTAGCTGCTTTTTTTAAAAATGTGTGAGAATGACATATATGATCTTTTTTTCAAGGAGAAATCAGATAAATACTTCAATTTGAATATAGAGGAAAGGAAAGCCTTGTTTAATTTGTGTGCTCGGAATGATATAATTATTAAATCTGCTGATAAGGGGGGCAAAACTGTAATTATGGATGTTGCTGAGTATAATGACTTGATGTTTGAGTTTTTGAATGACACTAATGCTTTTCAAACTAAAAGTAGTATGGACGTGAGTAAGATGATTTATCACATTAAGGTTAATTTGTGTGATTATCTTATGCAAATGTATATAACCCTTAAGTTGTACAGTTACTTATATATAGAACATCCTGTTTGTTCTTTTATTTATGGCTTGCTGAAAATTCATAAAAACTTGCTAAACCCCCTATAAGGCCTATTGTATCAGGAAGTAAGTGAGCAACTACAGCCATATCTTAATATTTAGATGAACAGTTTAAACTCATACTTAAATATAGTCCTGCATTCATAAAGAATACAGGTGACTTTTTAGATGCCCTATGGGCTTTTTTGAATGGAAATCAAATAAGTGACATATCTTTTGCAACAATGGACATTAAGTCCCTGTTTACTGTGATCCCTAATGATTTTAGTGACACAGTTTGTAAGAGAAATCTTGGCCAGACATAGTAACTATTCTTCCAAAAAGATTTCTCTTCTATGTTGCTTGTTAGATCTTGTTCTTGAAAATAATATTTTTACTTTTAATGGTAAGGTATACCATCAAGTATTAGGTGTGGATATGGGTACCCCCATGGCAAATAGTTATGCCAACATTGTCTTAGCCAGATGGGAAGAGTTGTATATTTTTGATGAAGACTTAAGAAGATTTAGACATTGTGAGCTTATATTTTATAAGCATTTCGTAGATGACATCATATTGCTTTGGAAAGGGACCAGTCATAGTTTTGAGTTATTTGTTAAGCATCTTAATGATACTACATTTGATACATTTTTTTCAGGAAGTGAGGTCAACTTTTTGGATGTAAAGATAGTTAAAGCTAATAATGATTTATATACATTTATACACAGGAAGGATGTTCAGACTACACGATATTTGCATAATGCAAGTATGCACCCTAGGTACGTCTATAAAGGCATTGTTAAAAGCCAGTTCTTAAAAGCAAGCCGACTTAATAACACTGAACATGGCTGTGTTTGTGAGATCAATGGTATAACTGATGACTTTATAAAAAGAGGTTATGATAAGAGTATGTTGGAAAAGAATGACAGATTTGTCATGTCTAAATGTGATTGCTCAGGGAAACCTTATTTAAATAAAAGGGCAAACCAGATAACAGCTGATACGAACAAGCTGCCCAGGAGATGTAATTTAGGATATATTATGAAATATAATAGGCATTCAAAAAAATACAGAGCATTATTATAAAGAATTGGGCTATTTTATAATCTGATGCTGACCTTAATAGAATTGTAGGATCTCAACCATTTTTTGTCTTCAAGAAAGAGAGAAACCTCAAACAAATGCTATGTTATAAGGACCTCATGAGTAGACAAGTATTAACTCAAGTACATACTAATAAAACAATTCCATGTTTAAATTGTGTATTTTGTAGGTATATTAATATCAATAGTGAATTTATTCATCCTATTTCAAAAAATAAGTTTGTATTTAGAGCTTTTGTAATGTGTACAAGTGAAAATGTGATACATTTGGCAAACTTTGAGTCATGTTTGTGTTTTTATATAGGGAAAACTAATTGTAAACTGAAGGAAAGAATTGGTCACACCTTTCAGAAATTCGTAGGAAAGTGGATATAAATGCCCTTTATAATCGCATTAAGGATAGGGGGGACGAATCACACTTTTAAATTTAGAGTCCTTCAGAAGATATATGTGTACCCTAGAGAGGGCGATATTGTTAATACAACTGAAAGGGCTGAGAACAGATGGATAAATTATTTTAGAGCAGACCTATATCCTGGTCTTAATAAGATTAACAGTATTAAACCAATTTTGAAAGTTATGCATTCTTATGTGTCATAAGATTCATTTTAAAAATATATAAGTATGTGTTCTTCTATATATTTAAATTTAGCAAGTTGTTTTAATGTATATGCCTTTAAGAAACATTTTATTGTTTATTTGATGTGGTTAGCTGGCTCTGTGTATATAAGGTGTTTGGAATGTAGTGATTTTAAATTATATTGAGAAAGAGTTTTTACATGAAAGCTTTATCTTTGCATTAAACCACCTACTTTGGACATTCGTGTTGTGCATTTTTTCTTTTGGTGATTTATTGGACTTTTACTAACACGTTTAGCTGGTGACTCTTTTGGTTTTAATTATTATTTATGGCTTTGTACTGCTTTATTGCTCTAGGAGGGTGAGAAGCATGGGGGAAAGGTATCTGGCATTCTGCAAACACCTGTACAGTTAATGGCTATAGCCTTACAACGCTTTCACATGGCTGACATTTGTGCTTCAGTCTTCATACCCTACAGGAAGTCCGTGCTACTGCAAACCTTTTATTCTGTCAGCTTTTGGGTTTGTCAGTCCACTTTTTAAAATGTGTCCCTATTTATGTGCCTTTGTCCCCCCATTATTTATGGCTTTGTACAGTATTCTTGCTCTAGGAGGTTAAGAGGTATGTGAGGCAGGCATCTGGGCATTCTGCGAAAACCTGTACATTTGAGGGCTATGCATACCTCTTAAGTGTACAGATTTTCATAGAATGTCGAGATTTTTGTCTCATATTTTTGGCCTGTTTCTGATCACATTGTGGTTTTCTGGCAAGTCATTGAGGACTGCAGTCAGGAAATAATGGCATACATCTGAGTTTCAGACTTCTATCCTTCAGAAAATTCATGCTAATGCATAACCTGTTTTCTATCAACTTCCTAAGTTTGTAAAAGCAATATTTTAAAAAGTGCCCCTATTTTTAGGGCTTTGTCACCCCATTATTTGTGCCTTTGTCCAGATTTGTTACTTTTATAGGTTGCAAGGTATAGGGCTATGGATGTACGGCACTTTTACAATGCAGGGGGTGTGTGACAGAACCTGTCAAACACCCCCCTGCATTGCTTTCATGCTCCCCTATGTATTTCAGTGCCCGCAGACACTGAAATACTCATGTATTTCATTTCAGTGTCCAAAGACACTGTAATATTGGCATAATATTAGTGAAGTTCTCTAATATTATGCCAAAATACTTTTATAAAGTGTCGTACGGCACTTTCTAAGTGCAGGAGATGTGTTAACTGTGTGAGCACTACTGGTACACACCCCCTGCACTCGTTCACTGTTCATTTCCATACAGCCCTTATCAGTAGCATGCCTTCATGAATATTCAAGGCGAGCTGCTGTTAGGGCTTTGAGGAATTGGACACGTTTTACTCCATGCAAGAATAGCACTATTCTCGCATGGAGTTTATTGAATCCCAGGGATTCTCTTTAGTTAAATCTGTGTGCTTATTAGTCCAAATATGCACACGTGACTAGCAGTTTGAGTGGTAATAATTTAACTATGAAATGTATTTCCATTAATGCAAATGGTCTGAATAATAATTGTAAAAGGGGAATTTTCTTACAATATTTGAAGATGTTTAATGCACAGATTATTTCTTTGGAGGAAACATACAGTATACAAGAAGACATAAATAAAATTAACACAAACAACTATACAGGTTTAGTAAGTTCACACTATAATCAAAAGAAGGGAGGAGTGGCAATCTTATAGAAAAACTCAATCTTAATGCCAACAATTTTAAATACATATTATGACAAAACAGGGATGTTCTGTTTAGTAACAATATCCATAAATAGAAGGAAATATACTCTAGAAAGCATTTATTGGATACCTGGATTAGGTGTGATAGTAGCCAAGCAGCATTTAAAAGACATTGTACACCATGTTAAAGGGGAAATAATCATAGCTGGAGATTTTAATTGTATAATGAATGATGAGGACACTGATGCTAGAAACACACAAAAGAAAACAGCAATTTCTAAGGTGCTATCTGATTTTTCTGAAACTTTTAATGAATATACTGATCCTAATACATTAGTCTTTACATATTGCTCTCATCAACATGGCACGCATTTAAGAAAATATAGGGTATTCATATAAAGAGATCTAACTACAAAGTTGGATAAAGTTAAAACAGTCACATGCCCATTGTCAGATCATAATGTAATTACTTTAATTAATTTAGATTTAAATACAAAACAAAGAATAGCTGTAACTAGAATCCCTTCATACATAACAAACAAAAAATTTTAAGGAATTTTATGTTAGAGATACAAACATTTTTAGACATAAATCTTACTGAAGAAGTGTCAGATATATATATATATTTGGGGCTCTTTCAAATCATAATTATATGGTAAAGCATTAACATGGTTTATAAACAAGAAAATGCAATGGGACAAATATTTACTAGAATTTCAAGCAAGAATATCAATACACTAAAGTTAGACATTCAGAAGAGAAAGATCAACTTAATAAGAGAATTAGATGCCATGAATAAAAAATATTTAGATACACTACATCATAAAACAATGATACATTTAGAGAAGATCAATCTATGTTCTTATATGGTGAACCCCAGAAATCAGAAAGGAATAGAACTAAACAGATCATAAAAGCTAATAAAATAAAGGCAATATACATTCTAGATACCAGAAAGACAGTATCAGACTTAGAAGGGATACTAGAAGCATTTAAATTATACTTTCATAAAGTTAATACCCAATAGGAAATAATAGAACCTCAAAACATATTAAAGTCTTTCCTTAGAAAACATATCAAAACCAAACTAACAGATGATCATATAAAATGAATAGATAAACAAATAATTATGACTGAACGTAAATCCCAAATTAAAAATTTAAAGCCAAACAAATCACCTGGCATAGATGATATGATCCCATAAATGTTCAAATTATTTACCAAAGAAGCTCTAATATTACTATTAAAAGTATTTACATAGTAAAAGAAAGCAAAAATATTCCTCCTTCTTGAAAATATCATAATATCACCTATTTTGAAACCAGATAAAAATACAAAGGGATGTTCATCCTACAGACCTATATCTTTACTAAATGTTGATTATAAAAGGTTTATGGCAATACACGCAGCTAGGATAAAACAACTACTTCCATTATTAATAGACGAAGATGAAACTGGGTTTATAAAGGACAGAAATACATATGATAACATTAAAAGAATTATATTGTTAATTGATTACATTAATTATACAAAAGATAACATGAATATAGTCAGTTTAAACATAGACAGTGCATTTGATTCTGTCCACTGGGATTATTTATGGTCAGTTCTAGAAGAATATGGATTTTCTCAAAAATTCACACTATTAATTAAATCACTTTATGAAAAATCCATAGCATATATAAAGACTGGATCATGCTTTTATAAATCTTTAGAAATTACTAAAAGTATAAAATAGGGATGTCCCTTGTCTCCATTATTATTTGCCTTAGTAATCGAAACTTTTGCAAATTATATTGAAATGGATAAGAATATTAAGGGTATACAAACTGACAATAGTCTGGAAATGAAGTTTCAGTTGTTTGCAGTGATATTTTGTTAACCTTAAAGGAGAATAACATTTCTCTAAATACTCTATTAAATTTAATTGAACACTTTCAGAAACTCTCGGGTCTTACATTTAATGAAAATAAGATACAGATATTACTTATAAATTCTAATAAGAAAGACATAAATAAGGATTTTTCTCAATATATAGCTGCTTACAATAAAATAAAATGCTTAGGGGTTACATTAACAGATGAACTACATAATACAATAAGAATAAAATAATATTTGAAATAACATTAAACCACTCATTCAAATATGTAATAACTACTTTTTTTTACAATGAATGGCAGGCATTATATAATTAAAATTATTATTTTTCCAAAAATATTATACTTCTTGCAAAACTTTTCTATACCTCCTCCTAAATCTTACATAAATCAATTTAATTAACTAATGCTAAACTTCTTATGGTATCCCAATAAACCCAGAATAACTTTGAATCATTACCACATTGGTTCTTTTGAGTTTTTTTAAATGTTGTTTCAGATTTCAGCTTTCTGTTACTTAAGAAGTTTACTTGTGAGTGTTTCTGCCATTTGCACAATCTGCTAATCGGAGACTGATCTGTGATATATAAAGTTAAGTATCATGTTTTTGCTTCTTTTTTTTGGGAGTTATTTATAGCACTTTTATTGTCTGCTGCATACTTTTCTAGCTAGTTTTACTGTGTGTGAGGTATTAAATGGAAATTTTCTACATTTGTTAAGCATCTGTTTGGGTTTGTTTGTTCTGATTTTTGTTTCCCACCTTCCCTCCCTATTGGTATTCTGTTCTTATATTTGGTGGCTTTGCAGTTACCCACCCCTTCTATAAATTTGATCTGGGACACTCCTCTCAGTCTAGTGTCATTACCTCATTCTACCTAATACAGGGAGCACATTTGAGAAGGCCAATTCACTTAGTTTCTTAACCTTGAATAATCTTCTGCTCCTCCTTTCTCCTTTTCCACTTTACAAAAAAAAAATTCTAAGCTTGTTTCCTGCTTTTCCTGTAAGTAGTCTAGTCCAGATACAGATTTGCTGTATCCAGGACTGTTTTTAAGTTTCTGAACCCCCAAGCCTTTCTGTGTTGGAGGGAAGCCTTCTAGCTTATCAGTGGGAGTGGTAAGCACTAGGTAGCTTATCTAAAAAAAAATATACTTTTAGCTAGGGTTGAACTATTCCCAGCACCATAAAGTCTGCTCTTTGAATTTTCCATTAGAACTTGCCAGTTATTTACTTTTAGCAATCAAATCTGTTTTTTTTAGCTTAGCACTTGTTCAGAACTCATTGTAAGCACTAAATAAGCTACAAAATTACTACAGCACTCAACTTTCCTCACCTGTCTAGAGGAAAACAGTTTTTAGTACTTAATAAATAAGCACCTATCCAGGCATGTCTAGGGGTCAGCTCCTGGTGTATTCTCCTGCCTACCTGATGAATCTGGGCATCTTGGGGCAATGCAGTAATTGCCTCAAATACACAGACAACCGTCTCCTCCTAGCACCCAACACTACAACCTGTGAGATATGCACTTATATAGCCAAACTGGAAGCAAAGTTCGCTTCACCCAAGACTGGACTAGACAGTCAAGAGGAGAAGGTAAACACTTGCACCACACCACACTCATCATATAGTCCCTCAAAACCTACACCACCAAAACACACACATAGAAACACAAAACACACTCCTACATTCACGGAGGCTCTCAATAAAAATCTGCCCAAGCAACAGGGACCTCAAAAGCAGAAACGCAAGTAACCACCACCCCCAACACAACCCAAATGACACATAGCCCACAAACTCAGTGTGCCACTCAACCACAGCCCATAAGACATAACTACGTACCCAACACTCTAGTCATAGGTGACTCTATAGTCAGGCACACCAATGTTACACTCACCAGGCTAAACAAGGCGAAAGTTACTGTCAGCTGCCTGTCATGTGCCCAGATCCACTACATAATGCATGCATTCAGGTCACTCCACAACAAGTACAAATATGACTCTGTCATTGTCCATGTTGGTGTGAATGACGTGAGGCATACCTCCCTGAACTGCATGAAAAGAGAGATGGAGGAGCTGCCTGATATTGTAGCCCAGGCAGGTATGACCCTAGCCCTGAGTAGCATCCTGCCATCACTCAGAATGATACCACAGTACAAGGACAAAATGAATGGCTTCAACAATTGGCTAAGCTTCTGGTGTCATTCTAAGGGGATCCAGTATCTGTCTGCCTAGGATGACATGATCGACAGACCACGATGCTTTGTTAGAGATAGCCTGCACCTGTCACCCTTGGGATTCCGGATACTGGCTAAGGCTCTTGCTACCACTATAGTGCCTTTTGTAGGCAAGATTCAAATGACAAATTTACCACTGTAACAGGTACAAGCAAGCAAAACTGGAGGGTAATGCTACTCAATGCTAGAAGTCTAAACCTCAAAATGCACTCACTCGAGGCACTCCTTAAAATGGAGAACATCTGTGCAGTGACAGTGACCTGGTTCAAGGCTCCAGAGAGTACCGCTGCATTACCAGGCTATAATTCATACCACACCTTTTGGCCACCTAACCTGGACTGAAACACTAAAGGAGGAGATGTGTCCATATTCATTAAGGATGTCCAAACCTCCAGGCTAGTTGCTCAGCATAATGCATCTGAGATTATCCAAGTGCAAATAACTCTGGGCAAGACCGCAATCCAAATTGTAACTTGCTTCAGATCCCCCACCATGCCCCAGGATTCCCACTCCTCATTTCTTGATACACTGGAAAATATTAGGGTACAACCCAACAACCTAATAACGGGTGATTTCAACTACCCCACCATTAACTGGGAAAACTACTCATGTACCAACTCTTTTGCTCAATGTTTTCTGGAATTCATAAATTCCAACACCTTGGATCAACTTATCCACACCCCCACCAGGGGCAGCAATATCCTAGACCTGGTCATTACCAACATGGGCAACCGGTGTTCCATACCAGAGGTCAATTCCTCATTGGTCAGTTCTGACTACAAGCTAATCACCCTAGACATCCACATCCCACCCCCCATAAGGGAAACCAACATAAAAAATTTCTCCAAAGCCAACTTCATGCGTCCAAGACAGAAGTGCCAAACTTCATGGCACCCATGCAGATGGACAATAGAGGTACGACTGCTGAATCCTACACAAATGCAATTTATAAGCACTTACATGAGTGCATGGATCGTGCAATCCCTAACAGAACCAAGATGCTATCATCCAATAAAAGGAAGTCCAATTGGTGGTCCCCTGCCACAAGCAAACTCTACAACAGAAGAAAAAAGCTGTTGCAAAAAAAGAGTAAAATCCCATGATTGGAGGAACAGCCTCAGTTAGAAGCTGAGATCCCTCATAAAATCCTCCAAAGCTAGTTATGAAAACAAAATCACCACTGATTCTAAAGACAACCACAAAGCATTCTATAGCTATGTCAAGAATCTCAACGGCAACACTCAGATCTGCTCTGAGTTACAGCACAATGGCACTAAATATACAGAACCAACTGATATTGCCAACATCCTGGCAGATAGGTTCAGTGCTAACTTTACCTGCCTCTCACCCCCTAAAGGGCCCATCTCTATACCAGAAGAATGCAAAGTTCCTGTAATCACGGCTGCACAGGTAAAAAACACACTCTCCAAAGCCAAGAACACAGCATCCATGGGACCTGACAACATCCCAGGCTGCATTCTACATGAACTACAGAATGAACTGGCACCAGACCTAAGCACCATGTTCAGTCAGAGCCTCACCTCAGGCTTTATGCCCACTGAATGGCGCACAGCAACGGTTATCCCACTCCACAAAGGAGGAGCCACCATGGACCCCGGGAAATACCGCCCCATTAGCCTGATTAGCCTGGTCTACAAGACTATGGAATGTATCATCATGGAACTTATAAACAATGACATTGGTAATCTCCAAACTCTGGACCCCACCCAGTTCGAGTTTGTAAAAAGCAGATCATGTCTCCTAAACCTGATAGATTTCTTTGAAGTGGTCACCAAAGCTGTAGATGAGGGTAAGGTGGTTCACACAGCCTATCTAGATCTTGACAAGACTTTCGACACCATCCCCCACTCTGGAATTATAGATACACTCACTAAACTAAGTATAAATCCCTATGTCACAAGATGGGTTGTAACTGGGTCACTGACAGAACCCACACTGTGAAAGTAGCAGACTCCAAATCTGACCTCAGACCAGTGACAAGTGAAATACCACATGGTTCAGTCCTGGGTCCTCTCCTGTTTGGTATCTACTTCTCTGAAGTACAGGCTAACACAGAAGGTCTTTGGCTAACGAAGTTCGCAGATGACTGCAAACTAGGAGCCATAATAGAAACTCCTAATGATGTGGACATCCTACAAAAGGGCCTCACTGAGACAGATGCCTGGTGTCAAAGCCATGGCCTCAAGCTCAATGCCAAAAAGTGCATTGTCATCCCTTTTGGTAAAAACTCTGTACCTATGAACTACCACATAGGCGGTAGTCTACTTAACATCAAAAGTGTGATAAGAGACCTTGGGAGACAGGTGAACAGTAGTCTCTCCTTTGATAATCACATCACCACAGTAGTCAGGAAATCCTTCTACATGGCACACCTCATCACAAAAGGTTTCTCATCCAGGAAAAAAGAGGTCATTGTTGCCCTCTATTCGGCACTCATTAGACCCATTATAGAATACGGCGCCCCTTTTGGTATGTACCTCACAAGACATCTACAACAACTGGAAAGGCCACAGAAATACCTCACAAAGAGGATTACTGGCCTCAAACAGATGCCCTATGCAGACCATCTAAAAAAAAAACAGCTTTACTCCGTCACATATCGCCTACTCAGAGGCGATCTCTGCCTAACATACAAAGCTATGTCAAACCCAAAGCTGTTGGACATGCTTCACTTAAAGAAATCCCAATTCCTCTGAGTTACATGCTCTAGGGACCTAAACTTTGTCACCACATTAAACAGAACATGCTGGAGGGATAGATTCCTGTCCCAGAGACTTCCCATACTCTGGAAAAAACTACCTATCTATATTAAATAAA
Source organism: Protopterus annectens (assembly GCF_019279795.1). Classification (NCBI taxonomy): domain Eukaryota; kingdom Metazoa; phylum Chordata; order Ceratodontiformes; family Protopteridae; genus Protopterus; species Protopterus annectens. The sequence continues at coordinate 26,907,872 of NC_056742.1, read as the reverse complement.
GCTCCTCATTAGCACTCTTCAAGAAAAATCTTGATGATTGGATGCAGGAGAGGAAATTCACCCTGGGGATCACTTTTGTGGCTCTGCTCAACATGGGCACAGGAAAATAATTTTCTTGGGTGGGGAAAGCCAGGGTATTTTTTTGGCTAGGTTTTATAGGCACTAGGGCCAATAGTCTAGTACCTACCTATGAACCTATGAACCTATAAATGACTGAGAAGCAGGAAGAATCAGTCTTCCAGATATAGAGATATATGCTCTGTCATCTAATATAAAAATAATATCATTATGGGTAAATAATGCTTATTCTGGCAGATGGAAACACAAACATGAAAATATATGGTTAAAATAATTTCTCACATTACCATCATAGTACACTGAGATGGTATCCAATAATTTTCTTTGGATGATGAGAGAACATTTTATGGAAAACAAACAGAATCACTTAAGTTCTAAGTTTATAAAAAAAATATTAAAAGGATATAAAACTCTTATGAATAGGAATTCCAATATAAAAGCTTGGTCATTCTTGTTATATCCTATTGCATGCATACAAAATAATATTAAAACTTTTGCTATAGATATAATCAAGACACTTAGAAACCATAAACTGACTTATTGGCATCAGTTACTAGACTATGGAAAAGTTTTAACAATGGAACAAATAAGAAACAAATTTGAGTTAGGCAATGATCTATGGCTAATCATATAGAATATAAGATAGTACACCTTAAACAGAACAGAGACAATACAATTAACAATCAGACAAAATATACCTAAATTAATAGTACATTTGGTCTTTTCAATAACAAGAGCTGTTCATGGGAAAGGTCACATATCAATCATCTATAAAATACTTAAGAAAATGACATTATATCATACAGAGAATCTTTGGGACTAGTATAAAACAATAAAGAATCAAATGCCAAATGACAATGATAAGAAATTAATACTTCTTTCCACAAAGCAAACATCTCTTTCATTGCAATGGAAACTGTTCATATGGAAATTCATTCATAGGTCATTTATAACACCACAAAAAATGGAAATAATGTTTAAACAAAATATAGGATGTTGGAGATGTCAAAGGAACTTGACAGCAGATTGAAGGCATATGTTTTATGATTGTCATTTACTTAAACCATTTGGGGATAAAGTTAATTTCGTCTTTCAAATAGTTTTTAATGATAATTTCCATTTGTCTGAAGCTTTGATTTTGTTTAATGCTCTCATACCCCAATGTGTTGCTAGAACAAAGTTTTCACTTTTATGTACACTACTGGCTATAGCACGCAAAACCATTACTACAAATAAGAAAAGTGAGACTTCACCCACATTTAAAGAAAACAGAAACATTGTATCGAATGCATCATGAATGGAAATGAGAACCATTAGAATGAGAACAGTAAGAACCACGTCTAATTACAACTCATGGAAGAAAGTGAACGACATAATGGAGAGAGACGACTGTAGTACCTGATGGAATGAAGTTTGAAATGTAAAAATGTGTAACATCTTTTTAACATAGACACCTTTCTAAATAGTTTGTTTGTTCAGATGTTATAGTTGTTGGCTGTATATAGTTGTTAACCTCTGTAATTTATGTTTTATATTAGCAAAAGTTATGAAATGACGTTCATTTTGTAAAATCAATTAAAACATTTAAGCAAAAAGAAAAGATACTGAATGTAATTAAAATTCCAGCAGTCTTTGTAAGTAGTTCATGCTTTCCAGCCCATTATTTGTCACGTTGAGAATATCTACCTTTTAATTATTTTTTGTTGGCTTGTCTAAAGGATTTAAAATGCCACATTCTATTCAATAATGGGTCAGATCAGTCAGAAAAAAATCAAGTACAAATATTTCCTATATTAATTAGGTGTGCACTTTAGATTTAGGGAGGCTGCAAAATATATTTTCCTGACTTTAGCAGACATACAGTAGTTAAGTCTTATTTATTATCCATTTGTTAATTAGGCAACTTGAGTGCTCATCAGATCCTTTTAATCTAAACCTTGTTGCATGAGATGGGTGTGCACCATAATAGGTTTAGTTACTTTTTCCAACTGTTATATACCACTGGAGTTGATATATGTATATAAGGTAGGCAGGGGGATGCAGGGGATCTGCCCCCTGCAAGACCTCCCTTTTTACTTTTATTATCATTTCAAGTTATATTTTATAATTAGCAAACTCAATGAAATGCAGTTTGAAATACAACAATTAACACAGCAAATCATATTTTTATGGTTCAAAAATTATTATGCACATATAATGTATATTCTTCTGTTGCATGTTGCTACATTTGCACAAGGCATATATTTTATAGACCCTTTTGGAGCACTTCAAAATATTTTATTGAAGTGATTACATCACCCAGTTAGCAATCATTATATTTGGTTATCTAGAGCCCATTTCCTATGTTAATTAATATTTTTGTTTGTTTCCCTGCCCAACTGACTTTCAGCAACTTAGGCTTCTCTCCCATGGTTCCTGATCTTGCATGATACTGCCTGTGGGGCTTGGAGGGTGAGTGCATAACAAAAGCTAACTGCTCCACTGGTGCAACAGCATTATGCGCAGTGTAACACCTTTATGTTTACCATTCAAGGACTTTGTAATTGCAGTACATCTTTACTTGTAACTGGAAATTAAACAGTGAAGTGGTAATAACACTCTGTGAACTAATATGATTCTGTCAGATCTACATATACTCTATGAAGCTAAATATGATTCTTCCAGATCTACACCTGAAATATCTATATGATTTTCATAGAAATAATTGTATGTGGGCATCAGTTTTCATTAATATGCATACAGCTTCTGAGCTAACATCATAGCTAAACTTCTAGCTAAAATACCACACAGGGTCTAAATGTAGAAAGACTGTCATAAAGTAAAACAAAGATACCCAATCATAACTTATTTATGTCGAATGTTTTATTCATTATGTTAATTTTATTTTAAGTCATTTTTCATAAAGAATGACAGCTATATTCTTCTCTGGCACCATTTTCATTTATGATCTGCGTATAAATATGTTTGCATTTCTATCAGCTTCCAACTGTTCAGCTACTTCAATACATTTCATTATTAATGGGGAATCAAAGGCTACCACAGCACTTACAGAGCACAGGGCAGAGTAACTAATTTCTGAGAGGGGTGCATATTCAGTCACACATGGCATGGGTACCTACAAAGGCAGCTAAGACAATTGTCTGTTTTTTCCCCGATAATCTTTGGAATGTAGAAGGAAAGCATAGTACCCAGTAAGAACCAACTTAAGCAAACTGTGGTCATGCGGACTCTATCCCTTCCAAGAGCCAATATGCAGAATGAAACCCTGTGATTAAAATGCTCGTCAACACTTTGCTGCCCAGCTTCCACGTCAGAGAAATTGTATACGTCTGTAGAGACATCTTACTAAGAAATCAGATTTGCTAAATCACTCATAGGTTTTCATAATATATAACAATAAACTAATACTGTGCTGTCAGATTTGAAAATAATTCCATAGTGTGCATTTCTGGATGTAAACAGGGACATTTTCCAGTACAACAGAAACATTGTACTCAGCTATTATGTACAGAAGGTTGTACTATCAAAATAGATTGCAGATTAAATGCAGGATTAAGACACAGTTTGAAAAAAAACACCAGTGTCAGCAATTACTTGCTGGAATAGTATTTGTATTGTAGACATAATCAGGATTACTTCACAAATTTCACAAGCCAGAAAGAAGAAAGAAAGAATTCTAGTCAGCTAATAAGTAATTTCTAGTTTTATTAGAAAGTGCAACCTTCCACAGTGGTGCAGCGGTGGCGTTATTGCCTCAGCAAGCGATTCTCCTGTTCGATTCTCGGCTGGAGTGTGGGGAGTGCCTTCTGTGTGGAGTCTGCATGTCCTCCCCGTGGTTGAACGTCGAGCTGGCACCTTGGCGTTCATGAAAATCTACTGCCAATCATTAGCGGACTGGAGTTCTGCTGTGACGACCCCTAACCGGGAAAAGACAAAAGACAACAACATTAGAAAGTGCAACTTTAGGAATAATGCACCAATTTGTAAAGCAAGTACAAAATGTCAGATAAATACATCTTTCTTAAAATGATATATTTCATTACATGAGCCAAGAAAAGACATACAAAAATTCACAGAGTAGTGGGACAGATGTAGGAACGTATGGAATAAAGCAAAAACAGAATAATGCTACCAGCTCTGTTACTGATTACTCTGTGTAGTTCTGTGGAAATAAGCATACTCTTATTCTAGCTTCTGCATACTTTCATGAATTTTATGCAGGACAGTAGTTATGTTTTATATTCAAAGAAGTGTGGATCCAGACAAGGGGTGGGTACACAGAATGAAAACAAATGTGATATTAATAGAAAAGTACTTGACTAGTTTGCATGATTTCTGTGACAATAATTCATAAGGATATACTTGCTCCTAAGCTTGTAGAAAAATTCTGACAAGCAAATTAGCATTTTACAATCACTGTTGCTGTGAACAGTATGAGATGTGGGTGGCTATGCAAGCAATCTTTCAAATTTTTGCCAGCTTAAGAGGTGCTTCTTATTATGATTTTTGTAGAAATATCATTATGCATGAACCTGCTTCCACACACTTCACAGAAAATTATTCTATAGCTGTAGTGCAATTTCTAATAAAAACTGCAATTTCATGGACATAGGAATGTGTAGCAGAATGCTAAATGAAGTAAGGCTGACAAGTATGCACATGTTTTTTAATGTGCTTTTTTCAGAAATAACACTGCCCTGTATCCTATATTCCATGAAACTGTAGATACAGCAGTATGTTGAAGGAGAAGATACCAAAGAACTCCAGTTAAAGCAGAAATAATCTATGAAATAAGTTAGAAAATTAAGGCTAAGCCTGAGAAAAGATGCCCAGTTAATTGAAAAAAAAAACTTTACCACTACATAGTAAGGGAGTTTATATCTATAGGTCATCAAGATCACATTTCCCAAATGTCATCTGCCCAAATCATAATAAGTATAAAAATACAGATGAATTGTCTTTCATAACAGATCACTAACAGTGCAGTTTCTAAGTATATACAAGTAGGGAGTCTTTTGTTTTGTAAAAGTTTGCCTTTGCCTATGCAATGATGAAGTTAGTATATATACGTCTGGGAGTTGTGAATGTACTGCCCACTACATGGGTTTGACTTTTTATCCTTTAGTGTTTCATCAATCTGTGGTCAGTGATGCTGGTCCTTGGGTTGCAGTCTTTTACTGTTCCATAGTAGAATTGTACCTGAGAAAGAACAAGAGAGTGACAGGGAAGTTAAAGAAAATGTTGGATAAGTAAGAAAAAAAGATGGCAAAAAAGTAAAGATATATTTAGATATATATTTGGAACTAGAAAATTCTTACCAGGTCAGAGCAGGGAACAAATATCTCTGAGAGTGAAACTTTTAATAGAAAACCATCATCAAAAACTGGCTGTATTGCAGTTTTGAGGTTTGCAAAAAAAAGTGAATAGTACTGCTATATCCACAGGGAGAGGGTAGAAGAAAGGGCTACTGTCTGTATACTCTAGAGATCAGTATTTGTGAAGGAAGGTTGGTGAAGTTCATCTGTTCATATACAGATGGTAAATTAGCATGGTCCTTTTACTGAAAAAGGTTCCTTAAATACTCTACAAATAAGATTGATAAATTAATTTGTGGTTAACAGAATTTATCCTGGAGTTTTAGAGTTGTTATATAAGAACTCCTGACACTACAGATTAATCTTATTACCATTTTAACAAATTGTGGAAATGGCATGGTTCCCAAAGGCAGGGGAAGATTCTCCTTAATTATCTTGGGAGCATGAGAAAAGCTGGATACATTGAACCTGTCAGTTTAATGTACGCTAAAGAAAACCTGAGAAATTATTGCTGAATAAAAAGATTTTAGAATATATGCAAGCTAGTAGTCTCAGGACCCAACACATTATGGAGTTGTAAAAGAAATATCATATAGGCAAATGTGGAATAGTTCTTTAAATGGTTAATAAGAGCATATAAATACAAAGTGCCTGTGTACATATAATATTTTCCTTTATTCTTTTTTCTCTGTGCCTGATGAACAATAAGCCTTCATTTATGAGATTCAGCCAAGACGAGTATCCTGAGTCTATAAGTGTATAAATACAAATAACTTGTAGAGATTAACTGTTTAGATTGAACATGGCATCTCATCTTGCACTACATAATAGACTTTTTCTTTATGCTTTGCACTAGGGATGTATCTCATGAGTCATCCACAGGAGTCCATCAGCCATGCAGCCATTAAGGCCACTTTTGTTTCTGCTCACAACTATGATAAAATGAGAGTAATGAGGGTGTTTCTACTTTAAGATCTAAACCTGACCATGGTGATCATGTGACCACCTGCATCACTGCAGAGATTACCAATACCCAGGTATTACAGCATGTGCTCAGTCAAAGGTTACCATACAGTCCCTGCAGCTTATGTTTCTCATGATGCCAGCTTCCGCTTTCCATGCCTGTGGGTACTTGCCATCTGTACTGGAGCAGGAGAAGAGCTGGTCCAGAAACCATCACACCCTCACTTATGAATGGGCAAGCCATAGGTGCTCATTTCCCATCCTCTCCATTTTACTTCTTTCAGCGCTTATGCTATTTTCAAACTAAAGTCATATTGGATACAGTCAGGGCTTTATCACTTTTTGTTACAGAAGCAGGAGTACTGTCACATAATAGATTTGTGAGCATATTGGACATTCTTGAAATGGGATAATGCACAGCAAAGCACTGGCTTGCCAACAAGGTAAATAGGATTATAGAAAGCAGAGTCACCTCAAAAGGTGTGGTACCACAGCAATTAGTAATGGAGTTTGTCCTTTTCATTGTCTGTTTTTCTGACAGTGCAGAAGTCTAGGGGAAATCCTGATGCTTCTACTGATGCAAAAAAAATGCTTCACAAAAAAGGGTGTGACTTGAAACCCCCATATGTGGCAGGGCAGATCCTTACTAGCTCCCGCCACATACTCTCACTCTCTTTATGCTTAATCTAGCCACTGGAAATATTTTAATTAATAAATTGCTCATTATCATTGAAGAAAATAGCCTAGATTATCCTGAGGGGGTTTGTAGGAGCAAAGAAACATATAAAAAGACAGTCCCCGGGATTCATGAAGGCTGATTTTTCCATTCATGAACAGTGCAAGAGCTCCTGCATGGAAAATGGCCACTGAGCAATTCAGGATAGTGCCGTTTTCACATGCATAAGCAGTCCTACACTGTTCTAGCATGGAAAACCATTTGGCATGCAAATCAACTCATTTGCTGGAGAAAAAACATGCAAATTAGGTGATTTTGTGATTCACCAAGCTGCCCGGACTCCATGTTAGAACAGTGTCAGTGCAGAAATGTATTTTGTTACATTTCTGCAAATGATAAAATGGAGGCATGACAGCTAGTGAATAAGCATGTATTATGTTGATTATTCATGCCAATAGGCAAATATAAGGCCATTGGCATGAAAAAGTGTTTCATTTTGATGAAAATTTATTTTTTTTTGGCCGATATCAGTCGTTTAAGCATAGGGCAGTGGAGTGCAAACACAATCATGCCAAAAATAAAAATAAAAAAAAAAAAAAAAAAAAAGGAAAAGTCAAATTTAAGGTAAATCTGCATTTTGGCATTATAGTCTATGGCATGCAGAATGTAAACAATACCAGGGAGCACTGGTTGTCAAGGGGAAATGGTCCGTTTTAATGCAGTAACTAATGACCTACATGCTGGGGTATGAAAATGAGGGGAATGTTACTGTATCACAAAATATTCCAAGTCCACACACTGCACCTACATATGTAGGTACTTGAACAAGATCATGTAGGCAGGAGGAGCAACTAACAGGACAAGGGGGTGTGTAATGACTGCGTTAAGTGCATTGGAGCTCAGTGGTCCATATTTGCCCTTAGCTAAGCACAGCTAAGGAAGGGGGGTGTTAGCACTTTTTACATTGCTTAAACATGTGTGTGCAGTGTGCACCAGGTTTTAAACTAAAAAAAAAAAAAAAAAAAAAAAAAAGCAGGAAACAGAAGCAGTGTTTAGATTTAAGCACTTTGAATGTGCAGCATGTCTCGGGTCTTAAACTAGGAGGAAACTGGTAAGGGGAAATAGCATTAGGAAAGCAATCGAGGAGAAATAGCATAGCTGGCATATGTAATGTATCAGAATCAGTCAATTACACAGGAAACAGCCCAGAACACCACTACAAACTATGCAAACGCCTTTCAGACTGTTTTTTCCCTCAAACTCTACATCACGAATGTACACAGATGAGGGATTTTCAACTGCCAAAACTAACCAAAAATGTTAGAGGCTGCTTCTTCCTTACTCTATCAATATATGCAAGAGGCAGAGGGTGGTGAGGAGAAGAATGTTGACAAAAAAACAAAAAAATAATCCTTGTTTTTCCGCCTTCCTCGACTAGTTTAGACCAGTTTACAGGCATTGCTGTATTCTAGGCTGTGGTGTAGTTCCTGTGTTGTCCATTACCTTACTTGGATAGAAGGAAGTTTCTTTGCTCACCAGTGGGAGTGGGGAGCCTTGAGCATCCTACCTGTCCTTGGGGGAAGTGACCTCAGCACAAGAAGCTGTAGTAATTGGTTGTTTGGGACCATTTCTAGCTCTTTTGTAGTTCACTGTTTAAAATCCGCCTCTGGGCATTTTTTTCTGGCTATACTGCTCAGACAAGCTCCACGTGGGTTTACAGAGTGGTCCTAGCAGCAGGGAACTCAAAAAAGCGACTACCTTCTGGATTTAAGTATCTTTGCTTTTTTCACTTGAAATAGCTTCTGTAGCTTACCTTGAACTAGCCTGAACTGTTTTTTTAACCGATTGCTGCATTATTTTAAAATCTGCACTTAAAGTCACATTTTAGTCGAATTTGATCGAAAGTTTGCTTGTTTGTTTGTTTAATTTAACTGTGGAGGCTGCCACTAAAGTGTGCTAGCCTGTGTAACTAATTTATCACTGTTTCTGCATTTTCTGTGTGTTTCTACCAAAAAAAACAAAAAAAACAATAAAATAATCCTTGTATTCCCACCTTCCTCGACTAGTTTAGACCAGTTTACAGGCATTGCTGTATTCTGGGCTGTGGTGTAGTTCCTGTGTTGTCCATTACCTTACTTGAATAGAAGGAGGTTTCTTTGCTCACCAGTGGGAGTGGGGAGCCTTGAGCAGCCTACCTGTCCTTGGGGGAAGTGACCTCAGCGCAAGAAGCTGTAGTAATTGGTTGTTTGGGACCATTTCTAGCTCTTTTGTAGTTCACTGTTTAAAATCCGCCTCTGGGCATTTTTTTCTGGCTATACTGCTCAGACAAGCTCCACGTGGGTTTACAGAGTGGTCCTAGCAGCAGGGTACTCAGAAAAGCGACTGCCTTCTGGATTTAAGTATCTTTGCTTTTTTTCACTTGAAATAGCTTCTGTTGCTTACCTTGAACTAGCCTGAACTGTTTTTTAATTGATTGCTGCATTATTTTAAAATCTGCATTTAAAGTTACATTTTAGTCGAATTTGATCGAAAGTTTGCTTGTTTGTTTGTTTAATTTAACTGTGGAGGCTGCCCACTAAAGTGTGCTAGCCTGTGTAACTAATTTATCATTGTTTCTGCATTTTCTGTGTGTTTCTACCAAAAAAAAAAAAAACAAAAAAACAATAAAATAATCCTTGTTTTCCCACCTTCCTTGACTAGTTTAGACCAGTTTACAGGCATTGCTGTATTCTGGGCTGTGGTGTAGTTCCTGTGTTGTCCATTACCTTACTTGGATAGAAGGAAGTTTCTTTGCTCACCAGTGGGAGTGGGGAGCCTTGAGCAGCCTACCTGCCCTTGGGGGAAGTGACCTCAGCACAAGAAGCTGTGGTAATTGGTTGTTTGGGACCATTTCTAGCTCGTTTGTAGTTCACTGTTTAAAATCCGCCTCTGGGTGTTTTTTCTGGCTATACTGCTCAGACAAGGTCCACGTGGGTTTACAGAGTGGTCCTAGCAGCAGGGAACTCAGAAAAGCGACTACCTTCTGGATTTAAGTATCTTTGCTTTTTTTCACTTGAAATAGCTTCTGTAGCTTACCTTGAACTAGCCTGAACTGTTTTTTAACTGATTGCTGCATTATTTTAAAATCTGCACTTAAAGTTACATTTTAGTCGAATTTGATCGAAAGTTTGCTTGTTTGTTTGTTTAATTTAACTGTGGAGGCTGCCCACTAAAGTGTGCTAGCCTGTGTAACTAATTTATCACTGTTTCTGCATTTTCTGTGTGTTTCTACCAAAAATCAAAAAATAATCCTTGTTTTCCCGCCTTCCTTGACTAGTTTAGACCAGTTTACAGGCATTGCTGTATTCTGGGCTGTGGTGTAGTTCCTGTGTTGTCCATTACCTTACTTGGATAGAAGGAAGTTTCTTTGCTCACCAGTGGGAGTGGGGAGCCTTGAGAAGCCTATCTGTCCTTGGGGGAAGTGACCTCAGCACAAGAAGCTGTGGTAATTGGTTGTTTGGGACCATTTCTAGCTCTTTTGTAGTTCACTGTTTAAAATCCGCGTTTGCACGGCTTTGCGCAGTTGTGCACATAGCGCAGTGCCAGTTAAACAAGGTTAAACTTTTTCTGGCTCCGCCAAGTCTGCTCTTCAAATTTTCCCTTAAGGAAGCTCTACTCTTAGTATAACCAGACTACTCACTGTATTATAAGCCTAGCACTTGTTCTCAATACTTCTCTACTAAGTAATCACTCTCGTACTAAGTAAAGCACTACATCTACTTACCACCCCTGTGAGTATCCACTTCCCTTAAAGGTATACCACTCCCTTATACTGTTCTAGCATGTTGAGTGGTAGATTACTGGCGTCGTCTCCAGTTCAGCTAGTCAACCTGGGTATCTTGAGACAATGCTACAATTGTCTCATGTACACAGACAACCCTCTCCTCCTCCCAACAAACACAAATACATGTGAGAGATGCAACTATATAGCCAAACTGGAGGCTGAACTCTCTCAACTCAGGGCTGGCATGACCAGACAGGAGGAGATGGCAACCACACACACAACAATCCCAGTCCCAGATAGACCTACCACAACTGCAAACCAAACACATAAAAACACAAAGACATACTGGGAGGCTCTAATAAAAAACTTACCAAAACAACAGAGGCTCCCAAAGCAGACATCCAAAAATCCACCACCTCAAAACAAAACACATGCAACACATACTTCAATAAATCAGTGTGTCGACCAATCGCAGCCCTTAAGGCCAAACACCTTGCCTGATACACTAGTAATAGGTGACTCCATAGTCAGACACACTGATGTCCCACTGACCAGGCTGAACAAGGAGAAGGTGACTGTGAGCTGTCTATCAGGAGCTAGGATCCACCACATAACACACACACTCAGGTCACTCCAAAGCAAGTACAAATACGACTCCGTCATTGTCCATGCTGGTGTGAATGACCTGAGACGTACCTCCCTGGACTACATGAAAAGAGACATAGAGGAGCTCTCCGATTATGTAGCCTAGGTGGTATGACCCTGACCCTGAGCAGCATCTAGCCCTCACCAAGAATGATACCACAATACAAAGACAAGATGATCAGCTTTAACAATTGGCTCAAGTACTGGTGTCATTCTAAGGGGATCCAATGTCTGTCTGCCTGGGATGATATGTTGGACAAGCCAGGCTGCTTCGCAAGGGATGGCTTACACCTGTCACCACTGGGCTTCCGGATATTGGCTAAGGCTCTTGCCACCCCCGTAGTGCCTTTTTAAGGCAAGGCTCAAAAGACAAACCCACCTCCTTAGAAAACAAAAAATGGAAACAAACTAAGGGTAATGCTGCTCAACGCCAGAAGTCTAAATCTCAAGATGCAGGCACTTGATGCACTCCTCAGCATGGAGAACATCGACGTCTGTGCAGTAACTGAAACCTGGTTCAAGGCTCCTGAGAGCACCCCAGCGCTACCAGGCTATACCTCGTATCATGCTTTTCGGCCCCAAAACCCGGGCTGAACCACAAAGGGAGGGGGAGTGTCCATATTCATAAAGGACACCCACAACTCCAGGCTAGTAGCAACACATGAAGCATCAGAGACCATACAGGTGCAACTAACCATAGGCAAAACTGCTATACAACTGGTAGCATGTTACAGACCACCCTCCCAATCTCAAGAACCCCAATCAGCCTTCCTGAAGACATTGGAGGATATGAATGTATCACAAAATACCATCATACTGGGAGACTTCAACTACCCAAACATATATTGGGTACATTATTCTAGCCCTAATACCCTAGCCCAAAGGTTCCTGGAATTCATAAATTCAAATGCACTGGAACAACTAGTCACCTCTCCCACTAGGGGTGATAATACACTAGACCTGATCATCACAAACATGGGGACAAAATGCTCCACACCGGAAGTATACCCCTCACTAGTGAGATCTGACCACAAACTAATCACCCTGGATATACATATCCCACCTCCACCCCCAGCACAAAAGGCCACAGTGAAAAACTTCTCAAAATCAGACTTCACTCTTCTTAAGACTGAGATGGTATCCTTTAAGCCCACTGTGCCAGTGGATACCACATCCCACAATGCCGAATCCTTCACAAATGCTTTCTATGGACATCTCCAAGAATGCATGGATCATGCAATCCCAAACAAATCCAAGTCCCTCTCCACCAAATGTAAGCATCCTGTCTGGTGGACCTCAGCCATAAACAAATTGTATAATAAAAGAAGGAAGCTACTGCACGTCAGAGCGAAATCGCATGAAGGGAAGACATCTCTTATCAACATTAGCAGAAAACTACGTTCTCTCATAAAAACATCCAAGGCAAACTTTGAGAGAAAAATCGCTAAGGACACTAAAGATAACCACAAAGCCTTCTTCAGCTATGTTAGAAACCTGGGCAGAAACCCTCAGATATGCTCAGAGTTGGTTCACAACAACAAAAAATACACTGAACCCACAGATATTGCTAACATTCTGGCTGACAGGTTCAGTGCAAATTTCTCCCCTCCTTCACCCCCAAAAGAAGAAATACTTATCCCAGCTGAATGTAATCTCCCTGTCATCTCAGATGACCAAGCGAGAACTGCCCTAAACAAAGCAAAAAACACAGCATCAATGGGACCTGACGGTATCCTGGGGTGCGTGTTACGTTAACTCCAAGAGGAGCTAAACCCACACATAAAAATGCTATTTAACCTTAGCCTTACTTCAGGATATGTACCTGAACATTGGCGTACAGCAACAGTGGTCCCACTCCACAAGGGGGGTGCCTCTACAGACCCTGGAAACTACCGCCCCATAAGCTTAACTAGCCTGGTCTGCAAAGCTATGGAAAGAATCATTATGGAACTCATAAACAGAGACATAGGGGACCTACAGACACTTGACCCCACCCAGTTCGGCTTTGTAAAGGGCAGATCCTGCCTTTTATACCTGGTTGACTTTTTCGAAACAGTCACTAGAGCCATTGATGAGGGCAAAGCAGTCCATACAGCATACGTGGACTTGGCTAAGGCCTTCGACACAATACCCCACTCAGGCATCATAGATAAGCTAAATAGCTTAAAAGTAAACCCTTATGTCACTAGATGGGTTGCAAACTGGCTAAAGGACAGAACCCATAAAGTTAAAATCGCTGGAACAATGTCAGACTCAAAGCCAGTCACAAGTGGTGTCCCACAGGGATCTGTCCTGGGACCCCTCTTGTTCGGCATTTATTTCTCAGATGTTAAAGCAAACATGGGAGGGCTGTGGCTGACAAAATTCGCAGATGACTGCAAACTAGGCGCCATAGTCGATACACCAGCAGACACACACATCCTACAAAAAGGCCTCACTGAAATGGACAACTGGTGCCGTAGTCACGGCCTTAAACTAAATGCCAAAAAATGTATAGTCATCCCTTTTGGAAAAAACAAAGTACCCACAAATTATCACATAGACAGCAACCCACTGAGTACAGAAAAAGTAATCAGAGACCTAGGGACCCAAGTAGACAGTGACCTCTCATTTGACACCCACATTGCCAAAGTGGTTAGAAAAACATTCTACCTTGCACACCTCATCATGAAGGGATTCACATCCAGATCCAAGGATGTCATTGTATCCCTATGTTCCTCCCTCATCAGACCCATGATTGAGTACAATGCCCCATTTGGTATGTACCTCGCCCGGCATTTGCAACAGCTGGAGAGACCACAAAAGTACCTCACCAAAAGGATCAAGGGTCTCCAACATATGTCTTATTCTGCCAGACTAAAGAAACTTCAGCTCTATTCAGTAGCATACCGCCTGCTCAGAGGTGATCTCTGCCTGACGTACAAGGCCATGTCCAATCAGGATCTGATGGACATGCTCCACCTCAAAAAATCCAAATCCATCAGGACCACGAGAGCTAAAGACTTAAACCTCAGCACAAGTATGAATAGGACATGCTGGAGGGATAGATTCATAACCCAGAGGCTTCCCATGCTTTGGAACAGGATCCCAGTTCGTATTAGGCAGAGCCCCTCACTGACTCTCTTCAAGGGAAATCTTGATGAGTGGATGGGAGATCGTAAGTTTACCCCAGGGGTCACATCTGTGTCACTGCTAGACAGGGGCACAGTAAACTAATTCTATTATATAAGGGGTCCTTCACTGTGTCACTACTAGACAGAGGCACAGTATTCTAGATTTATTCTGTACATTTTTGTACCATTTCATGGGTTGGCAAAAGCCACATCACTATGGCTAGGCTTACAAATTCCCCAGGGCAGATAGCCTAGTACTATACTATGAAACTATGAAACTATGAAACTAAACTGACTCACAGTGAGGAGGAGGAGAAGAGTGTGCAGATGCAGGGTAACCTACCAAAGCCTACATCAGCTGGGGATAGTGGAGCGCTATAGGGTGGACAGGGACATTTTACAGCAAATCATTGAGCTGTGCCAGCCATGACTCACACACGGAACTAACAGAGGGGAACCCATCCAAGTGGATGCCAAGATATGTGTAGGCTTAAGAATACTAGCCACAGGTACCTTCCAAAGACCTACTGGGGATATCATGGGGGTCTCACAGGCATCAGCATCCAGGGTACTCCACCAGTTCCTGGATGCCATGACACCACATACCAATGAGCACATATATTTTCCCAACACTCATGAGGCATTGACCAGAAGTATGCGCCTCTTCCACCATATATCAGAATACCCTGAGGCAGTTGGTGTTATAGACTGCACGCACATCCACATCAAAGCACCACTCAGTGAGTGGGGTAGGGTCTACATAAACAGCAAGGGCTTCCCCTCCATCAACTGCCAGGTCATGTGCAATGCCCAGGGCATTATCATGCAAGTGTGTGCTGGCAACACTGGAAGCTATCATGACTCCCACATCTGACATTCCTCACAGCTGTATAAGGGGTTTGCCAGGGGGGATATCCCATATGGCCATCTAGTGGGGGATGCTGGCTATGCACTTGAACTGTGGCTGATGACACCCATCAGAAATGCACACACACCCGAACAAGAATGCCATAATGAGGAACACACACAAACCAGGATCATTGTAGAGTATGTGTTTGAGATGCTCAAGTCACAGTTCCACTGCCTTGACATATCCGGTGGAGACTTGCAGTACTCCCCCAGCTACATGTGGACAAATGTTCATTGTATGTGCCATGCTACACAATATGATCTTGCATAAACAGCTGCAGCAGGAAGAGCATGGGGAGGGGCCACACAGCATCCCGCCATTGCCAAGACCACCACA
>NC_056742.1:26877073-26887073 GCF_019279795.1 Protopterus annectens | reverse complement strand
TATATATATATATATATATATATATATATACATATATGTGTTTGTACCTTAAAGATTTTGGCACCATTAACACACAGGGTACTTCTCAGTGCCCTACTTTAGCAGTCTTGCAGATAACATTCACCTTAGACATACCTGTTGGTGACATTAAATCAGGTAAGCTCAGTGGTGCATGTGTTAAATACGTACCATAAAGGTCTGAAACCATAGATGGATAAAGTTTCAAACCTTATTCCTTGCAAATGTAAATGTGTGTGTAGGGTAAAGTATTTTATGAAATACCTCACCCAATACATCACCCAATGCCATTATCTACAAAGGCTGGTGATGTTCCTCACCTTAGAAGTACCTTGGGACAACATCCATCCTATAAGCTCCATGGTGCGTGCGATAAATGTGTAACATGGTAGTAACAATACATAGATATGTAGGGGCTCAAAGCCCAGTACTGGCAAGTGTGTGTGTCATCAGTATCCTGTGTGGTGTTGGTGCAATTGTGTAATAACAGGATCCATTGGGGGGGTGGGTTTAGCTAAATTATTATATTGATGACCTAGTATATGTCCAACTGTCCACATTACAAGCCCAACAGTTGTCAAACACCATAGAGATTGGTGTAGACAATCTACAGCCCTAAATGTGTAGTGCCATGTGCAATGATTATGTGACAGTATGGAATAGTTAACAATATAGGCATCCATTCTAATACTCAGAGACCAGTCTCCACCCAGGAATCATACACAAACACACTTGGCTAATCATCAACTATTTTATCAGTAGTTCTCTAGCAAACTGCCTCACATATAGTACCAGCGGTGTGATTGCAGTGGACTCCATGTCAAACCGATGAACAAACATGAGTGGTGTCATACAGGGTATGGACCCATGTCCTCTCATGTTTGGGATCAACCCTTCTGAGGTGCAGGAGAACACCAAGGCACCCTGGCTGAAAATGATTGCATACAACAGTAAGGTGTGTGGCAGCATTCCCAATCCATGTGATGTTGACATCATGCACAAAGGCTACTCTGAAACTTATGACTGTTGACAGAATCCTGAACATTACCTCAATGCCAGGAGAAGTGCCTCCATTACCTTTGGGAACACCATGGCTCACATGAAGTAATACATTGATTGTAGTCCACTGAACAGTGACATTGCTATAACAGAATGGGGAACACAGGTTGACAGTCAGCTGTCAGCAAGTACTTTGATGTGTTACATCTCCTGACTGTGTATTATCCAGCAAGTAAAAGGACATGGTCACCCTGTACCCTCCCCTCAGTAGCCAAATGAATGTGTACAGTGGCCCTTTTGTCATGTCCCCCACTGGACACCTGCAACAACTGTAGAGTCTGCAAATGTATCCCACAAAGAGAATACCATGCCTTATACACATGCCATGTACTGACAGACTCTAGTAACTCCAATGAATCCCTGTAACATACTGTTTATGTAGGTGCAATCACTACCTCAGTTACATAGCAATGTCTCACCAAAGTAGATTAGTAATGCTAAATCTGAAGATACCAATCTGTCTACACAACATGCCCCAGAGACCTCAAGTACAATTCCACACTGCAAAGGGCATGCTTGTGGGATAGGTTCACAACCCGGACACTGTCCATGTTATGGAATATAAACACATACATGTGAATCAGTGCTCATCACTGGCCACCCACAATAGAAATCTGGATGAGTGGATGGGGAATACAATACCCACCCCTGGGGTCCACTCCAGTGACTATACTCATGAGCCACACTGGGGACTATTGTCATGTGGCCTGATGCCAGGGTATTTCCTTGAGTTAGCCTTGTAGAGCCTTCATACCCATTCACCTACTACACACCTATGAAGCAATGAACACATGGATCTCAGTACTGGCAATTGTGTGTGTGTGTGTGTGTGTGTGTGTGTGTGTGTGTGTGTGTGTGTGTGTGTGTGTGTGTGTGTGTGTGTGTGTGTGTGTGTGTGTGTGTGTGTGTGTGTGTGTGTGTGTGAGAGTGCGTGCGTGTGTGAATAGTAATTTCAGTGTGCTTGGTTGATGAATATACCCTGTGGCTGTGGTTATTAGCAATTGGAGGTGTGTCCAAAACACAACACGTACCATTCTTCACTCTACAATAGATGTTGTACATCAACATATACCTATGTACAACCCTCAGCCCTATAATCTGTGAGGCATATGCAATCACTGCATTACGTACCTGGGAAATCCATGCAGATACAGCTGTTCCCTGCCTAAGACATGGTTGATGTGTTACCACACTGCCATACCCCTTGGCCCTGTTACAGGGCCACAACTTGGTGACATACAGATGCATAGAACAGGAACAGGACACAGCATGTGAGAACGCATTCACTCAGCATTAATAATAGCAATAATGCATCATGGCTAACACTGTATACACACTAAGATGTGTACCCCTCACAAATGCCAGATAACAGCAACTTACAAGGCATTACATATCTACAATTTAGTAAGTTCACCCTGTGCATCAGACCCATATATATGCATGTCCCTGCTTCTATGGTTTTGATGGCAGGGATCTGTCAAAGCGTCCATCATATGCACAGTGTGTGGTGTGGCTTTGCCAGAGGCCTACTCTGTGCCATTCAGTTGACTGTATGTGTGTGTGTTTGGGGTGTGGGAATAGCATGGCCAGTGCAGGTGTGGTGCATGTGTGTGGAGGTGACCTTTTACTGATTGTGATGTGTGTGTGTGTGTGTGTGTGTGTGTGTGTGTGTGTGTGTGTGTGTGTGTGTGTGTGTGTGTGTGTCTTCATGCACACAGACACCATGTGGCTGCCCTACACTGATGTTTTTTGGACAGCTGTGGCCTGTAAATGGCAGGGTGTGCAGTTCCTGGTCTCCGAACTGGAATTGCCAGGGGTATCACGGCCACCACCAGGGACAAGACCGGACATTGTACTGCTCCCTGATAGTGATGGTTGTCCACTGGATCTGTGTCCCTGTTGGTATCGGCCAGGACAACATGCTGATGGCATTTTGGCATGGACATCGCAACAACCTCAGTATTGCTGGTGTTACTGCCCATACGGAGCATGATGGTATATGGCCACATGCACGCCCAGCTGATTATTGTGCTGAGCTACCTCCACATGGCTGCTGCCTCCCATCCATCAAACATTCAAGCACACACACTACATGGTGGAGGAGTGCCACAACCTGACCCCACCATCTATTAGCAATCTCATTGCCCTCATGCAATTCATCACATGCACCATGGAGATGATCTTCAACCAGCCTGTGCACTTGTCTGGTGTTATGTTCATCACATACCTGTGCATCCATTATAGATCAAAACATGCTCCTGGTTACTGCAGCAGTGCCACTCTAAAAATGGGCTGGGTGGGCAGCCATTCTCCTCTGAGCAGACCTGCCCACAGATTTGGTCCAAGGTCACTTTGTATGTCATGTAGAACACAGCCATGGATATGTTGGTGACCCATGGAAGCTGTATTCTTGCCTGTGGACAATGCAGGTCTAACCTGGCCTGCAGTACTGCTGGGTTCCTGCCATTCATCTTCCATTGTGATTGTACACTTGTGGGGGGAGAGAGGGGTAAAGCTGGCACTGAATGTGTTGCCAAGGCTGTGGCCAATATCTGTTGTCTCAGGATAGATATTAGTAATGTGCAGCAACTCACAGCACTTGTGTTTAATGCTGTGGAAGTTGTTGATGTAACTGTCAAAGAGTTTTGTGATTGTTGTCAGTGTCTGCTGCATGTCTGCCTTCATAGATGCCTGTAGGGCATTCCATGGGGAATCCCAAGTTGTGTTTGAGGCTAATAAGGGAGTTCAGCAGTCATGGGACACCACCTTTCTCTGCAACTCCTTCTGTTGTACACTTCAGTAATGGCAGGGGACCATCACATTGTCTCCCAGTGTTTGGAGGACAGTGTCTGGGTTCTGTTGACTATGGCTAGTACCATGCATTCCTGTACCTGTTTGTACAGTACATATGTGTATGATTCAACAGTCATGCAGCTATTTCCCAATGCCATGGGTGCAGTGAAGTCATCCACCCCTGTTTTTATGGCTGCAAAGTCAGTTTTGGAGACGTTTTGCAAGGTGGTTACCTTTGTGGGGGATGTGGCTGCCATGTTGAGCTCCATGTTGATTACAGCCTGTGTGGATCTCACCAGGTAGGGACTGACAACTGTGGATGAGCAACAGTCCCATATTTAAGTAGTTAACACTAGTCCAGGTTGTTGCATCCTCTACCGGGGGTCAGTATGAGCCAGTCCAGTGCATTGGAAATGATGAATTCCAGGAAGTGTTGGGCAATTGTACTGGCACTTGGCTACTTTCCCCAGGTGATGGGGTAGTTGAAGTCTCATACTATGTCAGTGTTGCGTTAGACCGTCATAGATGGTAGGGTATTGAGGAATGTTCATTGACAGTCTGGGGACATAGATGTGGACCCATAGCAGGCTATGGTCTGGATTGCACTATTACCCCAAGGCAGTTGTACTGGAAGTATCTCCAATGCATTATTCTGGGATACTAGTCTGGATGTATTCCTATCCATAATGAATATGGAGACAACACCACCTGTGGAGGTGTGGTGTGGTCCATGTTTGGGGGCTGACAGCTGTGGAATGCATTATAGCCTGATACTGCAGAGCTGCTGTCTGCTGCTGTGAACCACCTCTCCATTACAGCAGAAATGTTAATGTCCTCCACTCCAATGAGTGCTTTGAGTGACTGCATCCTGACAGATGTCTGCTGTTGAGCAGCATGACCCTCATATTGCATACATGTCTAGCTGTTATGGTGGTAATTACATTAGGAACACTGCCTAATAAGGCATAATAGGGGTGGAAAGACACTTAGCCAGTACCAGGAAACCCAATGCTGACAGAAGTAGGACATTTGTGACAAGTCATTGAGTTCTGTCAATCATGTCATCCCAAGCAGAGAGATACTGGATTCCCTGAGAATGACACAAAACACATAAGACAATGTTGCAGTCAATCATCTGTTGATAGTACTGCAGCATCATTCTGGGTGATGGCGTTATACTGCCCAGGGCTACTGTCACACCTGCATGGACCACATAATCAGAGAGTTCAACAATATCTCTTGTCATGTAGTCCAGGGAGGTGGATCCCAGGTCATTCACACCCACTTGGATACAAAGTGATACTCGTAGTGGTGGAGTGCCATGACTGGCTGTGTCATGCGTTGCATGCTGGCATGTGATAGATATTTTGGCTAACTGCTCCATATTCAACTTAGTGAGTGGGATATGTGTGTGCCTCAGTATTGAGTTACCCATGATCACTGTATTATGCAAGGTGGTTAGCCTTAGGAGCTTAGGTTGATGGGCACACTGTGTAGGTTAAATATGTGTCCCTTGGCATGTGCCATGTTGTGGTGTCTGAGTGGGTGACTGTCTTGCTGGTCTGTGCTATTTGGGTAAATGTCCATTGAGTGCCTCTGGGAAGGTGGGTGTGTGGCTTTTTACTGTATATCATGGCTTTCAAAGTGGGTGTCATGGTGAGCTATGTGTTCCACATGGTGTGGTGCAAGTGGTGATCTTATCCTCTAGACCTGCTAGTCCAGTCTTTGCTGGAGAGTGCATATGTCCACATTGGGTGATATATGGGTAACTCTCACAGGTCTGAGTGTTTGGAGTTTAGAGAGGAGGGTTGTCTATGTACATGATCCAGCTGCAACAGTGCCTCAGAATGGACAAGTGCACCAGGTTAATGGGTGACAGCACAGGAAACTGCCCTTCAATTATGCCCAGAGGGGTAGTCATGACTAGTAAGTATTGGGGCTACTTCTGTGATGAACAAGTGCTGCTGATAGCTCCCAGGTGTGCCACACTTATCAATACAATAATCTGGCGAAGTGCTGAGCCATAAAACTATGTGAAGTGCAAGACAGAAAGAACTAGCACAATGTAAGGGTGGAACTAAAGGCAGACTTTCTGCCACTTGTAATACTTTACCTCAGTTGTGCAGTTATTGGCAGCTTTGGCCATGTTAAATTTCAGTAGTAAACATAACTAGATAGGCAGAAGTTCTAATCCCAATACAGACAAGTGTGTGTGTGTGTGTGTGTGTGTGTGTGTGTGTGTGTGTGTGTGCGTGTGTGTGTGTGTGTGTGTGTGTGTGTGTGTGTGTGTGTGTGTGTGTGTGTGTGTGTGTGTGTGAATCATTTACTGTCTGGCTTATACCATTTTTGACTTGAGTACTACTCTTCACACTTCCCCTCACCCCAATCTAGTAGTCCTGTTGATGTCATCCACCTTAGAAGTACCTTTGGAGGAGTTGAAAATGTATGAGCTCTGTGGGGGGTCTGATAACTGTGTAGCATTATAGTAGAAATAACTAGATAGGCAGGAGTTCTAATCTCCTTACTGGTAACTGTTGGGATGTGTGTATGTGTTTGTGTGAGAATCATGTAGTGTGTGTGTTACACCATTTTTTGACCTGTGTATTGCCCTTTACACTTCCCTTCACTCCAGTTTAGTAGCCCTGTTGATGTCATCCACCTTAGAAGTACCTTTGGAGTAGGTGACAATATATAAGCTCTGTGGCGTGTTTGATAACTGTGTAGCAGTATAGTAGAAATAACTCGATAAGCAGGAGCTCTAACCCCATTACTGGTGCTTGTGTGTGTGTGTGTGCGTGTGTGTGCGTGTGTGTGTGTGTGTGTGTGTGTGTGTGTGTGTGTGTGTGTGTGTGTGTGTGTGTGTGTGTGTGTGTGTGTGTGTGTGTGTGTGTGTGTTTGTGTGTGTGTGAGGATCATATCTTGTGTGCCTTATACCATTTTGATGTGTGTACTATACGTGGCTGGTGACCACCTCCTGCTGCATTTACTTTATATAGTGTGGTAACAGCATCTGCCTGACATGCAGCAAGTTAAAGCATTGTACAGTCCTCTGTACAGATGTGTCCAGAATATCCAGTTATTTGCAACCTATACAAGGTTGGAAGTGGTCTGTGTACCTAAACAGTGCCCATGTATGTGATATTGTAGCCAAATAGGCCACACTGAGTGTACTGACTCATATGGCAGCATGAGGTATCATACCTTTCTGAAACATCATGCTGATATGATGTCTGCTACCCTAACAGTTGACCAATCTTGTAGGTGCAATACATGATTCCAGATGTTTGTTTTTACAAGTGAACTGTTCATGTTATAGGTCACATTAAAGTCTGAAAGAAGTGTGTAGTGACATATTGTGGTCCTAATTTGTATGTAGCAGGAACACCTTGCATCTTAACAGGGGTGTGTACACAATTTATATACACTGTATACCACTAATGTGTCACACATGTCCCTACCTTAGGTCATTTATCCAGCCCATTTTGTGGCCTCTGTCCAGATGTCATGGCACTGACAAGTTGTCAGGTATGCTATAGGAATGTTGAATTCATGTTAGATAGGCCCCAGTGGTAACCACTGTGATGCAATGCAGTTAACCCCACCACAAGTAAACATGCACATAAAGCTATTACATAAAGCAATATAGCTATTACTGATAGTTGTGTGCATGGTAAATTGCATGCCCCTCACATGCCTGGGGTATTGCCAGGCAACAACAGAACAATGTCATACTTACCAGTTTCAGGCTGCTGTCCCATATGCAGACCACAGGCTCCCAGGTAGTTGTGAGACGGAGGTATTTTCAATAGACTCACACGTGACCTTGGTATAGGATTGATGCAGCATGTCTGCACATTTACAGTACTAACCCCAATAATACACAATGTTCTGTCGTCAACATAGATGTGCACCTCTGTGCATTAGAAAACCCCATCCACAGCTGCAATTGGACCTGACACATGGATGTAGATACAATACAGATAAATGTATGTCTGATACATTAGCATACTAATCCCCACTGGGCACTTGCCTGCATGCTTCCCGTTTCTCTGTGTATGTGCAATCCACCTCCACAATGCTTACCTCAGTTTCATGGCTTGTGAATTGGGCGGATGCGCCAAGGTTGTTGAAGAGCTCCTCGGTGGGTGTCAGTGGGGTCTGGATGGCTGGGCTCCCACCTGTGGCTAGCTGGTCCCTTGCTACAGCAGCAGCCCATTGATGGGCATGGCAAATGAGGTTGGTGGCCCGATGCTGCATCTGCTCATAAGTTCTGCCTTGCAGGCTGGCATCATTTACCCTGTGGACCAGATCCTTCCATAAGGTTGTCCTCTCTTGCACATCTTGTGCTCTCTATCCAAATAACCAGGCATAATGTTTGATCACATATTGGGTGATGTCAGTTTCCACAACAGAGAATGCTGGTAGGCGAGCCCTCTGCATGTTACCTGGAAGGCATAAACAGGAAAAAAGGTCACAGGACCTCATACGGTTGTCAAACTGCACATCAACAGTGGATATTACTTGCAAATAATCCAAACTACACCATAACCCTCCAATCTATCATGGCTATAGCAGCTTGCATTACACTCCTGCCCCTGAGCTATCTTATTTCCCCAATGTTGGACACTTACTTGAATAATCCTCTATTCTCCATTCATTTCTATGTAGAGGGATGACAGTGGCCATCTTCCATGTGAATGGTGTGTGGATGATGCCAGGTCTGTGTTTGACTCCGGTGTGTGATGGAGCAGTGAGCACATGTCTGAGTTCATGTAGGAGGCAGACAGTGATGTTGTTATGCCCCATGGAGATTTGCTGTCATTGCCATCAGTAGGCAATATGTGCATGCTTACCATTGCTGAGGGGAGGAGTGTGGTTGATGTGCAATATCCCCCTTTTCAACTGGGGTGTGCAGGGTGGCGATGTTCCCACATAACCTGTCTGATGCAGGTTGCCTATATCCATGGCATGTGTGTATGAGGTGTGCTTTACCCCCAATACAGGGTGAATTGTGTTGTTGCCTCTGATACTAACAACATATGTGGAGACATTGTTGCAATTGTCCTCGGTGGTGTGGATATGTCTGATTTGTAGCCATAGTCAGCCTTACAGGAAGTCACCTGTGAACTTACATGCTTGCTCAGATAGAGGTGGACTTGCTTCCAAGTTGTTGCCTGCACCTATGTGTCCCCGTACAGCCATTGTATTGCTGTTGTCCACCAAAGGGGTTTACTCTACCTTGGTGGAGGCTGGTTATACAGGTCAGGTAATGCTGAGTCCATATAGCTGCAGTGGATATAAAGTGTACACACCCCTGTTACAATGCCTGGTATTTCTGCAATTGAAACATGACACCACAATAACTCATTTCAAAACAATTCCTACCTTTAATGTGACATATAGCCTGTACAACTGAATTGAAAACATAACAGTCTGGTCTGTGAAATATATGGAAATAATAATCAGTACAATAAGCCAGCTGAATGAGTGTGCGCACCCTTAAACTGATATGTTGTGTGTGCACCTCTTGAAATGGTTACAGCATTCACCTGTCTTGGTTTGGACTCTAAAATCATGGCACATCTTCACTTGGCAATAGTTGCTCAGCTTCCCATTAACATCTTTGTTTGTTTTTCAATGGAATTGTACAGTTTAGGGGTCAGATTCAAGATGAGAAACATTATGAAATGATTTTATGTGGTATCATTGTCATACAGCACACAAGCCTGGCATTCCAACAGAGGTGTCTACACTTCTGATATCCACTGTATATAGGTGTTGATATAGCTGTCAGTGGTAGTCATGGACAGAGGGTCATAACACAGTTGGACACTTCTCTGATTACTACCTGATAATCATGCCTACTCTAGTACCCATATCAGTGTCAGGGCAATGCAACAACCATTAGCTCTACACATTTATGTCTGCTGTATGCACTGACACTGATATTACACACATGTACAACATGCACAACCTATGTACCTGACTGCTTGAAACCCATGTTATTAGTTTTGTGCCTTCCAGCTGAACATACGCATACATACATGTGCTCAGGAGATACCTGGTATACATTTCTGCTCTATGTTAGTATGGCACACTGTAGCTTGCTGCTCAATCATACTTCTCAACC
>NC_056742.1:26859573-26872073 GCF_019279795.1 Protopterus annectens | reverse complement strand
ACATACCTAAGAAAATGATGTAAGAGTGGATTTTTATTGGACCTGTTCATTATTTTCTGGGTTTGCGTATAGACAACATTTATTAGATAAATGTATTGTCTGTTTACACTTTGTATTATGTTTTAGTACGTTTTAGTTTGGTGCTTGTTATGCACTTTCTAAAACTGCCTTACAGAATTTGTTAACCTGTATAGGTTTTAAAACTATGCTGCCGTATTACAGGAAACAGGAGGATGTCACTTCCTGTTTCATCTGACATAAATTGAGTTTTTTATGTGTGTATTTTATTATCTCTGATGAAGCCACGGTGTTCCGTGGCGAAAACGCTCTGTTGGTGGATTTATTAAAAGCGTTAAGGTTTTAAAGGAGTTTCTTTGCGTGGTTTCTGCAAACAAGGTTTCTTTTGGTTTCATTTCATTAAACATGGGTAATATCACAATCTTTTTTCTTTGTATTTGTTTTATACATGGGTAGTATTCCAGGTTATATGCATTCACCCTTGCATGTTAGACCAGCTACAGTGCACTGGATCATTATGTTAGTACTTTTAATGGTGCTTTTCCAAGTAAAAGTAGATTACAGATTGTAGTACTAGAACCATACACCCCTGCATGCTAAGATGGGACTCTGAGTACTGACTATCCTGTTCTTGGTATTTGACCTGCATGTTTTTATGTATCTCCTATTGGATATTGATATGATATTATGATATTAACTGTAGACTACCATATTTGTTGGACATGTCATTGAGGACTGCTATCATGTAGTAATGGCATACCTTTCAGTTTCAAACTTCTATCTATCAAAATATTAATACTAATGCATAACATGTTGGCTATCTACTTTCTGTCTGTCCTCTGTACAGATGTACAGATGTCAGGTATTGCTAAGGCCATACCACTATGTAGGTGCCCACAAAGTATTATTCTGTGGGCCTGGACACTGCTACAAGTTTAGATATATGGGACATTTCTTAATGTGGGCCTTGCCCCTTTTCCTTGGCTGTGTGATAGACATTACAGAGGTGGTGGGCTACACATTCACATGCAGTAGGTGGCAATATGTCACAAGTCAGGACATGTGGAGACAGTCAAACAACATGGGGGACATATCCCCAGATTTGTGAACAGATTCTATGTCATCAGTGTTGTTATACACATGGTGAATTGATAGATTGACAGGGTCTGTCTGGGCATGCATTTAGTGAGTGACCTCCTGACTGACAGTGATATGTCTCTGACATACCTTTCCAATGGCATGCTGTCCACTGACAGGCCACGTTTGCCTGTTATGTTTTGTCTGTTCCCCAGATAGTTGGTGTCCTTGGTAAATCAGTTTGGAGTCTGAGGAATGCAGTCAATAAATACTCACATTTATTTGTATTTCTGATGTCATATTTCTCATAAAGGATATGTTACAACAAACCCAGTAACATCTGCAACTGCCTCAATGAATGATAGCAATATGTCCAGTCTACCCCTTTGTTTGTGCCTCTCTCCCCAAATTATGTCAGGTTTTGTCCACATGTCAATGAGGCTCAGACATATTTATTATAATTTTTTCCTGCCTTCATTCCTGCTACCATCCCAGTGATATAGTAGACCCACATACATGTCAGGGAAGAGGCCATAGATATGAGTCCTGAGACTGTACATTCTGAGGTGAACTGTACATGTGACAGGCCTGTGTATGTCTGTCCATTGTTACTAGACTGTCATGGTTGTGTAAACATGTCATGTGCACATGTTATTTGGGCTGTATATGGAGAGGGTTGGATTTAAATGTTATGGCTCCTTCTTTATCTGACTGTGCATGCTGCTCCAGTTTCTGCTGATCTATTGGCTGTATGTGTTTGTAGGGGCAGACTGAGACATGTCCTGTATCAATGTCAGTATTCAGACTACACTGAGAATTGGGACTGTATATGTAGGACTAGCGTGTGAGTGGCAAACAAGGATGTCAGTCCGTATACTCTACTGTTTACATGACTTACGGGTATGTGACTGCAACTGTGATGATATTGGTTGCGGGTATACACTTTCACACTGATGTCTGTTTGTCAGTGCTGTTACATCCCTTTAGTGTCTGATATATTTGCAAATACATATGTAATTACCCATAGCAGATTCTCTAATTCAGTTACTTGTGATATTTTACTATATATATGTTACAGCACACAGTAGGGTGTTACTATAGCAACTGTGTTAGCTTATCTATGCCTGTACTTTAGATATATCCCCATTTTCAGGGCTTCCACCCACCACTTTGTCAGCCTTGGTCCAGATTCATTGCAGTAAGGGGTTCTGAGCATATCTGTCAACTGGCTGGATTGTTTCAGGATGTCCGGGTTTATTGCTCATATTTCTGGTCTGCTTTACAAATGATTCTCATTTCTCTGGTAAATCACTGTGATGATATGATTGTTGTCGGAAAATGAGGACATACATTTCCTTTACCTACCTCACATCCATCAGAATATGTATGCTGAAACTAACTGTGTCACTCTGTCAAGAAGAGTACAGGGGGACAATGACCTCTTCCTTCATGGATGCTAATGCATTAAAAATGAGATGTGCCACGAAGGACTTTCTGACCACAGTGGCAATGTTGTGGTCAAAGGTGACATTGCTGTCAACCTGTGTACCCAGATCTCTTATAACATCTTCTTTGATCAGGAGACTACCATCGATGTGTTAATTCATGGGAACAAAGTTTTCCCCAAAGGGGATGACAACACATTTTCTGACATTGAGTTTAAGGCCGTGGTTCTGACATCAGTCACTGGTCTCAGTTAGGCCTTTCAGGAGGATACCAACATAATTTGGGTAGATACTAATAGCTCCCAACTTGCAATTGTCTACAAACATTTTCAGCCAGAATCCCTTCATGTTGGCATGGACTTCAGAGAAGTTGATACCAAACATGAGAGGACCCAGGACAGAACCCTGTGGGACACCACTTATGACTGTTAAGCAGTCTGACTTGGAGTCAGCTATTTTCACACTGTGAGTCCTATCTGTCCCATTTTGCAACCCACCTAGTGATATAGGGGTTGATGCCTAGCTTAGTGAGTTTTTGCATGATGCCTGACTGGAAAATATAATCAAAGTCTTCACCCAGGTCATGTAGGCTGCATGTGCAACCTTGCCTTCTGCCACAGCTCAGGTGACTGAGTCAAACAAGTTGACCAGGTTGATTGAGCAGGTATGACCTACCCTTTACAAAAGTAAACTGTGTGGGATCCTGAGTATGTGGATTCCCATATCCCTATTTATTAGGTACATGATGATGCATTCCATAGTTCTGCATAACAGAGTTGTCAGGAAGTTGGGGTGGTAGTTCCCAGGGTCTATAGTCACACCTCATTTGTGGAGAGGGGTGACTCTAGCAGTGCACAATTCAGTAGGGGACAAAGCCTGAGGTAAGGCTGTGCTTAAACAAGACACACAGGTGAGGTGCCAGGTCAGTCTGTAGTTCATGTAGAACACAGCCAGGGATATTGTCAGGTCCCAGAGAAGCTGTATTTTTGGCCTTGGACAGATTTTAGGAAGAATAACATTATCCATCGCTCCAGCATGCATCCCAGGCATATTATGAAAAATGTAGTTAAGAATCAAGTGCTACGCTGTAGGAGACTTCACACTGATAGGGCTGACTACACTGCTGTGGTCCAGGGCCTTACATCAGATCTCCTAGATAGAGGATACTAGAAGTGCAATAGAGGAGGTTAATTCCCCTGATATCTGTAAAACCAAGCCCTATTTTTCTGATAGCTGTCGAGTTGAAGTGCAAAGTGCAGGAAGGAAAGTTAATCAACCTGTGAATAGGTTGTGTTTGACTTATTCTAACAATGTCAATGTAGTATGTGATATTGTTAAAAAGAATTGGCCTATTTTGTTGACTGATCCAAGTATTAGCCAGGTACTGGGAACTAATCCAAGCTTTAGCTTCAAGAATAATAGAAGCTTGAAACAAAGGTTACGTTATAAGCACCATAATATATGTGAGAGGTTTAACTCAAAGCGTAGAGGTACCCACCCCTGTAGAACTTGTAAAGCTTGTGCCTATATATGGTCAGCGTGGATAGTCAGACATCCACTAAATGATAAACCTATAGAGTTTTCTTTTTATGCTGAATGTTCCACAAGAAACATTGTTTATTTACCAAAGTGTTAATTTATGTAGTGCATTTTACATAGGCAAGACTAATCGCATGTTAAAAGAAAGAATTTTGGGACATCTCAATGACATACATAACAGCAAATGCACAAATGCACTAGCTAAGCATGTAATTAATCATGATACACAGCATAATTTTAAATTTTTAGTTTTGCAGAAAGTGAATGTTAGTTTGCATGAAGGGGACATTAAAAATGAGACAGGATATGTTGAATTAAGATGGATTGTGGATTTCAAGGCATATATTTCACCTTTAAAGCCTCTTTTGAAGAGAAGAGGTTTACCACATTAATTAATTAATTAATTAACTTTTTATTATGCATTCCTAAGCCTTGTTTTTATTGGTCCGTGCTTGCATTTAAATCCAGAATTTTTAACAGTTTGTATTTAGGTTTGAAGAAGAGGGTTACCTTGAAAGCGCTTACCTTTTTGTTATTTTTATTTTTATTAAAGTGTTTTTATCTCCAGCCGAAGTGTCTTTTCTCTATTTATACACTTATTTTTTTGGACACTTTTGGTTCCTCCACTTTCTTTGCTTTTCTATTTATGTCAGCTAGTATATTGGCAATATTTTTTGGCTCAGTCTAGGAGGTACCATTGTCTAGTAGCTCAGAACAAATCTTAGTATTGCCATGGAGATTCTTTATATAACTGAATGAGACCTTGTCGTTGTCTGTACTATGTGCTCCAATTATGTTTTCACAGCTACCTTTGTAGTATTTGATGAAGGATCTCAACTTTTAATTGAGGTGGATATGTTTTTTTTTCCAGGCTTGGGACTTCACCGTATTTTGTATCAGTTCCCTCCTTCTGTTCTAGGGAGCAGCAGCATGAGCCTCAGATTGCATGTGTTTGCAGCTGTCATATATTTCTGTATATATATATATATATATATATATATATATATATATATATATATATGTGTGTGTGTGTGTGTGTGTATGTATTATATATATATATATATATATATATATATATATATATATATTTATTCACCTTTCTATATATATGTGTGTATCCATATATGTAGATACAAATTTAGATGTCTATCTCTCTCTATATATAAATATTATGTATAGATTTGTCCACATATATGCATCTCCATACATATATACATGTATAAATAGAGAACCTGACTGATTCTACAGACACCTTTTCCTACTGTTGAATGATTGTACTAACTGATATGTTTGGAAAATTATCACTGTGTTATAGAGCTGAGATGGTGTAATGGCGCATTGCTTTGATTGTAGTTTACAGGGCTCTGGGTTCAAGTCTTGGCACGGCTTATCATTTTGTTGCAAGGCAGAAGAGTTGCTGCTGGGGAGGAAGGGATAAGGCAATAATTAAAAGAGGTACCTAGTTTGGGCCCTTTGACCCCCATTTTGATAGCCTTTGGGCAGATTTGTTGCAGTATGAGGTACAGAGTGTGGATCTGATGTCCGATTGCACCACACACACACACACACACACACACACATATATATATATATATATATATATATATATGTATATATATATATATATATATATATATATATATATACACACACACACATACACACACACATATTCAGATATATATGCATGTGTATATATATATATATATATATATATATATATATATATATATATATATATATATATATATATATATTTACTTACATATATATTATATGTATCCAAAGTAAAAAAACTGACAGGCACCAAACCACGGCAGATAAAAGTATGAAAACTTTATTCACAACCAAATAAAAGGTGAGTGCTTTCACAGCCAAAGCTGCTTCATCATACAATGAATAAAATCATGCACTGGCTTTTAAATACATCCTAGCCAGTGGTATTCATATTTAAATTAATTACATAATAATTCAATTATTCAATTAGACCAGATTACATGTGTGTCCAGTGGACACATATACGAATTGGACAGCTATGTATAGGGTGACATTTTTGTTTTGGGAACAGATTGCCCCTTTTTTTTTTAAGGTAAGAGTGGGATGTTAGGGAAGGGTAGTAGGTATATTTGGGGAGGTAGATTGGGTGAGAAGACAGACAAGACAGACAAGACAGCCTACAGGGGTGGTATATGACACATGTGTGGGGTAATCATCTTGGACAATGAGGGGTGTTTGGTAACTGGAAGCCCATGAGCCCCCAAATGGATACAGTGGGACTTAGGTCGCCACCCATGGGCAGTCACCACTGCACCTTCATGGCCCCAAAGGTGGCTGTGCTGGGGGCTGAGCAGTAGGTGCAGGCTGACCCTCTAAAGTTATCATGTGGCCCTCAAGCTGGTGTAGCAAACCTCCCAATTCTTTGTGGAGCTTGCTATGAACCAGACCCTGGATCTGGCTTCGGGTGACAGGATCCTGTCCGTGCCCACACCTGGGGGGGGGGGGTGAGCCCCATCCTCTAAGGCAGTTCCACCCAAAGGTGGTGCAGGCCCAGCAGACGAGGAGTTTCTGGGGTGGGTCCCAGACATGCTGGGGCATGGTGCCACAGACAGATGAATTGGGGAGAGGTGGATCTGCTAGTATTGGCCTTCCCAGACGTGCTATGGTGTTGCAGTTTTAGAACATATGTTGGTTAATAATGGTAAACATATTCCAGGATTAGTTATAACAGCATGCATGAGTATTCCCATTAACCCAAAACAACAGATTTGGAACATTTGCATAGCAAACAGAACACATGCATATATGGAACCACAGTGGGCATTACACCGGCATGCAGGTTACATTGATAGCCACAGGACACCAGTGATAGTATTTGAACAGGGAACATTAATTGGAATACATTTCAACATTTGTAGAACAATAGGACACATATCCCAATGGTAGGTTTGATGGAAAACATACCCATTCATTTATGTGTTTAGATTATTGGTGAAGATAAGGTGGAGGAGAGAGAGAGAGATGTCAAATAACAAATGTAGATTCTTGCAGTGATTACAGCTTTAATGATCATTGCTCTAATCATTACTCTACAGGTATTATTATTATTATAACAACCTATGGCCTTGGGTTGGGCAGTGGTATGTTAATTACAGCCTTCTTATAGCTACTTTATACCTTCTCTTACCTGGAAGACCTGTGGAGGGAATTTCTGTTAACACTACCTGACTGATTCTACCCATATTCACATAGTCAGGGTTACATATGTGCACTCTATGTGTGTGTGGTGCTACTGCCATACTCTGCCTTGGTTTCTATCGGTCACGCTGGTTGTTGGATGCATGGACCAGTAGCTGTGACAGTATGACACATTTGGACATTTCTTGGAGGAGACCACTTGGTGTATGCACTTATCTTGCTGTCATTTGCAGCCTTGGGGTTAGACCATGGGTGCTGAACACAGTATAACTACAGTCTTCTTATAGCTACTTTATACCTTCTCTTACCTGGCATACCTGTGGAGGATATTTCTGTTAACACTACCTGACTGTTTCTACACATATCCACAAAATTCTAGGTGAAATTATGCATACAGCTTACTACCACTTCCAGGATTCGAACCATGGCTGTTTCTGCTAGACATACAAGTTTGTGTTTCATCAGAATGAGCTATTGAGAAACTGCTGTCTCTTCTTTGAATGTTTCCTTTCTAATTCTCTCTTGGTTGCACAATCTGACCTTGTAATTACAACATTCTTATACATACATTCCTATACATACCTTTTGACATAGCACACTGTGGAAAACAGTGGTTAATACAACATTACTATTCAGATATCAGATCTTGGTGCATGAAACATTTCATATCAGCTAATCTCGTGTCTTATAGAGGCACTAACTTTGTCAGATAAGACTTGATTCTTTAATGCTTTCAGAGCTATAGTTGCTGTGCATAACTTGTACACATTTCCATTCATACAAAACCAGAGTAAACACAATCAGTCCAGGATTTTGAATTTTATTGACAGGCAGTTACAGTTTTATTTATGTATAACCTATATGAGACTATTACTGTAATATTTTTTGGTTTATTCAATACAAACCATACCCATTTTTAAGACTGCAAGCTGACATTCTACCCCTTTATATTTATTTGGTATGAATACTACAAGCTAGATTGCTACTCACCAGCCTTGCGACACAGCCTTTGCAGCCTGCTTGCATGGGATTCCTGGTTCACAGCCTGCTCAGCTGGAGCTGTAAAGAAGATAGAAAAACATTTATGCATACCTATCCATCACATACAGAGGCTGGACTGTGGTAAACAGTTATTGATATGAATACTTACACATGCCTGTGACATCATCCCTCTGCCATGCTTCTTGGTCCCACTGGTTCAAGAACTCCTACTTCCTCTGCTTCAAGACAGCATAGTGATGTCTGACCTGCTCACCAGTCTGAGTGATGCCAGTGGCACTGGTGAGATTGCAGGCAAGACTTTCCCAGGCCTCTGCTTTGTATTGGGAGCCCTGGTACTGGTACTGCAGCAGTCTCACATCATGGTTGTTAACAAGGAGTCTTACCATGACCTTGGACTCATGTATGCCCCAGTGCTGCACCCAAAAGCTCATACCCTCTCCAACATCATTCATACTGCCTACAGTGGGGAGCTACAACCGATTATGAAATGTATTCCTGCCTGCGAGGTTTAAATACAGCCGATTTCCCACACTTTGCCGTAATTGTATGGTCTTGAATATGCTGAGCTAAGCTAAGCTAAGGCAAAAGATTGGCAGTGCTTAAAGGGGCAGATTCAGCACTGCTTACGAATAGGCAAATCTACTTAGCTGGGCTACTCATTGCTTAGCATTCATATTTGACCAATGCTTGCATCTGGTAAGTATAGCAGTGCAATGCTTAGTATTGCTTAAGTTTTATTTTATAGACCATCAGCTTTATGGGATTGAGTCATCATTCCTGACATATTATAATTTTGTTTACCTTTCCTGACATCCTCTTATGTGCTTTCATTACATTTATTCATGTGTTACTATACTGTATGGGGCACTTGTGTTTATATGGTGGTTTCACATCTTTTCTGGACTGACATCTCATTTTTGGATCTGCTACATTACCCTGGGTGATAAATATTATTTACTACCTCATTTATTACAACATATGACCTATACAACTGCTTTCACATATAAAAGTAAAATGACTTCATTGGGGCTCGGGCCATGCATGCCTGTATGCAAATCACCAGCTCTGACCACTCCACTATTTTGGATTTCTTGTTTAGCTGATATATTCCTATTTTAACTCCTTCAGATACATGCGCACACACACTCAGCTATGCTTAAACTTTATTGCGGCCAGAAAAAAACATAAAATAATTATTAAATATGTGTTTTAATTTTGTTCAATGTTGGGGGCTGTTCTTATATTTCAACACACTTACAACATTGATGGGCAAAGCCTTACTTAATGTGGGGGGAAATAGGGCCAGGCTTTAAATATTGCTCTTACAAACCTTGACAGTTGACAGTATGATAGGTTTTGCATTAGCGTGACTTTTATAGAGAGTATGCAGTCATACCTCTCAACCTTTTACAGCACACAATCAGTACAAAGCCTTACATAATGTGGGGACAGATAGGGCCAGGTTTACAATATTGCTCTCATGAACTTAGAAAGTTGACAGTATGGTAGATTTTGCATTAGCATGACTTTTATGCTACATCTGTGCCATATATCTGGACATTCTGATAGTATCTGTACATTTAGAGGTATGCCACGGGCACGTACAGTGTCAGCAGACATCCTCTTTACTTTTGAATTGCCGAATGGCAATTCTGGAGTGCAGGGGTCATGTATATTCTCAGAGCACTGCTCTCTGACAAGCTCCCTGTGCTCGCGCACACACCCTTGTCCGTATTAGAACATGGCAGCACGCCTTCATGCATATGCATGATGCGCTGCCATGCTGCATGGGAACGAACCATTCCGTGCAAGAATTAACTATTCTTGTATGGAAGTTTGTTGAATCCCAGGGAGTATAACCAAAGAAAACCCTAGAATCAGTCATTGAATAGACCAAAGTGCTTCAGACAGGGCTGATTCACTAATAACAGGAGCCACCTTTTTTGAATCAGGAGTGGAAAGGTTGCATATCCAAGTTCACAATCAAAACAAAATGATCAGAGATACAGGATCAGAAGGGTAATACATTAGATACTTTAGTAGTGATACTATAGGATAATGTGGATGACCTGGAAAATATAGCAGAAGAGATGGTCCAAATTGCTGATATATTTGAGGACATTGTGTGCAGCTTAAATGTTTTTTTTTTTTCCCAGAGTTTTTCCAAGTCTGAATTGAATACCCTGGTTTTGGGGGATTTGTCAACATTATCAAGGTTCCAGATGATGGGATAGGTGGATCTTGGGAAATGGAGTTAGAATACAGAGAGCTCAAGTGACAGATGTGATTAAATGCAACTACATAACCTGAAATGAGCAATTATGTTTCTATTTCAAGTAAGTAGCTATTTCTACCATGTATCAACTCTAAAATACTCTATAATGCTCTAAAATATTTTAAAATAAATTTAATTCAAAGAGGTTATACCGTCATGTGGTATATTGATAACAATTTAATAAAGAAACAAATAACATTCAATATTTAATACTCATCAAATAGTATTTAATATTTAGTACTTTATAAATAAAATAATTTCAGAAATGATATATTTATACAAGATGTTGATGTAATGCACTTTTTATGAGAAAGGAATCACACTGGAAATTCATAAAAATGCTTTTTTTAACATGAGCTTAAGAAATGTGTTATTGTACATTATTGATTGGTAAGATTTTAAAAAACAATGTCACAAGTAATATTTGAAATAGAGATTATTAGTCTGATGAGATTATGTTAGTTTTTACAATAAATGGTTACTTGTATGAGTTAAGTGATATCATTATGAGTTATTTTAAATGGTGTAGTTTTATTCATTCAGATTCTGATGAAGTCTTATGCAAAAGAAAAAAAAATGGACAAAAGCATTTAATTTTTGGAAAACAATTCAAATGACATCAGATTATTTCAATGTGTTTTTAAAATTCCTGTATTCTAACTCAAGTCTGTGTTCTAACATTTTGCCTAAAGCATTAATCAGAGTGGTAAGTCAGAAATTACCTGGATCCTCCTTGCCCTGCCCAACTTTTGATATGAGCACCATTTTCACCCATGTAAAAGACTCAGTAATGATGGCCATGTCCTCAGGAATGATGCTCATGTCCTTCACATCTTTAAAGTCTTGCCTTGCATGTACCAAAAAACTCAACAATAATCTTTATACTGGGTGAGAGAAAGTTTCACTTGACATTCAAAAAATATAGAGGAAAGATTTATTACGCTGATTTAAACACTGAGGCTGTTGTAAAATGCAGAGGATGTAGAAAGATGCAGACTGTACAGACTATGTAACATCTTCTAGAAATATAGCAGATCTTTAAAAAAGGCTTCTCAAATGTGCTTCAGTTTGCAGTGCCTAAAGCATAGTGTTCCTTGAAATGTTACTTCAGGTGAAATTATGTATTCCTATATTTGTACTATACATTCCTCTGTGGAAACAGAAAGCTTACATTAATGACCAAGGATATGACTGGTCTGCTGACATATTGGGATGAAGGACTGACTATGGACCATGAGGCTTTATTTCAGATAGAATGATAGGCATCCTCATCCTAGGAGGTGGAGGGAAGGAAGTCCATGCATTTGGGCACAGTCCTGTGATCTGATTTACCCGACTATGTAAAGAGAGGCAAGTATGCATTGTTGCTTAAGGATGGGCCTGCCATATTGCTGACAGCCACATTAAACAAGTGAGGGGGTGGTCCAGTACAAACACTCAATGAAAATCTCACCCTCAGGTTTTTACGATGTACACACAGACTGGGAAATTAAGCGAAAACATCACAGCAGCAGTGTAATGCTGCCATATGGTCCTCAATCTCCTCACTGGCCCAGGACATGAGTTGGGTTTAGAATGGGGGAGAAGAATGTAGAACAGATAGACCGGCAAGAAGAGGAACTGGGATCAGCTAATGATTACATCTAGGGATCAAAAAGGGCTATCAGAAGAAATAAGGACAAACAGAATTACAGGACATAAGATTATTAAGCACAGAGGACAATTTTTAATATTTGTTTCCTTAATTTTAAAGTATGCTTAGTCAGCTATAGCTATGACAAAGAGGTTCAAGCCTGAAATGTCATCCTCTGAGTCTGTTTAGCCAATGTCTGGCCTTGTATGTCAAAGCTAGATAAAAGGCAATAGACTTTTTGCTACTGGCAATGATTGGACTAGATATCCCGACAGAGATCGTGCACATTTTATTGGTGTGCTATTTGTATAACTGC